>NC_049237.1:57661872-57988256 GCF_011100685.1 Canis lupus familiaris | reverse complement strand
GAGGCACATGTGAAATAAGTGTGGCTGTAGAGAAAGAGAGGTTAGAAAATACTGGGGTGACAATACGTAAAGATGTTTAGAATGACACAATATTACTTTTATTTCGATCCAATGATACCAAAAGTCAGACAGCTATGGACAAATGATCCATATTCTCGATTCAATGGGGGTAGAGTTTTATGTAAATAGTCTTTCAAGGGAAATAGTTCCCCCTCTCTGTGGTCTCAAAAACTATTTTAAGATTGGTCACTGTTTTAAAACTGGCTTCATAAGAGTGACACAGGGGTCTCTCCTGTCGATTCTTTCCAGGTACTCTTGGATCACTTAAGAATAAGTCATTATGAGGAAGAAGATGCAAGAGTGAAAGGGAGAAGGGGGGGGGGAATAAGGAGGAGAGGAAAGGAATTTTGACAGAGGCCATTGACAAGGTACAGCCATGGAGACGAATGCACTTTAGGAGAAAACAACAACAAACACACATACATGAGATTGTCTTCAAATAAATTTCATGTTAAAAAATCTGGTCAGAATACTGAAAAACATGATATTTATGAGTTTTGTCTAACAGGTGATGAAAAGCTGTGTTTGGAACATGAACAAAGTTTGGGCAAATAAATGCCAACTAGTATCACAAAAAGTTGAGTTACTTCAAGAGCTCAACAGTCAGTTCAATTTTTTTCAAGCTTGATCTAATTTTTTTTAAATATTGCAGGATACATAGAACTTTGGCTTATGATAAATTCTTCATCTTCAGTAGTTTGTTGAGAATATTTTATTTCCATTCTCCCCAACTCCCACAAAAGCTATCTTGACAAATGGATAAGTGGAGGTCAATTATCCATTTCCATTTAATTACTTTTAACAAACTGTGTGTTCCTGAAAAGAGAAGGCTAAGATGGTAAGAATAATTGCCTTATATTTGGGGAAGAAAAAGTAATTAATTTGAAATCATTTTGAGGGAATCCCCGGGTGGACCAGCAGTTTAGCACCTGCCTTCGGCCCAGGGCACGATCCCGGAGTCCCAGGATCAAGTCTCACATCGGGCTCCCTGCATGGAGCCTGCTTCTCCCTCTGCCTGTGTCTCTGTCTCTCTCTCTCTCTCTGTGTCTCTCCTGAATATATAAAATCTTTAAGAAAAAATCATTTTGAAACTAGTAGTGAAGAGGGGCTCCTGGGTGGCTCAGTGGTTGAGTGTCTGCCTTTGGCTCAGGGTGTGATCTGGAGTCCTGGGATTGAGTCCCACATCATGCTCCCTACAGGGAGCTTGTTTCTCCCTCTGCCTGTGTCTCTGCCTCTTATGAATAAATAATAAAATATTTTTAAAAAGAAACTAGTAGTGAAGAAAAGCTAGTACAAAAAGTATGAAGAAACAGTGAAGGAATATGATGTAAGCATTTATTTGACTATTAATGTACCATTTATATCTGTTAAAATATAAACTTCAATATAGGGGTGACTGGGTGGCTCAGTAGGTTAAGCAACTGACTCTTGATTTTGGCTCAGATTATGATCTCAGGGTCATGAGATTGAGTCCCATGTTGGGCTCTGCACTCAGCATGGACCCTGCTTGAGACTCTCTCTCCTGCACACCCCTAATTCATGTTTTCTCTTTTTTATTTTTTTTTATGTTTTAAGATTTTATTTATTCATAAGAGACACTCAGAGAGAAAGAGGCAGAGACACTGGTAGAGGGAGAAGCAGGCTCCATGCAGGGAGCCCAACGTAGGACTCGATCCTTAGTCTCCAGGATCACGCCCTGGACTGAAGGCAGCGCTAAACTGCTGAGCCACCCAGGCTGCCCTATGTTTTCTCTTTTTAAAAAAACAAAACAAAACAAAACAAAAGAGAACAAAAATGTAAATCAATAGCTAACACAAGTAAAATAGTGAATGTTCAATTAAGGTATCATAGAAAAATAAATATACATAATATTTGTAATAATATTTATATATGGAAAGAGTAAATTGTATTAGAATGTGCACTATGGCTACCAGTAAAGAAAGGTGTGGTATGCCTTATTAAAAAAAAATACACCAGACTGTTGATATTACAGTTTTATTGGACACAACTGAAGTTTTTACTATGTAAAGACAAGGTAAATGTTAACTGTTGTTGAATCCAGAGTATATAGATGTTCATTGTACTATTCTTTCTACTTGTTTATAACTTTCAATATATTCAAAACTTAAAAGAATAATTTAAAAAATATTTTTGGAGGAGAAACTACACATTCACTTTCTCTAAACAGAAAAAAAATCCAAATAATCTAAAATGTACCTATTTTACTTTCTATAACGAAATATTTTAAAAGAAAATGTAAAAAAAAAAAACCCCACAAAGTTGTGAATGTTATCCTATGAATTGGTTTGCAGCATTTATGTAAAATGCATAGATTTGACTGTGAAAATATAATTTTTAGTATTCAATATATCCTACCTATATCATCTACCTTAAAAAAAGTCTAATTATGTCTATGCCAGGGGCCAAGCCAGTCTGCAGTTTCCCCCCAGCTTTTGACAGGCTAATTATTGACTAGAGGCCCTCACCTCCCTCTTCTCAGAGCATTTGTCTTAGAAGATTTGCAATAGTAAATTCTTTTTCAGCCCTTTGACATGTAAGTCCTTCTAAAGGTCTCTTCTCAATTTTTCAGCTTAGGAATCTCTTTCTCAAGAACCTGGGAGCCATTCCTTTGAAATGAAACCATCAAAAGATAGGACATCTGTGGGAAAGTAGGATCCTCATCTGCAGGAATACAGATGAGCAGCACAGATGGCCGCATCACAGGGCAGCTCTGGGCAGACACAGGAAGGGCGGGAGTGATGCCCTGTGCTGGGTGGTCCCACTGGCCAACCTCCCACCTGGCACCTTCCAGTGCTCTTCCTGCCTTCCCCAGGCCTTACAACCTGGCTGCCTTTTCTTTTAGCAGAGGAGAGCTCAAGCTCTCTCCCTTTTGCAATAGTCTTGAATGAAGTCTTCTTTGCCAGTTTAACTCTGTCTGACACAATTTTTGCTTTGACACCAGACTGGATCACTTAAAACAAACGAGAGAGATCATGCATTCTTTCTTTTTTTCTGTCAACTTTTCTAATAGGAACTCAAGAAAAAAGAAGCATTTCTGGAAACAGTCACATTATGAATATTATGAATATTCCCAGATTATCACACAAACTTAAACATTAGGATAAAACAAATACCTGTTACCACTCGATTATTTGTTGTTTTGTTGATATTTGATCTTACTGAAATGTGTGAAACAGAAACATTCACCAAACTGAAAATAAGCTGAACCCTTATTTCCTAATTTCAGTATTCTTTCTTTTTAAAAGTGTAGGGTAGGTTGGCAAATTGAACACCAATAAAAAATAAATTTATTATTAAAAAAATAAAATAAAATAAAAGTGTAGGGTAAACTTGCATCACTAAAATGTTAGGCATAGTACCTTTACAAGCACATATAAGAGGGGAATAACAGAGGCAAACAAACATACCAAGCATTAAAGATCATATATCTGATAATAAATATTAATTTTTAAATATGAATGACAGAATAGTACTGTCTACTATGTTAGTATTACAAATTGCCTTTCCAGTGTGACACTGAAATCCATTCAACACACTTAAAATGTTTATTTTATATAATAAATATATCCCAGAAGTATAACAAATAAATATATCGCAATAGTTATACCATATTTAACACCATATATTAAATTGTTTTATGTGTTAAACTAACGTATGTTAAATTGTAATAATGAAAACACTCCCAGTTGAAGGAAATCTAAATAAATACTAGTAAGAAGTAGGAAAATAACTAGTCACTGAACCTTTAAATCCAAAGAAAACAGTGTGAGGAGTAGGGATGCTATTTGATACTATTTCAAGATGACTTCAGCAATGAGATCTCTTCCATGGTTACTTTTTAAATTATAACAAAATTTTACGATGGGTTTTACAACACTGAAACTAGAATTTCATGTGAAAATTGTCCACATTCCCTCAGCTGTTAGGAAACATTCAGCTGTGAGCGCTTTCTAAACATCCCTCGACTGGCCTCGGAAAGGCAACAAAAAGTCTGTCTCTTGGCAGAAAAATAAAAAGAAAAGTGATTAGCTTTGATTTCTTTTCACATTTCTACTTATTCTTGCCCCAGATTCTTTAGAGTGTAGAAAAAAAAAAAATTAACAAGTCACTCTGTAAACAATGTTGAAAGTCCTTAACAATTTCCTCATGTCTGCACAAAGCTCCTGGCAACTAGCTCCAGCTAATAATCTACTTCAATTCATATTCAATTAAACCAATTCATGGCAAGGAAATAAGGAGTCACTGTACAGATTATTTAATTGACCCGTTACTGAATGTGTGGTTCTTGCACCTGGATGGGTTCAGATGTCCTCATTCCCTGCTCATTCCTTCCCTCATTTTTCCCTTAGACTTCCTAGTAGCCATGCTTCAAAATTGTTAATCAGTTGAAACTGTTTGTGTGCATGTAAATCACCCAGTGGGATTGACCAACAGGGAGAGAGATTCCCACTTATGAGCCAAGGACTTCTTTCTCTACTGAGCTTATCAAACCTGCTGAGAAATTGTAATTTCAGGGGGAAAAAAATCCTAATCTCTCTTTTTCTCTTTCAACATGCATGTAATTATGACTTTTTTTTTTCTGTCCATACTAACCAAACCAGGTACAACAAAGCAAAACATGGTAGTTTTAGGGAAACTAGTATTTTCTAAACCTTAAGTCTTGTAGGAAAACTAATAAAAACATATATCTTAGAAAACATTCTATATATTTTTGGAAATTTCTTTTTTTTATTGTTGTTTTGTTTAAATACTTTGGGAAAGAACCAGAGGGGGAAGAAATGTAGAAATCAAAGAGAAGTAGCCTGTAAAAGCAGAAGGATGTCATGATTGAGCACTGGTTTTATGGTCGGTACGACAGGGAGTCCTTTCCTGAACTAACAAATTAGTATTACGATTTAGCAAGGCTCGATTGTGAAGTCTTAAACTATAGATTTTTGTAGTGACAGTTTCATCTCTCAAATGCATTGCTGCAATAGCCCTGCCTCATCCCCTCGCTCTTCTTCCCATCTTCTGAATTCAATTGTCTACACTGCTCTCCTAGGGAACTAATAAAATGCAAATATTCAAATGTAACTCTTCTGCTTAAAAATCCTACCACTCTTTGTCTTCTGTACTACCTTTGAAAAAACGAAAAAAGATTTATTCATTTATTAGAGAGAGAGAGTGGACAAGCAAGGGGAGGGTCAGAGGGAGAGAAGAGTCTTAAGCAAATTCCCCACTGAGTGCGGAGAGCCCAACGAGGGCTCAATCCCTTACAACCCTGAGATCATGACCTGAGCTGGAATCCAGAGTTGGATGCTTTACCAACTAAGCCACCTGGATAACCCTCATACTACCTTTTGTATAACCAGGGTCCCTGTCAGGCTAAATTTAGCAAAGATGTAGTGGAGGAGCCTCAGGGCACGCCCCCGGGAAAGAAAAGGAGAGCGAGCTTTGGAACCCCACCACCTTTTAGGCAGACAACCTGAGAAAGTGTCTCATTTGATATTCATTGGATTAGAGTTCCTTTTAAAGTAATTACCAAATTAGAGGGGGGAAAACACATTAAAGAGTAAGAGAACATATAAAGTGTTTAGCGTAGCAGGCAACACTTACTTTGATGAGACTCAAGCCAAAATTTCAAGCGTTCTGCTTTAAGCACTTAGTGTACTGAAAGATTTATATCCTCTGAACATGTACTATTCAATCTCTTCTCCGAGTGAATGCATTTACACACTCCTTCCTCCCCGCTAAGTCCCACTTCATCTATTCATTCATGCAGCCACACATGACTTTTCAAGATGCAATTTATGAAAACCACAACAGAACAGTCCACACCCTTCCCGAGCTGAATGCTCTGTTCTTCCCCCTACATCTTTTTGTGTGTTTAGAACAACAGTGCTTATTGTAGCTGAGAACACTGCTTAGGATAAGTCCCACTCAATGTCTCTTGCTATGTCTTAATCACCTTAGCATGTCCTGTGTTTTTCACATAATGGATAATCGATAATTATTGAATTGAATTTAGACCAAAGGGTAATTAAATTATCAATTGTGGTGATTATAAATTAGAACAGTGTGAGGGATTTTCCAGTGTGCTGGCTGACAGGAAGGAAATGCTGTGGACAATCAGGCGAGCACCCAGAGTCCTCACAGTCAGGCTCAATGGGCCTGACATAAGAGGGCAAGGAATTTCTCAGCAGACTCTGAGAAGAAGGCTTAGGGACAGTACCAGGCTCTTTAAGGGACGTGCTAATTGGAAAAGCCTAACTGTTTCTTACAGGCAAAGAAAGGAGGAGCAGCGTGAGAGGATTGGCCTCTGGAACTCAGGATGAGCTCAGACCGGGAGCCCAAGTAGGAAGGTAGCACAGGCCATGCTTACCCAAGGCTCTGCAGAACCAGGGCAGGGTCCTGCATGATAACCTCCTACAGGTGGACAAAAGGAGGAGCCAATGCTCCTGAAGGGGTTGGGCGTGGAGGGTGAGCCAAAGCTCTGTGAGAAATACCAGTCAGTGGGATTAAAAAGGAGTGTAAATGCTTTGCTTGGGGCTAAAAGATATGATTGTAAGAGAGAAAGCAAATTGACTGGTTTCAGGCTCCTACCACATGATCAGGTTAGGAGTATGATCTGCGATCAAAAACTATGGAATTAAAAAAAAAAAAAAAAAAAACTATGGAATTGGTTGCACTAAGAGAACAAATTCAGATGGAGACAAGGAAGCAGATTTTACCTCGAAGCAAACTTCCATGTGCTTGTGTGGGATCCCTGGAGTCAGCCCTGACTCCGTGCCCTGATATCTCAAACCCAGTCCCTCTGGGGGCCACCTTCTACCACTTGGTCAGCTGTCGACCCAAGATAAACACTTACAGCCTTACAGCCTGATCTCCCCGCTTCTGCCATAGACCCCTCTACAGGTGATGCCAATAAAGCAGTCAGAACCACCCTTCTGAGTACCCAAATCACACTATCCTCTGCCTCTTCTAATGGAGCAAACCCGAAGCCCTTCTCAGGACCCACAGTGACATCCCAATGACACTTTCCTTACTGCTCTCTCCTTGGTTCTCCTCTCTCCCTGGCCTCTGCCCTCTGACATTTCACCCCTACCAGGTATACTCCTCAGGGGTGATTCCTCTCTCCATGAGCCTCTCCTCCAGATATGCAAAAGATTTCCCCTCTTCTCTTTCAACCTTGACTCTGCGCCAGCTTCTCCAATGTGGCATCACATGGCTACCATATTTTCAGTTAACCTTCCTATGGCCTTTTCTTTCTCTTCCCACTTTTATTTTTCTCTGTAGAATTATTACCTGAAAATAATTCCCTTGCAAGATTAGAAGTGCTGCTTTTAAGACACTCAAAGCTCGTCACAGGCACTCAATAAATACTTATTGAGATAATGAATGAAAGGATGTGTGAATAGAATTACTGAACTTACATTAAATGAATTCGAGACTATGCGGGGTTACATTGTAAAGTGTTAACAGTATATGTAGAACAGATATTGCTATACAGTCAAACATTGGACTACAGATAACAGCTCATAAACTACTTTCCCATACATTAACCATCTTAATAATGAGATTACTGAACCCTGCTCATGATCTTTGAGGACCTGTGAAGAACAACAGGAAATACAAGAATAAGGACAAAAACAGGGTAAAATAAACTGAGGAAAACATTGTAAATGAATGACTCTGAAATGGAACAGGATCTGGAGACAGCGCTCCATGGCTAAACACATTCCACTGCTCAATCTCCACCTGGTTATCCTTGGCCTAAATCTTTTCCTTGTTTTGAGCAATTTTAAAGTCTACAAATTATAGACAACCCATAGCAATGCAAATAATCCCATTCTACAATCATGTAAAGGGATGTTTTTCAGGCTATCCCTCCCAGGTTACAATGAGCCAGTTTTGCACCTACTTGTAAGGTATTTCAGCATTACATCCTTCTCATATATAGGTGGTTCTCTGGATTCTCTTTTGAACAATTTGTCACGTCTTAATTTCCTTCTCAATAATTAATGTACTCATATTTGTATACAGCACATAATCATATTATTTTTAACATTGCCTTTAACAGAACTGAGACCTTATCCTATGCCAGTCCTTGACTGATGTTATCCTAACTACAATACTATGGAGATATTATGGATACCTATGGAGAGACTCAGAGTCTATGTCCCCTGAGCTCACTAAAATGACATCCTTTAAGAAAATCAAGAACAAAACCTCTTATAAATAGTCAAACGCATTAGTAAAAGCTAGAGGAGGAAATAGTGATCACTAAAATGGAGCGTGTTTCTGAAAAATACTTACAGCAAATTTCAGTTTACTCTGTTGGGAAGGTTTCTAGACAGATTGATCGTCAGAGTATCACACATAGCTTTCAGCAAGGCCTTTAACCCAACAAGGAGAACAGGACAAGAGTGCAGAAGTTGAAAGGATAATAGATGTCTCCACCGATTAGAATTATCAGACCACTTGACAGGAGTTTTGAAGAAGATGTAAAAATCCTAAATAAGAGGTCTTCTAAATAATCAGTGTCAATTCCCTGAACCCTGAGAATCAATGTTTCTTTCAAGTTTCTCAAGGAATTAATTGGAAACCCTGATTTAACATTTAGATGGAAAATCTGTTCCGTACAGTCAGAAGACACAGATTTTGAAGTATGCTTTTTCCCCCTCAGAGTTGATGAATTTTGATGCTTGTCACCCTTCATTAAAATTTATTTATATTCTTATTTTCCTTCTACTTAGAAAATCTCAAAGATTATTTAACAATAGAATAAGGCATTTAGTCTCTAGTTACTCTTTGTGTAACCTAAAATATTATCTTCTCTAATTTAACAGAAATTGAGTTCTATTTTTTGTTTGCAACCTATGTATAAAGAAGGAAAACATGGACTATAATTGAGAGGGAGAGCCTGGGAAGATGGCAGAGTAGGATGATCCTTAGGTCACCCGGTTCCATGAACACACTCAGTAACAGTCACAGCAGTGCCACCGACACAGAAAACGAACCAAAGACATACAGAACAGACTCTCCACAGTTAATCATAAAAAAGAGATCACATGAAAAATAGTAAAAAGGGTGTAAACCTGTCAGGACAAACTTCTGGTCAGATCAACCACAAATGGAGGGACACCATAAGCAAGGAGAAGGAAGAGGAGCAGACCCCTACCAGGCACCCCAGACATGGGGGACCTGCACTAGGAAGATGAGTCCCCATAACATTTGGTTTTGAAAACCAGTAGGGCTTCATTTCATGAGGTTTTACAATCAGTGGTGCTTAACTCCTGGAGATTTTGAAAATCATGGACTCAGCTCTGGGAGAGCCAGAGGACTACAGGAAACAGTCCCCGCCCTTAAAGACAGAGCTTAGCAAACAGCTCTGCCTTTATACAGTGTAGAAGCAGCACTTAGAAATGCAGCTGGAGTATATGGGAAGGAGATATTTTTACAAATCTCAGAATGTGCCCTAGGGGGGCAGGGATTTTTGGAGACTTCTCTAAGAACAAAAGAGTTGAAGGGCACCATTTCTTCTGGGTCACTGCAATCTCAACAGATGGACTGGGGGCACACATCTTCTCTGACTGCTGGCACGACCCACCTGAAAACCTCTTCAGGGGACAATGCAGGAAGAGCACCCTGCAGATCAGTGTCACCACAACCCTTACAAATAGGCTGAGGACAGGAACCTGGCCTAACTCAATGACAAGCCCAAAACAGCCTCAGACTGGTCTCCTTTTTTTTTTTTTTTTTTTTTTTTGACTAATTGGTTATTTTTTTAAGTTTTAATTTAAACTCCAATTAGTTAACATACAGTATAATATTAGTTTTGGGTGTACTATATAGTGCTTCAACACTTCCATATATCACCCTGTGCTCATCAGGACAGGTACACTCCTTAGTCTCCACCACCTAATTGACCGGTTCCCCCACCCACCTCCTCTCTGAGGAGACTGACTTCTTAATAACATAGAAACCAAACTCTGCCCACAACAGGCCGTGAGCCATTGAAGCTGACTGGACTGAAGACACATGCAGCTCAACCACTGTAGTAGGGTACATGCGACATTCATAGGAGACACCTCTGAAGCACCTGATTCTGGTGAACAGGAGACAGTGCACTGCAGGGCAGTATAAGACCTCTTCTTCATGACACCACTACTTTCAAGGTCAGGAGACATAGCTGAGTTTCTTAATAACATAGAAACAAACATAGCAAGTTAAGAAAAACAATGAGGAGACAGAGGATATATCCCAAATGAAAGGATATGACAAAATTGCAGGAAAAGAGCTCAATGAAATGGAGATATGCAATGTGGCTGACAGAGAATTCATAGTAATGGTCATAAAGATACTCACTGGACTTGAGAAAGTAGTAGATGGCCTTAGTGAGACCTTCAACAAAGTGGAAGAAAATATAAAATAGAACCAATCAGAGATGAAGAATTCAATAACTGAAATTAAAAATACACTAATGGAAATCAATAGTAGATTAGAGGAAGCAGAAGAATGGATCAGCAAGCTGGAGGACAGAGTAATGTAAAACAGTCAAGCTGAACAGCACAAAGAAAAAAGAATTATAGAAAAGTGGGAAGAGATTAATGAAACTCAGTGCTACCATCAAGCATACTAACATTCATATTATAGGGGTCCTAGAAGGAGGAAAGACAGAAAAGGAGGCAGAGAATTTATTTGAAGAAATAATAGCGGAAAATTTTCCTAATGTGGAGAAGGAAAATGAAATCCATATCTAGAAGGCACAGAGAATTGCCAACAAAATCAACCCAAGGAAGTCCATACCTAGACACATCATAATTAAAACAGCAAAAAAGTGGGGATAAAGAGAGAATCTTTTAAAAGAAGCAATTTAAGAGCAGTTTAAAAAAAAGAAGAAGAATAAAAAGGAAAACAAAACAAAAGAAAAAAAACCATTACATACAAGGGAAACTTCATAAGCCTGTCAGCTGATTTTTCAGCAAAACTTTGCAAGCCAGAAGACAGTGACATGATATATTCAAAGTGCTGGAAGGAAAAACAAAAACTGCAACCAAGAATACTTTATCCAGAAAAGGCTATCCTTCAGAATACAAGGAGAGATCAAGAGATTCCTAGACAAACGAAAGTTAAATCAGACCATGCTTACTAAACAAATCTTACAAGAAACATTAAAGGGATTTTAAAGGCCATATTCAGGAGTACACGAGGAAAGGAAAAGAATTCACAGGTAAATACAAACATAATAAAAATAGGTTAATCACTTATAAAACTAGTACAGAGGATAAAGCACAAAAGCATTAAAATCAACTATATAAAAATCAGTGACATGATTCACAAAAAGAACGATATAAAGTATGACATCATATGTATAAAATGTGAGGGAAGGGAACAAAACTGTAGTGCTTTTAGAATGCAACCATTTAATATAAACTTTTAATAGAGACACTATAGGGTGTTATATATAAACTTAATGGTAACTACAAATCAAAAGCCCTTGCGTAGATATGCAAAAAAAGGAAAAAAAAATCCAAGTATATCTATCATGAAAGAAAATCATCGAGCCACAAGGGAGAACAAGAGAAGAAAAGAACAAAGAAACTGCAAAAACAACCACAAAACAGGTAACAAAGTGGTAAGAACTACATAGCTACCAATAATTACTTTGAATGTAAATGGAATCAGTCTTCCAGTAAGAAGATATAACCAGTAAGAAGATATAACCCATCTATATGCTGCCTACTAGAGACTCACTTCAAACTAAAGACACCTGCAAATTGGACTGAGGAAATGGAAAAAACATATATCATGTAAATGGGAGTGAAAAAAAAAAGCTGGGGTAGCAATGCTTATATTGGGCAAAATAGATCTCAAAACAAAGACTGTCACAAGAGACAAAGAAGGACGCTATATAATAATAAAGGAAGCAAAACAACTAGAAGATGTAACACTCATAAATATTTATGCACTCGACATAGGAGCACCCAAATACATAAAGCAACTTTTAACAGACATAAAAGAAGAAATCAGTAGTAATAGAATAACAGTAGAGGACTTTAACATCTCACCTACATCAATAGATAAATCATCTACACAGAAAATCAGACTTTTTTCTTGAAACAATGGCTTTGAATATCACATCAGACCAGATGGATCTAACAAATTTATTTAGAGCATTCCATCCTAAAATGGTAGAGTACTCATTATTCTCAAGTGCACAAGGAATATTCTCCAGAATAGATCACTAAACAAGTCTCAACAAATTAAATAAAAGATTGAAATCATATCATGCATCTCTTCCAACCACAACAATATGATTCTAGAAGTCAACCACAAGAAAAAAAAAATCTGGAAAGAGCACAGATAACTGGAGGTTAAACAATATGCTACTAAGCAATGAATGGGTGAACCATGAAATCAAAGAATAAATTTTAAAAAAAAGACAGGAGACAAAAATTTAAACATTATGGCCCAAAATCTTTGAGATGCTGCAAACATTTTTCTGGAGGGAAGCAATAAGAACAGACTCAAAGAACCAACCTAAACTTACGAGTGAAGAACTAGAAAAAGAAGGATAAACAAAACCCACAGCCAGTGGAAGGAAGGCAATTATAAAGATTAGAGCAGACATAAATTAAGTAGAGGCCAAATAAATAGCACAGATCAATGAAACCAGGAATAGTTCTCTTAAAAGATCGACAAAATTGATATAACCTTTAGCCAGACTCATTAAGAGAGAGAGAGACAGAGGAGAGAGAAAGAAGACTCAAATAAAAACAGAAATGAAAGCAGAGAAATAACAAATGATACCACAGTGATTTAAAAGATTATAGGAGAACATCATGAAAAATTACATCCCAACAAACTGGAAGATCGACACATGATAATTAAATTTCATGAAATTTTCAGTGATCCCATAAGCTATCGAGCGTAAAGTGAACTCCAGTTGCAACACTACCTTGTTGCTGTTGTTGTTGTTGCTGTTACCGTTGGTTTCATTTGTTGTTTATTTGAGATTTTTCTGCAAAAGGCATTTTTATATTTTGTAATTAATAGGCGAACAAAGGCAGTAAAGCAATATATTATTTTAGAAAGTTTGTCACTGGAAGAGTGTGATTATGCTTAATTTTAATTATATACACCTATTAAATCATGTGAATTAAATTTATAAATGAATTACATTGACTACTAAACGTCTTCCTGGTAACCCTTCAATAGAAATACGGTTTGCTTCGCTAACACAGTGCATTATTCATATTTTTTTCACAGAGATGGGAAAATAAAGCTTTAGCAAAAGGTACTGGTAGACATCTTTGTAATTTCCTAATTACCTTTATAGTGGAGACCGGATGCTATCTAGCATGTACGTGATCTAATATACAGTGTCAAATCTAAACCCAGCATCATAAGAGCATGATTTTAGTATTTGATATTATTTGGTTTTAAATGTTGGTAGTTACATATTATTGATTAGGCTTATTTTTAATGTAGCCGTATCTACTTCAGTTAAACCATGTATTTTGGAAATGCTTTATCATCTACACACTGAAAATGATAGAACATTATTGAAATATATTGAAGGAGACAAATAAATGGAAAGATGATCTATACTCATAGATGGGAAGAGTTAATATTGTGAAAATCAGCACACTGTTGAAAGCAATTTCTGCAATCCCTATCAAAATTCCAGTGGCATTTTTCATGGAAATAAAACTGTCCTAAGCATTAGGTTAAACCATAAAAAGACCTCAAATATCCAAAACCATTTGAGGACTAACAAAGCTGAAGGCATCATGCTCCCTGATGTCAAACAATATTAAAAAGCTACAGCAATCAAAACAGCGTGGTATTGGCATAAAAATACACAGAATAGAGAACCTGGAAATAAGCCCACGCGTATACAGTCAATTAATTTAAGACAAGGGAGGCAAGAACATACAATGGGAACATCTTCAGTGAACAGTGTTGGAACAAGAGCCGGGGGGCTCAGCCGGTGAAGCATCTGCTTCCGCTCAGGTCATGATCTCAGGGTCCTGGGATCAAGTCTTGTGTCAGGCTCCCTGCTTAGCGGGGAGTCAGCTTCTCCCTCCCCACTGCCCCCTGCTTGTGTTCTCTCTCTGGCTCTTTCTCTCTATCTCAAATAAATAAATCAAAAAAAAAAAAAGTGTTGGAAAAACTGCACAACCAAATGCAAAAGAATCAAACTGGACCACAATCCTACAGCACACACAAAAATTAACTCAACATCAAAGAAGTGCATGTAAGACCTGAAGCCATAGAACTCCTAGGAGAAAACACGGGCAGTGAGCTCCCTGACATCGGTCTTAGCAATGACTTTTTGGATCTGACACCAAGAGCAAAAGCCATAAAAGGATAAATAAACAAGCGGCGCATATCCAACTTGAGAGTTTCTGCACAGCAAAGGAAACCATTAGTAAAATGAAAAGGCAACTTACTGAGACAAGATATTTGCAAATTATCTTCAGTTAGGGGTTAATATCCAAAATATATTTAAGAAATTTACACAACTCAACAACAAAACAAACAATCCAATTAAAAAAAAAATAAGCAGAAGGCCTGCAAAGACATTTTTTTCCCCCAAAGAAGACAATCTGACAGCCAACAAGTACATAAAAAGATGCTCAACATCACTCATCATCAGGGGAATGCAAATCAAAACTACAATGAGAGATCACCTCACACCTGTGGGAATGCCTAGAATCAAAAAGACAAGAATTAAGGAGTGTTGACAACGATGTAGAGAAAAGGGGACCCTTGTGCCCTGTTGGTGGGAATGTAAATCAGTGCAGCCAATTCACTATGGACAACAGGACGGGAGTTCTTAAAAAATTAAAAAATAGAAATACCTTACAATCTAGTAATTCTACTCTAGGCATTTATTGAAGGAAAATGAAAACACGAATTTGCAAAGATAGGTGCACCCTCATGTTCATTACAGCGTTATTTACAATAGCCAAGATATGGAAATACTCTCTATGACTATCATTGGACGAATGGATAAAGAAAACATGCTATATACCTCTATATACCTATATCTACATCATCTATATTTATTATATCTACATCTAGCTCTCTATATGGAATTCTATTTAGCCATGAAGAAAGAATGAAATTTTGCCATTTGAGACGTGGATAGAATTTGAGGGGAACTTTGCCAAGTGAAATAATTCACAAAGAGAAAGACGGATACTGAATATCTTACGTATTGTCTAATTTATTTGTGGAATCTAAGAACGAATAGGGGCACCTGGGTGGCTCAGTGGGTTGAGCGTCAGACTCCTAATTTCCACGCAGGTCATGATCTTGTGGTCCTGGGATTGAGGACCCGCATCTGGCTTCACGCTCACGGGGAGTTTGTTTGGGATTCTCTCTCTCTCTCTCTCTCTCTCTCTGCCTCTGTACCCCTCCCACTCATCTCTTGCTCTCTTTCAAAATAAATAAGTAAATATTTTTAAAAAAAATAATAGAGAAAAACAAACAAAAACCAGGCTCCTAGGTACAGAGAGCAGATTGGTGGTTGCCGGAGGCTGGGGGTTGTGAGAAGCAAAATGGTAAAGGGAGTCAAAGGGTGCAAACTTCCAGTTATTAAAATAAGCAAGTCATGGGGATATAAAATACAGCGTGTTGATTATGGTCAAAAATACTGTCTTCCATAATTAAATGCTGTTGGATGAGTGCATATGTCTTAAAAGTTCTCACCAAAAGGGGAAAAAAAAAATCATAGCTATGTAGTCACGGATGTGAGCTAGATTCATGGTGATCATTTTGCAATACCTACAAATATCAAATATTCATGTTATACAGCTGAAACTAATATCATGTTATTTCTCAACTATATTTCAAGTTTAAAAAGGAAGAGAATTACCAACTCAAAGGGTAAAAAAAAAAAAAAGTCCTTAATTCTGTTAACTCTGTGGTCAAATGCCTTAGTTCAAATCCTCACTACTTACTGGAAAACTTTCTTAATTTTGGTGCTTCCATTTCTTCATTTTTAAAGGATTAAATGGGATAAACCCTATATAGTGTTTAGAAGAGTCCCCAACACAGAAGCACTCAGCAAAAGTCCCTCACTCTTCCACCTTGCGTTCCTTATGGAAACGGAACCCCAGCTAACACCGAAGGGAGGAGGCCTTTGGAGGAAATGAAATCCCAGGAGGTGACTAGTGGAGGGGGAAATGAGTCAAGCAAAGAAGTGAGCAACGCAGGTGCCGGGCCCCTGCCCATCCCAGCCCTAGGACACACAGGTGCTCAGAGCTCACAGAAGGTCCCTCACGCGGGTGGCGTGGGGCCACCAGGCCTAGGAATTCTCTGTCCAGGAGAGAGAAGGAGGTCTGCTTTTGGTCCTGCCTTTCGGTAGTCCAAGTGCACCACTGGACACTCGTGTCCTAAGGCTGTGTCCCTGGCAGGTCCCTCCACTGAGCCAGGCCTGCCCAGGGCTCCAGGAGCTCCGGCTCCCCCCCCAGGAGGGCCTCACCCCAGGACAGCCAGCCGAGACAGAGACAGTGCCGGTCGGCGGGAGGACAAGGAGCAGCAGAAGCTGGGGTCTCCCCAGGGCATTGGCCTCGTCTAGACTAAGGAACGATCCTGCTGAGGAAAACCAGATGTGCTCAGAACCAGGTGGCGGCGAAAACACTCTGTCCTTGGCCAACCTCTAGCCAAGCACCTGGAGGCCCTCCAGGCTGGCATCACCCAGTTTAACAAGAAGTCTCTTTAGTCAGTTTAGAAAGAGCCCGGATCCTTGAGAGCAGATCCCCCGCCTGCCTGCCCCAAGAATGTAGTCAGATTGGATTAGCCAAGCCCCAACCCCTGGTATTTCCTTTTAGTAAGATTCCATCCACGGGCCCCACTTGCTCCCAGGCCATGACCCCCACCTGCCCTTGCTGCATTCAGAATGCAACCCTGTGTCTATACCGAGGCCTCTTTCCCCTGTTGCAATTCCTGAAGAAAATCCATTTTTACCGCTTTAACTGCTCACTCTCCAGCTGCGGGTCACTTTAACGGGCATCACGTCGTGTTAATATCATAGCAGATATTTTTTGAATACTTACAATCAACAACTATAATTAAAACACGGCATTGTCTGAATGACCTGGAATTTCTGTGACGGGGTCAGTGACACTCATTAGAAGTTGCAGCGTGCGAAGTTCCTATTTGAGTGATTTCTGTCCTCAGGAAGAGACGGGGGCAGGTGGGGAAGCAGGTCCCTGGGCTCCTAGAGAGGCATACAGGGCATGTCTCCGAAGGGGAGAGCCACGCGGCCACAGCTAACTACACATCGGTAAAAACACCCTTGCCCAAAATTCTTACTCAGGGGGGTTCCATGCTTTATGTGGAGCGTTGTAGGGGGGACCTACCTATTTGGTCATTATGTCTTGAATTACGCTTTTTTAGCCAAGCACTTGTTTCAAGGGACCAATGAACTGTATCATTTAATTGAAATGAAATGGATATCGCCAAGGTTCCAACGTCCGTGTCCTCCCAAATCTGTCTGTTGAGTCGTCACCCCCCAAGGTGATGGCATTAGGAGGTGAGGCCCCTGGGAGATGATCAGGTAATCAGGAGGAGCCGACAGGAATGGGATCCTGAGCCCCTGTAATAGAGACATCACGGAGCTCCCTAATCCCTCCCACCACGTGTGGACACGGTGGGAACACCACCCTCCCGGAACCAGGGAGCAGGTCCACACCACACACCGAATGTGCTGGGGCCTTGATCTTTCCAGCCTCCAGAACCATGAGAAACACACGCCTGCTGATTATCAGCCAACCGGCCTAGGGTAGCGGGTGCCAGGAGCCTGGATAGACCAGGACAAAATACCTACCGCTGGAAGCACGAGCCCTCTCCTTCCTGTGTCTCTGGACCAAGGACGGTAAAATGCCATATTTGGTTATCACGTCTTGCATTATGCTTCCTTAGCCAAACACTTTGGAGGAAACGATTTTGTGTGACAACACAGGGTCAAGATAAAGCCATTCTTGTACTCATCACACTTTTGGTTTGATGATTGTTAAATTGATGCTTTATTTTATTTTATTTTATTTTTTAATTGATGCTTTAACACCCCCTGGAAGGCCTCTTGGGCACGTCTAAGGTTAGTGTGACTCACCCAGCGCCGTCTGCCGCCCCGGGGTAGCGCGGAGCTGGGCACTCTCATGGCCCCATTTAGCGCAGCTTTCCGGGGATCACCTCTCCCACATGCAGCTCGCCGAGCCCAGGCCTACTGGCCCCGCCTCACCTGCTCCTTCCAGAGAAAACCCTAAGAGAGGGCCTTGTCCACGGTTCCCCGGTCCGTTCTCTCTGTCGGGCCCGTGAGCAAGCCTGGGTTTGTATTGCGTGCAGCTTGCCTCGGCTGTGGTAGCCCAGGCTGCACTATACCTGCCCCCGCCCCGGCCCAGGACCCCGTCTGCACCTGTCTCAGTCTCTTCTCGCTGCTGCAACAGGGATACCACAGCCCTTGGGGCTTACAGACAACACAGATTTACTCCTCGCGGCTTCGGAGAATGAAGTCCGAGGTCATAGTGCCAAACAATCTGACGTCTGGGGAGAGCCCTCCTCCTCGCTGGCTCAGTGGCCCCCCAGGCAGTGGGGAGAGCCAGCTCCCTGCAGTCCCCTTATAAGACGCTAGTCCCAGGCAGCTGGGCTCTGCCCTCATGATCCGAAGACCTCCCAAGGCCTCCACCTGCTAGAACCATTATCCTGGGGGTTCGAGTTTTACCATGAATTTTTTTAGGGAAAAACATTCAGACCATAGCAATATCTATTTTTCTACATCCACATCCATTGCCCTATGTTTACAGCTATATTACGTGAATAATCTCAATACACATTTTACGTAACTTATACATATGCTTACATATATGCATATTTAATAAAGTGCTTCATCTCAATGCCCTAACTCCATGCTGTATAATAAAGGCTTGTGAGAGCAATTCTTTTTTTTTAATTCTATTTACAATCCGTTTCACATATTTCTTATCAGAATATATGCTTTCCTTTTTTTTTTTTTTAAGATTTGTTTATTTGAGAGAGCTGAGTGTGAAGCTGACGTGAGACTTGATCCCACAACCCTGAGATCATGATCTGTGCAGAAACCAAGAGTCGGATGCATAACTGACTGCACCACCCAGGAGATTCTTATGAACACAGTAGACTCCATCAAACCTGCAAAGTGGCGAAAGGGACAACATGTGTTTCAGAGGAAAAGCACCACTTGGTCTCAATTTGGCCCTAAAGAAGTTGCCAGAGTTTGCAGGGCCTTGTGAGCCCATGGGTGGCGGTGGTGGAGGAGGAAGTTTCCGGAGCTTAACCCCTGCAGAGGGAAAAGCGGGAGAGTGGGCCTCAGAGCAGGGAAGGGCAGGGGGCTCCGGCCAGGCCAGCCTGGCTACGAGCTCTGCCGCTCGCAGACCTCTGAGCCGGAGCCCATCCTAGTCCTCTGCCCCCTCAGTGGGGGTGGCCCTGCCCGGCTTCAGGGTTTCTGCTCCTTCCTGGAGACGTGTTAGAGGACCTGGCCAGTGACGGAGAACCAAAGACAGAAGCCTGGATTCTGAAAGTCGGCTTCCTCGGTTAGTAGTTGAATCACAAAATCGGTAAACCTCACGCCCTCCATCCACGACAGAGGATAAACCACCTGCCCAAACTGTGCCTGGCACACGATTGGTGTCCAATGAATATTGGGTCATGTCTTTCATTCACCACGTACAAAACCGTTAAGAATATGAACTCTGGGGCAGCAGTTGAGCACCTGCCTTCGGCTCAGGGTGTGGTCCCGGGGTCCTGGGATCGAGTCCCGCATCGGGCTCCCTGCATGGAGCCTGCATTCTCCCTCTGCCTGTGTCTCTGCCTCTCTCTGTGTCTCATGAATAAATAAATAAAATCTTAAAAGAAAATATGAACTCTGAATCCTACCACCATTCAGTCCGTACCCTCCATGCTCATGTTCAGGAGCCTGGTACCTATCATCTAGCAGCACAGGTGAGGGATTCCCTTCCCTTTTCTTCTTTTTCTTTCTTTATATTCTTTCACTCGCCACATGATTCACTTAATTTTAACACCAAGACACTTCTTTAGAAAAGCTTGTTTCCTGATTACTCCTAAAGTTAAAAATAATGAAAATCCGACTCAAGTCACCACGAAGTGCCAGTGACAGTATAATTAATGTTGACATCTTCTAAGTCGTGAGAAATACAGAGATTTGAAACGTGAGTACAAAATATCGAACCTCACTATGAAGGTAAATAAATAATGTACATCAGTAAGTTACAAAATCCTTTTGATGAAAAACGGAACCAATTATTTTCCGCATTAGAAACTCCCCTTTCAAAAAAACCTAAAGATGTCATTTGAATAAAGCAAAGAGAAGACTCAATGGGCGGCCTTCTGCTTTATGTACCAATACTGATGACTGCCAAGAGCATCATCAACGAGGCATAAGCTTCACTTCCTAACGGGGTGACTGTTACGTGGCCGTCAGGGGTGTTGAGGTGCAGCTCGCCTGCCAAGCTGCTCCGCTATGAAGGGCACCCTCCCCTTCGCTCAGCTAATGGCAAGGCCCCGACGATGTGCCTCTTCACAAATGCTTCACGTCATTGAAAACATCTCCCGTTGCACACTTCGGAATCATGTGCTGACTTTTGAAAATACGGCCAGACTTGACAGGGAAGATGAAAACTCCCTTTGGTTGCCGCCAGGTGGAAACTCTGGGACAGCAAGTGATGGGTCACCTTCCCTCGACCCCTGCATCCTCATCAGGCACAGAGGGGCATGGCACAGCAGCGTCCTCGGGATGCCGGCCAGAGCCTGGGCTCGCCACACAGAAGACGATGACAGACACTCAACGGATGTGATCTGGGTTTGAGATATTTGAAATATTTAAAGAAATAAGAAGGATACGGTAAAATCATCTAGAAAATGCAGAATTCTGTAACATAGAGGCTTCGGGGATTTATTAGGTAATACGGTGACAATGCAGCCACCACCCTGAAGTGAGTTCAGAGCCCCGGGAGGATGCCCTTGGGATTCTAGATTAGCATTACCAGCATATTGCCTCATTAATAAATCGAGGATCTGCTTGCTTCTGTTTGTTTAGTTTTTGGTAAATATAAACAAAAACAAAAACAAAACAAAAAAACCCAAGTCTGCTGCAATTGAACCACTGCACTTTGCTCGCCGAGTCCAGTCGCAGGACCAAGGAGCTGTGGCGTTTGCCGCCTTCACTGTAGTAACTCGGCAGGGAACCCATTCAAAAAACACAACAAAACCCAAGACGCAAACTGGTGTATCCCGTGGGACTTAGCATCAAAATGAGAAAGACGTTAATGGAGTCCCCACACCTTCTATGTTCCTTCCCTTCTTACTCACTACCTGTTTGGTTTCCACAGTATTAAGAGCATATTTTTTTTTCCCTAAAAATTGCGAAATCTGCTTTTCAAACCAAATTCAAATATGAAAACTATTTACATCCCAGCTGGTAAAAGACTCTCTTTCTCTTTAATATAAATGCTTTTAAGAATCTTCTGTGGAGAAATTGCAACTAATGTCAGATCTTTTAAAAAGCGCTTGTCCCTCCGCCCCCCCTCCCCGCCCCATGTATCTACAAAGCATCAAACACCAATGTAGAATTTTCACATAAAGTTTTCACATAAATTCTCAGATGCATTTAAGCTGAATGGTCTCGTGAATCTGGCAGCATCAGACCCGTTGAAAGAGGACGGGCTGCTGATCCTCCAGGAGATGCTCACTGGTCTGGGCTCCCAACCTCGTAGCAGAGGGAGACTCAGTCAGGGCCTTGGATGCCTCCCGACGAACCACCTTCGGGGGCCTGGCCCTCTCTTCCCTTAAAAGTGGTGGCTCACCTCTGTTATATGAATAGATCATTTCTCTAGGAAATGTGAGTCATGAGCAATATTTGTTTCAGGATATGTCTCAAGCTGGAGTCTGCGATGATGCTCCTAATCTCACTATATGAAGAGAAAGGCCCTATCATGGCCATACAATGCTTCCAATTCGGGAAACAGGAACCAAATCCGTAAGTAGTCGTAGCGGAGCATCTCAGAAATAGCAACAGTAAAGGAAACACAAAGGCAAGTAATAACAAACATCCACAATTTCTCCCAAGTACCTTTCGGAGAGAGCTGGAGGAGTGAAGGCGCCTGCAGAGTGCAGAGGCCTGACGTTACAGAAGCCCGGGTGCCGCACGCATTGTACCTGAGGACAGCTCCCTCACTTCAGGTGGAGAAGGGAAAGGGACACACGTGGACAGTGGAGAGGGGGCTGCGATGGGAGAAATTAATTTATTTTCTTTTTTTTTTTTTTAAGATTTTATTTATTTATTCATGAGAGAGAGGCAGAGACACAGGCAGAGGGAGAAGCAGGCTCCATGCAGGGAGCCCGACGCGGAACTCGATCCCAGGACCCGAGGGTCACGGATGGGTGAAATTTCACTGCGAATCTACGTTTGCTCCCACTTACCTGATACCGGGAAAGTACATGGTTGTCGCATCCAAGATGCAAGGGGGAAATCACGCTGGAAGAGAAAGCAAGACTGCTGGGTCTAGGGCAGGCTCACCCTAACCCCTAGAAGGAATTTGCACAGATCACTTAACCTCTTTGTTCCTGCCCCTCGGAGAGACTGCTTCAGCTGTTCTCTGAGAAAATGACTTTCCTCACCAGAATATTTGAGTCTTAATTGAAGTTGGTAAAGCACTCCGACATCCTTATTTCAAGTATATTGTGAGCGTAACCTTCACTCCGATAAGGAAACGGAGGCCTCGGGTAGATTTACTCGACATCTAGGCACTGGGCCGGGGCGAAAGCCTTGTCTCCTCCACTTTGCCTGATGCTGCGGATGGAAGCTCGGCCACAGCTCGCAGGGGGGGAGCTTTGGGCTGTAAAACCTGGACTTCCCCATAGACAAATACATGTGCTTCTCCCAAACACACTTGCACATGTTACCTGCCTGTGGAGTCCTTGCACAGCTTTGTACCCATTTTGGAGGGACAACCTGGCACAGAATCCATATTTTTTTGAGATTTCAAAATATACTGCATTAGGTATTAAGGGAATAGCCCACCAACCAAACAACAGTAAACGGGTTCTTGGGGCTGATTGAAACTCTTGGGTTCTCTCTCACTCTTGTCACTACAACTGAGACCACTTGGTTCATGTCTAGATTTGGGGGGCTAACCCCTGTCTCTGGGTCAGGGTCTTCTTAGGACTGGACCCAGAAATCTGCATTTATAACTAGATTTTTGGGACACCTGGGTGGCTCCGGGGTTGAGCATCTGCTTTCAGCTCAGGACGTGACCTCGGGGTCCTGGGATCAAGTCCCACATAGAGCTCCCTGCTGGGAGCCTGCTTCTCCCTCTGCCTGTGTCTCTGCCTTTCTCTGTCTCTCTTATGAATAAATAAATAAAATCTTAAAAAAAATTAAATAATAAATCAACTAGATTTTCAGGTGATTTTTTTCTTGCATTGATTTGTAAAAACCTTTAGAATAAAACACATTATTTTTTCTTTCTCTCTTACTCCAAGTAATGACTACACCCTGCCCCCCCCCACACACACACACAGATACTTGCTATAGATGAATTGTGTAGCCCTCCAAAGTTCACGTGCTGAAACCTAACCCAGGAAGTGATAGTGTTAGGAAGTGGGTCTTTGGGATGAGGATGAGGTCATGATGGGATAAATGCCATTATAATGGCGACCCCATAGAGTTCCTCACCCTCAACCATGGGAGGACACAGCCAGAAGACATCATCCATGAACGAGGAAACCCTCACCAGGCACCAAACCTGTGGACACCTTGATCCTGGACTTTCCAGCCTCCATAAATGTGAAAAATAAATTTCTGTTGTTTATAAGCCACTGAGTTTATGTGATTCTGTTAAAGCAGCCCAAAAAGACTATATATATGTACACATTTATATCTCCTAAATAAGAAAATGCTATTTCCACTTAAGCCTTATTTATAACGTTATAATGGGCTTCTAGAAGCATCAGAAACACATAAGCTTCATAACATAAGCATAACACACATAAGCTTCAGTACAAGTATCAATTCAGATTATCCTCACTTGTGCTTATCTATTCCCACTTTCTTAGGAGTAGAGTTGGGGGGTTCAAAAACAACAAATTCCAAATTTACATTTGCGTGTGTCCATGAACATTTCTCCATCTGTGCCAGCCTAGTGAGATTGACACTTAACATTTTTTGTTTTTATGGGGATCCAGAATAACGCATGAAAGTCTATGGCTTCATTAACCTAATTTCAATACATAGAAATGAAAAATCTCAATGATAAGAAAACATGGAGCCATCATTTAATTATCAATATTTTTCCTTTCCAGATAGAGATAAAATAATGATGTGTTTTTGGTCAGATGACATCTTAGCTTTGATCAAATATCTTAACCATTAGCTCTTTTGGAGAAGGAGAAGAATTAGCTCCTTTTTTATTATTATTATTATCTGGTAAAGTACTATGCTAAAACTTTTCATGTGTTATTTCATCTGATACTTACAAATAAGCTTTAACAAGTGAGGAAGGGAAAGATGTATCAATGACCACAGGGTTTGTAAAGGTTGCAATTCAACTATTAGATATATTTGGCTTTCCCTATAGTAGACTATCTCTTCTCATTAACTACCTGTACACTAAATACTGTGCCCACGTTGTGCCAGGCACTGTTCTAAACACCCGCCCAGATTAACACACTTAACTTTTAACAATCCTTATTGCCCCCAGTTTAGAAGTGAGGAAATTACACCATGAAAAGAATAATTCGCTCGGTGTGGTACATGGCTTGGAACTGGCAAATCGCTGTAAGGTTCTAAAATCTATACTCCTAGTCACCATGCAATACTACTTTTATGAGTATAGGTTTTTCGAGAGATTCACAAGTTATCTTGAAAGATCAGGGATCCCTGGGTGACGCAGCGGTTTGGCGCCTGCCTTTGGCCCAGGGCGTGATTCTGGAGACCCAGGATCGAATCCCACATCGGGCTCCCGGTGCATGGAGCCTGCTTCTCCCTCTGCATATATCTCTGCCTCTCTCTCTCTCTCTCTCTCTGTGACTATCATAAATAAATAAAAATTAAAAAAAAAAAAAAAGAAAGATCATGGGCAGAGCTTTGTTACTATGCACAGTGATAGTTTGATGTAAGGCTAGCAACAGTCTAAATCTACTACCTCTATGTCTAAACTTTTATCATGTGGGTGACAGTATCAAGCATGTTCATGAATTTTCCAAATATGTTTTTAGCAAATTTTAAAAGAAAATTTTATTTATTTTTTATTGGTGTCCAATCAAACATATAAAGTAACACCCAGTGCTCATCCCATCCAGTGCCCCTCTCAGTGCTCGTCACCCAGTCACCTCATTCCCCGCCCTTCCTCCTTTTCTACCACCCCTTGATAAAAGAAAATTTAAATAAATAATTTAAATTTAAATAATTTAAATAAATAAATAAATATTTGTTTGTTTGTTTGTTGTTTGTTTATTAATGAGAGACACAAAGGAGAGGCAAAGACTCAGGCAGAGGGAGAAGCAGGCTCCCTGCAGGGAGGCTGATGTTGTGGGACTCAATCCCAGGACCCCAAGATCACACCCTGAGCCGAAAGCAGATGCTCAACCACTGAGCCACCCAGGTGCCTCTTTAGCAAATTTTAATGCCAAAATAATTTATTATGTAGTAGTAGTATAAATTTATAGCAGTATAATAAATTATAGCAAAAGTAATACTTAAGAGTGTCATGCTCTACCGACTGAGCTAGCCAGGCACCTAATAATAGCAAAACTAGTAACTGAGTTAAGTAGGAAAATACTTTCCCAGTAAATGCAGTATTCCAATTAACATTGTTTTAGAGTCTAAAGCTCACATGTAAAGATACAATTAATTGTTATTTAAAAATGTTTATTCTTTACTATAACACAGTTCTAGTCAATAAAATGCCAAGGCAAGAAAATATGATCATAAAAATATATGTATCAATTTTAGCAAAACGGATGGTGGTTTTCTTTCATGAGTATTGAAATCAACGTGTTGATGCATTTTCAAGAGAAGCATAGGTGAAGACTAATTTAAAACAAAGAAACATGATTAATGAGCTGAGGGACACATTTAATACATTTTACATGAAAACAAGCTGATTCTGGTTGTCATGGAGAAAGAGAGAGAAAGGTTCAAAAAGTTCCAGGAGATAATCTTGAAAAAAATTAATAATGGATAACTGCTCTGTCATTTAATTTTACAATAATATCATTGTGTGGTTTGTGAGCATTTCCAGAAACTTCAGAAAAATGTCAAAAATATTGTCTGGGCATGTTAGAATAATGTGAACAAATAGAAAGTAAACTGACATGATCTGCTTATTCAAACAAAGAATCATAACTTAATTAACTGTGTTTTGGGTTGTTTATTGTTGTTGTTCTGTCTCTCATTAAATGTTGTACAGTTTACAAGGGATGCGTATTTCCAGCTCTTGCTCATCCTTGCCCCAGGATACACTCAAGCTCAAGTCATTGGCCTACACTGTGCGTTTCCCATGTCCATCAAGGGATGTCTTAGCGTCACTCTGGGAATCAATGGGTTTCTGTTAAGACAGTGAAATCAGGGGAGCCTGGAAGGATTTGCAGAGGGCTTTCGCTTACACCCAGAGAGGTCAGACTGTGGCTGAGGTAACTTGAAAGAACTGTTGCTTTTTCTATAGTTATTTCTCCATAATTCTGTGGGAAAACTTTTCTATTAAAAAAGTGGGTTTTTTTGTTTGTTTTTATTGGTTTGTTCTTTGGTTTCCTCTGTCCTGTTAAGCTTTCTGTCTAAATTCTATGGAATTGAAACATTTTTAATATTGGGTAAGAAAAAGCAAAATCAGAGAAAGGTTGATAGTTACTTATAATAATATACCAAACATCACTTATAGAATAGTCTGCATATCACTAAATGAATTGGTCCAGAAAAGATGAGGAGTATGTGGGGTTTTCATTCTTTATTTTTGCACAGGGATGATTTGGAGGAGGCATAAAACAGAATAAAGGATTTCTAAGCAAATTCATGAAGTCCTCTCACAACATTCTACCTTCAGAGTAATACTGAATAAATGATTGATTTCCTGCTCGTTCACTCGGTCCCCAACTGCGAGTGATGATGGGCCAGCCACTCTGATGGGCAGTAGAGGGGAGGGTGAGACAAGAGCTTGCTCATGCAGCTCTAGGTGAGCCAGAGAGCCCAGCATCCTCATATTGTACAAGGTGGTTTTGCCCCTTTTTCTACTCATTTTGATAGAGAGATGGTCTACGTGGAGATTTTTTTCTAGATAGGTTTTAGACGCAGATTTTCCTTTAGATTTCTTCTGTTCTGTAGAAGAGAGAGTGTCCCTAATTGCTCTTACAGCTCAGATGCTGGCCATCCCACAGGAATTCCCAGAGCCCTCTGAACTGCCAGTGACTGCACTTAAATCTGCAAAGACTGTCTCTTCACAATCTGAGAAGCCACCAAGATTTAGAAATTAACTGGACTGACTCCAGTTGATATTTTTTTTCCAACCAAACTTCTCAATCTGTCCTCATTTTCATTTCTCATGTGAGTTTGCAGCAAATGAAATAGCTGCCCTGTCTATGGGGACTGATCCATTGACTTCCCCTCAAAGACACAACACTAGGGAAGATTAGCACGCTACTACAGACATGCTTCCTGGCTGGGCTCAAATCCTGGTTCAAGTCCTCATCTTAACATCAATGGCCAGTTCATAGACTCTAATAGTTTTACAAGCTTTTTCTTGTCTTTCCTCTCCTTGATTGGTTAAACTGGAAAATTCTTCATGTTTTGTACTGTGGGGATTGACCTTCTATGTTACAGTACAGCCCAGAGTAATTGGGTGGATGAAAATCAGTGTGATAATTAGCAATTAAAAAAATATGACACAATCCCAATCCTGAGAAGTTCAATGGCTTAATCTTTCCAAATGCCGGAGGGATGAGTACATATATACATGTACACAGACTCACACATCTGTTGGTCATAAAAGAAAAAAACGAATTCTGAAATGGGGCAAAAGACAGACATAGATGCCAAAACCCTCATCACAGTGACATTCCTCTTTGACCAGACAGTAAGAAATTGACTTCCTGCCTGGCGGTAACTTTTATCCAGGTTGTGTGTGTTTTCTTTTCTTTTTTTTTTTTAATAGCTACAAAATTAATCATCCTGGAATTGACAGACATTAGAAGATCTGCTTCTGAATTATTTCACATGAAAAAAATAAATAAAATAAAGTAAAAATAAATTCTTCACATGAGATGGCAATTACTTGTTTCTCACAAACCAGATTTGGCTGAGAAATAATAATAGTATGTATTAAAATTAAATTTCCCTCTCACACACAGATTTGTACACAAAAAAATGGACACACGGGGATTTTTTTTTCAATTAAAAAAGATTCGTCACTTGCTATGATTTTGTTGGGTGTGTCACAGGTGTGTATAGTCCCTTCTCAACATATATATATATATATGATAGTGTATATATGGATATATTCTATCATGGTATAATTATGTCCTATCTTATATTTTCAAAGTTTTCTTCTTTCATATTGATTTAGATTTTTAAAAAGAATTATGATCCTATGTTTTTACAGGTCTTTGCTATTAAAATCTGTTTTGAAGGAAGCATAATAAAAACTTCCCAATACATATATAAACAGTCACTCCTTCTAGGACTTTATTAGTATAAATACAACTCGGTGATCTAAACTTTGTGAAGTAAATAGAGACTAGGAGCCTGCAGCGTAGACTCTGTGAAATTAAGAAAAATGAGATACAAAGCAAGAAGTGCAAGGAAAACGCCACTTGTGCAAGAAAGCAATCCCTGGATACAAGGAACCAAAGTGATAGATGATCCCGAAAACTTCCTCTGCTCTAATGAAAAGATGTAAGCGAAAGTTTCAGCTGCTTATTGTTATTAATTACACCTCAAGTTTACAACAAGGCATTTAAGACCAAACAGGAGAAGAGGGAATTATAATTCAATTAAAGCTTGTCCGGGAGGCAGAGCCCTAACAGTTTCTCATAAAGAGGTACCCGCAGCCGACAGCACCCCTGACTTCACTTTCAATCGCTTCTGGGTGGAGGTGTCGAGGCCACAGAAGATACTAAGAAAGGGAATTTTCAAGTGTTCCCTTTTCAAATTAAGTTGGAGACTCTTTTATTTTGTCATTTTAGCCTCAAGGAAGATCATATAAGGAACTATTTTAACAATGTGTAATAAAGATGAGTGTTTCCAAATTAAAGTAAAAATAAGGCAAAAATCCTGATTTTGTTTTAAAATGGATTTTTTGATAATTAAATCAATTTTGAAATGTTCCTAAAGTACCTGTTCAGAGGCTATAAAAATAACTAGGGTTGGTCTATCTGCCTTAATTATCTAAAAAGATTCATGTCCTCAATGTACTTACTAAAATTAATTAACTTATGCAAGACAGAGATAGCAAGGCTAAGCATACCTTTATTTCCATTTATGTGTAAAATCAGAACCTTAATGTTGGGAAGATCTAAATGGAAGGAAACTAACATAAAAAATAGGAGGCCCTATGGGTTGTAGTGCCTTGTTGAAGGCATTTAGTTAATACGACCATAAAATTAATTAATATTTGTGTAGTGCTTAAGATAGGGTAAGTACTGTCCAAACACTTTATATACAGACATTTCTTCAATCTTCACAATAATCCTATGGGGAATAGTATTGTCCCAAGTTTACATAAGGCCGATGTTAGGCAACGTGTCCAAATTCACACACACAAAAAATACATGGCGAAGCCAGAATTTGAACCCAGACAATATGTCTGCAAATGTGATACTTTTGATTACTATGCGGTAACACATGCCATTCTGTAGCAAAATAGCCCCTTTTATCCTCTAAAAATAAAAGCCAAAGAGTCACACTCAGATGTAAAGGGTTGATGTCTAAGGGTCTTGCCATTTGTGACAGCTTGGATGAACCTGGACTCCATTATGCTAAATGAAATAAAGCAGACACACAAGGACTCACACTGTGTGACCCTCACCCCCTCACCCCGACAGGTGGAATCTGAAATAGTCAACCTAAGGAAGTAGAGGCTGTAAAGGAAGTTTCCAGGGACCTGAAGGTGGAGGAAATGGGAAGGTGTTGGCCACCAGGTAGACATTTCCGTGATAAGATGAGTAAGTGCTGTAGATCTCATATAGAGCATGGCAACAACGATTAATAATATATATCGTGTGCTCAAAATTTGCTAAGAGAGTTGATCCAAGATGATCCCACCACAAAAATAAATAAATAAAAACAAATGACAGTGTAGTGTGATAGATGTGTTGATTAACTTGATTGTGGAAATCATTTTGCAATGTATACACACACCAAAATATCACATTGTACACCTCAAGTAAATGTGATTTTTGTGTGTTAAGTATATTTCAATGAACCTGAAGGGAAAAAAGAATAAAATAAAATAGGACCTCAGAAATCACCGATAGTACGCCTCTTGCATGCCCAGCGAGGACATATTACGATCACATCTTTTCTCTCTACAACTCCCTTTCTGTAATGGAATCCCACATCCTTTACCCTATGATAAAATAATACAAATAATTCATATGGAACGTATATGCCTTCAATCATGACTTAATTAAATACTCTAACATTTTTTCTACTGAAGGAGCCCTTATGTTCAGAAGAACAAGAATGTAGCTGCAGGAGGCCTGGAAAAAATAGTCCAAAAATTGAACTTATAAGAAAAAATTTCTTTGAGTGTTTTGTTAGGTTTTTTTTTTGGTGTTTGCTTAAATACACCTGTGTCTATTTGGCATTCATCTCCATCAGAAAGCTTTATCATTCTCCAAAATGATGCTCAACACTTTCATTTGCTGAAAAATCATCAGACAGGAACATCATATACCCTAACAAGGGAGAGGATGTTGGGCCAATTTTCTTGAATATTATTCCCAATAATTGTACGGTGGACAGACTATTCAGGCACCACTTTTTCTGGCCCCACCTCCTGAGATCTGTGCCCTTCTCTTTACTGTGGGCATGAGCATGACTTGTGACTTGCACCAAATCAAGAGAGCACAGGCACGATGGTGGGATGTGTGTACTTATCTTGACTGTGCACAGAGATTGCAACCCCCTCACTGCCACATGCCCTTGTTGGCTTTGGACGAACAAGGTGCCATATTGTGGGCTGCCTATGCTGTGAGCCCCAACCGGCCAGGACTGGAGGGCTGATAGCCAACAACAACAACAACAACAAGCCCATGATGCCCTATGACGGAAAGGAACTTAATTCTGCCAATAAAAGTTGACCCTTCCTTAGTCGAGCCTCACTTGAGACCACAGCCCAGCCAATACCTTGACTGCAGCCTTGGGAGGCAGTGGGCTAAGCTGTGCCCAGATTCCTGACCCATCGGAATGTGAGTAACTTTAAACCTCTATGCTAGGGGCCAGTTGTTAATTAGCAACAGTAAATTAATGCAGACTGCCTTTGCCTCAAATTCCCAAAGCCCTTCTTTCCACGGCAATCCCATGGTGTCATTATCTTCATGAACATCGTGTCATTCCTTTCTGTTCTCCAGCTTAGTTTCTAAGGAATAAAATGTGTGTTGCAAATCAGTCCCAAATTTTACTGGTTTAAATTTTTAACTCTATCTTTTTTGTATTGCAAACTAGTAATTCTCTTTAATAATCTTAGATGACGTAGTCCTCAATCACATTTTTAAACACCTGCTATGTTCTATGAACTAGATGTTCTGTGTACTAGATGATGAGGATATGAGATGCATAACTCTGCCCATTAATTCTTCTTTTAAAGGAGATCACAGATAATGGAAGGAAACAAATAATGATTTGACTCAAGTGGGAACAATGCCTATTTGACACATGCACTCATTGCTATGGATATAACAAACGCGCAAACAGGAGAAACCCCACTTCAGAGGGGATGTGGCTTTGCAGAGGAGAACAGAGCCTCTGGAGCCAGACTCCTGGGGATGGAGCTCTGACTGTGTCACTAACTAGGTGACTAATGCTGGAAATATTAATTCAATTCCCCGAGACACCATTTCCTCTGAGGTGGAATTGGAAAAAAACATTATGCCTTCCTTTGTAATGTTGTAGCAAATCAGTTAATAGACATGAGTGGTTTTCATGACCATAACTCATCACAGATGTGGCTAAGGAAGATTCCCCAAGGAAGAAACTCCAGAGCTGGTTCATGCATAGCCGCAGCCAGGTTGCAGGCTTGGGGAGCAGTGATGCTCACTAATGCTAGGCGTGCAGGCACCTGCTGCAACTCAGCACAGGGACACCGAGGTGGCTGGGGAGCAGGTGGTTAGAAATGAGTCTGAAGAGGCTGTCAGGGGAGGATTCTGAGAGGCCACACCTGATGTGTCAAGGAGTGCAGCTTTATCTGGAAGGGGACAAGTCTAGATGCACCTGCCCTGGCTTTTCTCAGCAACACTTTTTACAACTGTCACTTTCTAATGTACAAGAGAATTTCTCATGTGTCCTCCCTGTGATAAGACCAGCAAAAGTATCAGTGAAGGATACACCAGATAACTACAGATGATGTCCTGTGAGCTGTCTTGGCAATTCCATCTCTTAAACGGTTCATGGTTTGTCTCCCAGAAAATGCTTTTCTGGAGCAAAATTGTCTTTAACAAAGAGTGGAAAGAAGACCTTCACTGACACCTCACCAAGGAAGATACACAGATGGCAAATAAGCATACAAAGGACCCTCCACCTCCCATGTGATTAGGGAATGAGACGCCGCTCTCTCCAGTAGCATGATGAAAATCTGGAATGGTCAGAGCACCAAATGCCGATGAGGATGTGCAGCCACAGGCACACTCACGCATGGATGGTTGGAACATAAAATCATGTAGTCGCTTTGGAAGACCACTTGGCAGTTCCTTACAAAGGGAAACATAATTACACTCTATAATCCAGCGACTGCATGCCTATATATTTACCCAAATCAGTTAAAAACTTATGTTCGCATAAAATCTGAACAAAAATATTTATAGCATGCTTCATCCATGATTGCCAAGACCTGTGAGCCATCAAGATGTCCTTTAGTAGGCGACTGGATGAACAAACCATGGTACATGCCTATAGTGGAATACTACGTGGCTAAACAAGAAATGCGCTCTTATACCACAGAGAGACAGGCAAGGGCCTTAAGTGCATTTTGCTGAGTCAAAGAAGCCACTACGTACTATATGAGATTCTAGAAGAGACAACTATGGAAAGGTGAGTTCAAGTCTTATTTTACAGCACAAGTAAAAATAAGCTGAGACACCTCGGGATATACCAAGTTGACGTGCTTTTCTATCGAGATGCAATTGGCAGGTAACATCGTCGAAGGTTGACCTGTGCAGAATGTGGGCTTGTAGGTATATATTGCAACAGGAAGGAGTCCTTTCTTTTTTTAACTGATTCTGATGATTGTAATATTGACCATCCTACAGCTTACTTCTAATTTTACTTTCATAAAAGAAAAAAAAAAACTAAACCATTTTTAGTAGAATAATTAAATATTTTCATTTAATTATACCCACTAAGTGCTGTATTGCATTTGGAATTATCTTTAACCAAAAGCAAAAGATAGTTGAAAGGTAACAAGATTTTGAGAATGAGATACCATAGGTAGACCCACAAAAAATCCCAGAGAATACATGTGCCATTCAGGTACACCCAAAACCCTTTCTCCATAGAATTGTTCATCTTTATTCTGAGTACACAGTGATTTGGTCCAATCCCTGCCATTAACTCATGCTTTGTTATTGAGAACATGCTTGAAAAATACATTTTTCATATAACACAGGCCTATGCTATCAATTAGATAGAGGAAACTGTCACAGACAGTAAGAATTCTTATTAAAAATTGATTTTGGTCTAGTTAGGGCTCAACACACAACTCCTATCTGAAGATCAAAGTTGTGTCAGAATAAAGGCTAAAAGAAAAAGAGGTTAATATCAAATATTTAGTCCTGAGGTTAATACATTTGCTTATAGAACCACACTTATAGAACCACACATTTGCTTATAGAACCACACATCCATATTAAGAAAGAAGCTAGTTTGGTACCCTAAGAAGATTATAGATTTTTTTTAAGGGCAACAATATTTCATGGCTCAATAAGTATATATCTATATTTGACATACAAAAATATTATGGATAAGAAGAGTTTAAAATGCCTTAACAAATAATTGTTAACCTAGAACTCCTGAGAGAGAGAGTGTGTGTGTATGTGTTCACCGCTAACTACTCTCCGAAGCACAGTTGTTAGTCCGCTCAGGTGTTACTACCCGATACAAATACCTTCCAACATCAGTGATTATCCTCTTAAATATTAATATAAACAGAATACACTGTATCACAAAGATTATGTTTACTGAGCTAAGGTGGAGGCACTAAGTGGCACCTCAGGATAGTTTTATATGCAGCTACAGCCGTGTCTCATCCATATACAGGGGCAAAGACCTAGAAATGCAAATGTCAGGCATTAAATACTGACTTAACTTTTAACAATGACTTTGGTAATAATGAGACCAACCTTGATCCTACTCATCCCCTTCAAGGAAATATGCCAACCCTCTGAGTGTCTAGGGATAAAATAGAAGAGGAAAGTGATCAGAGCCTCTGGGGGCAGGAATGTGAACAACATTACTGGGTCCTGTGCCATCGGTTCAAACTTCCAAATGGAGATCCTGGAGAATGGACAGTCAGGAAGAGCAGAGAACATCAGAGAAGTGGAGTCTGGGAGGGGAAACCTCACCCTGTTTTTAAAACCAATATTCTTATCCGCAACATAAATGTGAAGAAACAAACTCTAAGAAAATTATCAGCTAAATATAGAGTTCAATGTAAATTTAACAAACATAATGGAGAAATGTCACTTCTTCTATCCTAATAACTCTCGTATGCACAAATGCATACGTTAGTAGCTCTATTCATGCCCGCGATGAATTGATCTATGAAATTTAAGACCTTCCAAAGTGAAATATGAATAGCTTTTATATTTTAATATTCACAAGTCAGTTGAACTAAGACTAGTTTATAGCATATGTAATTTTAAAACATTACTGCTATCATTTGAAGACAGGCCTGCCCAAATTTTATCAAAACACATTATTCCCATCTAATAAATATTATTGGAGATTTACCTAGGCGATGGTTCAAAAATATTGCAAGTCAATAAAACTCCACAAGCTGCATTAAAATGCAGGCTTGAAAAGAAAGTTTACTTTATCCATATTCACATTACTTGGAATCTTCCTTGCTATTCTTATCATGTAAAAAATTAATTTGATGAATCGCAATCAGTTGAGTTAAAATATGCAAAATGGTGGCATACGTTGTCTTTTTGATTACCTATTCTCTATTGTGAATATATCTTTTCTTATAATTTTGAGGAAAATGGCCTATGAAAATGAATAAATTAAGACAGACAGAGGACATAGCAATTCTACCTGAAATACAGAAAGAAAAGCCCCAAATACTCATTGTTAAGTGTGAATTGAAAGAAAAAAGCAATTGCAGGAATATCTGTGATTAAGATTGGAAGGCAGCAGAAAATGTGGAGAAATGAAGGCTGGAACTGCCAAGGAGAGAGCAGATAAATGAGTAAGGAAGGAATACCAACGTGACAGCCGAGCACTGAGGACAAGCAGAAAATAAAATAGACCTACTTGGCTCTCTAGCTATGCTTTTGAACATGCAAAGGACAGGAGGTATTGGTGTACATACGTTAACTAGAATTTGGTATTTTTCTCATATTTAGCATTACCCCAGATTTCACAAGAATTCCCTGGGAATTTTAACAAAAATACGAATAGAAGGATAATACTCCAAAAACTATTACGAGTCATAAAAAATTGACAAATACTCAGTGATTTTTCTTTGATAACTACAACAGAAAACGGGCACTAAATATCTGTAAAACGCTGATACCCTGAGTTTGTGTGGTAACTGAATCCCATGCAGGATTAAAGTGGCCTTAATCCAGTGTTCTTCAGAGAAAAGAGAATGAGACACAGATGCACACATAGGGGGAAAAGCCACATAAAGGATGCAGAGATTGGAGTGATGTCTACACAAGCCAAGAAATATCAAGATGACGGGCTGTCAGCAGGAGTAGGGACAGGCCAGGAAAGATGCTCCCCTGGGGTCACCAGTGAAGGGAGTGGGCCCTGACCACAGTGTGACCTCAGATTCCCGGCCTCCAGATGTCCAGAGAGATTTCTATGTTAAGCCACCCATTTTGTGGTACTTTGTTATGGCAACACTGTGAAATTAATACTGTTGGTTTGTCATTCATTCATTCACTCATTCATTTCCTTATTTATGGCAGGAGCCCAGGAAAAGTGGGAGGGCAGGGCAGGGCCAGGCCCTCCATCCTCCCATGACAAGTAATAGGAGCACAGGGGATGTTCAATCAATGATTACTCAGATGCAGGTATTAAGATGGGTACTTGGGGAAGGAAGAAATGAGATAAAAATGTAAATAAAATATAAGTGATCCAGCCTGAGAAAGGTTAACCCCCTTCTTTGGAAACATGCTCTTATTGCTCACTTATTAACTCTCCACCAATTATCTTTTTTTTTAATAATATTTCTTATTTATTTGAGAGAGAGAAAGAGAGACCATGAGCAGAAGGAGGGGCAGAGGGAGAGAAAGAGAGAAGCAGACCCCTCGCTGAGCAGGGAGCCCATCGAGGGGTTCGATCCCAGGACTCTGGATCATGACTGGGCCAAAGACAGACGCTTAACCAACTAAGCCTCCCAGTTGCTCCTCCACCAAGTATCTTTGAACGTTCAAATACATTTCCTTAAAAGCCCATTCTAGCTGACGTTTATAGCGCAATGCTTCCTCCTTCATCCAAACCCTACCTTGTCTGTTGAGGAATATTCTTATATTCCAAAGAAAGCATCATGGAAAGGTAATAAATTTGGTTTGCTATCTGCACACAACAGCAGAGTGTGGGTAGGATCAGGTGCATTGAAGTGTGAGCAATGGATAAAGATCACTGCGTGCTCCTTGTGTTCTGCTCACACTGTTCCGAGTAATCTGCTGTACGAGCTCTACCCAGACTAGAGTCTGGAAATGATGCTCGGGTCCATGTGTCCTCTCAGGAAGAAACAAAACAAAACAAAACAAAACAAAAAAGACATTCTGTGCAAAGCAAACCAAAAAAATTTGGAATGTTGTTTTGTGGAACTTCTCAGTCAGGTGACATATCCGGGGATAGGCCACACACCCAGATGACCTGCGCTATTCTGATCGTGTGTCCCCTGTCACCTGTCCACCGGCTGTCCCTGCTTTGCTACTCGTCAGGGTACATCCCCTCCCACCTATGGCCCATGGCCCCAGCCCCCCCAATGTCGTGTCACTCTGACAAAGTGAACCCTGGGTTTGCCCTCCATCATCAGTGGATAAGGAGAAGCTACTTCTTGGGAGCTGAGTCATGCCAGGGACAGGAGCTTTGATGGATAATCAAGGTCTGAAAAACTGAGTTCACAGAAGGTTTACAATATTGGGACATCTCTTTCCCAGGTCTGACTAATCGCTCACCACTTATAGTGGGACAGAGAGGAAAGGAAGCTTGAACAGGAAGACTTTAAGAAAAAGGCAAACAGGGCAGCCCGGGTGGCTCAGTGGTTTAGCGCTGCCTTCAGCCCAGGGTGTGATCCTGGAGACCCGGGATCAAGTCCCACACCGGGCTCCCGGTGCATGGAGCCTGCTTCTCCCTCTGCCTGTGTCTCTGCCTCTGTGCGTGTGTGTGTGTGTGTGTGTGTGTTACGAATAAGTAAATAAAATCTAAAAGAAAAGAAAAGAAAAAAGAAAGAAAAGAAAAGAAAAGAAAAGAAAAGAAAAGAAAAGAAAAGAAAAGAAAAGAAAAGAAAAAGGGCAAACACCAGCTTCACTTCTCTCTCCTGCTTCACTACTGTACATAGATGCCATGAGCAACTCAGCCATGGTGACACACCACGTAGCATGTCTACTAGCCTTGACTCATTTTTTTTTAAGATTTTATTTATTATTTACTTGAGAGAGAGAGAGGGAGGAGCAGGCTCCCCACCCAGGAGGGAGCCCGACACGGAGTTCAACATGGGGCTCCATCCCGGGACCGTGAGATCATGACCTGAGCCAAAGGCAGACACTTAACTGACCCAGCTACCCAAGCGCCCCTTAGCTCAATCTTTTATGGCTTCTTTTACAGAATATTCCAGGGTGTAGTTTCACCTTCACTTGACCTCCAGCCCATGCTACTCATGGACTCACTCCTTCTCCCAACTCAACTCCACCATGACCTTGAATGCCGTCACTTCTTAGAAACCCAAAGCAAGGCGTCTTGAAATTATTTTCTACTACTTGACAGAGTAAATCTATTTATACAGCCACTGGCTTGGTGCTACAGAAAAAATCCTTCATAAACTCTGGAGATGATAATATTTTGGGGGAAAATATTAAGTGCTTTTCAATTTATGCATAACCTTTCCAGGCCCAACTGTATTTAACGGAGTTATAACCTGTCATGGCTCTTTATTCTCCATCCTCTATTTATAACTGTAAAGCTGACTTCCTCTGTGCATAGTGGCTGAGCTGGGGAGCCGAAGGAAAGACAGCTGAGTCGGGAAGAGGTGGTGGCTGCTGCCACGTAGGCTGTGCAGGCATTCAAGTGAAGATGGATGAGAAAGGGAACTCGTACCTGAGTGAGGACATTACCACACTCCAATTAAATGGAAGGCAGAAAATAAAGAGGCCGCCAGGTAAAAATACAAAATTCTTTGCAGCACAAAGCTCCCTGAAAGAGCCATGCAAGAAATGTGTTTAAGGTCTGAGGCTTGGCAGGAGGATTGGTAGGAGGCCCAGCTCTCTACAATCAATGATAGAAACATAATTTCTTCTTCCTGAGTACAATTTTAGAAACTTGCAGGTGTCCTGCTGCCTTTTGAACGTATTGTGCCTTCAAGTGCCCTCCTGCACTCACCAGGGAGCAGCACACGAGGTTTCGGAAAGAAAAGACAGAAATGAGGGACATATCCAAAGGGTTAGCAGACATTTCACATCAATGTGACCCTCACAACAAAGTCCCACATGTCCAAGCCGCAGTGTCACCTGCTAGAGGTGGTCCTCTCGGTCTGCACAACACCCTGGGGACATAGCTCTTCTGGAGCTCAAAAATTGAAATTGTCTATCTTCTCCTCGGGAACATAATAAACCAGTCAAAGAGGGGCTATGTTGTGATCATCCGGTAGTGCCTGACCCAGGGGTCAGCACATGGAGAGTTTGCAGATTTGACTCTTGTTTGGAGTCAGTAAATATAAACTACTTGTTTTCCAGGGTTAACTGTTGGTGAGGGTGACTGATTTCTACTGTACTTATTTGATTACTTATATTTATTTTTGTAAAATTTGACTCATTGTGCATGTATTATCTATTTAGTCTACAGTTACGTATGAGTTAACGTTAACATAGATTTCATTTCTGCAGGGAAGGATGCAGAGAAACATTCAGAGTCTAATATGGAGAAAGATGACTCAAGTTTAAAATAGTAAATTCAAGCTATGAAGTATGGTGGTGGTAAAATAGAGTCGTGTTTTTCTGACTCTATCTGGGTAAAGGAAACTAATGTTTATTGAGTTCCTATCATACTGTTCCAGGCACTTAGCTAAGCCCTCAAAATGCATTAAATCTAATCCTCCCAAGAATCCTTGAGGTAGAATCAACCTTCATTTTACAGATGAGGAAATTGACCAATAAAACACTTTGGTCTCCGATTCTTCAGTGTCAGCTCCAATGGCTATCTCTGCCATAACTCAGAGATTTTATAGCTGAGAGTATCTGTCTTCCGCTTTCTGCCTCAACCCGGGGAATCAAAATAATATACATGAAGAATAAAATTATTTAGACCAGAGGGCTCAGCATTGTGTTAACATGGCCCTTGGTTCTATACTAATTGTAGAGCTAAATCTTCTTTAGAGAAAAAAAAAAAAGAGAGAGAGAGAAAAAATAATTTTGAAGGGTTTTTTTCTCAACATACTCAGTTACAGAATATCTAACATCTAAGGGCATGGCCTTGGTGAATGAGACACAAGTGGAATAGGAAATGTAGTCACTTCTGTTTAGGGATATAACCAAGGTAAAGAAATAAAAGAAATATTAGGATACCATCAAGAATAAGGCAAAGAAGTAAATTAAGGAGCATGAGAAAAATCGCATAAATAAAGCATATCTTCAGTGAACTGTAGGTGGCTGGATATGCTCAGGTCAGGAGAAGGCAGCACAGGTAAGAGAAACTGCATTAAAAAGGCCTGGGACCAAGAACAAGAGAGGTGGGAGGTGGGGGGCAGAGGCAAGGGACCTGCTGTACCAGGTAAGGAGGGTGAGGCAAGTCTTCTTAGGTGAGCTTAAGCCTGCTGGATGCCTTGCCAAGGCGTCTGCCAACCCAACACAGCATGTTTTATTAACCACACAGTTGTGCAATGTGGCAATGGACCATAAATGAGCAAATTTTCAAGGAGTCACATTACAAAATTCTTTCACCAACGAAGGAATCAGTGGTAAAACATGATGGCAACGATGAAAAAAAAAGCATTCACTCTAGGCACCTGGGTGGCTCAGATGATTGAGCACCTGACTCTTGGTTTCTGCTCAGGTCTTGATCTCATGGGTTGTGGAATCAAACCCCAGGTCAGGCCTTATGCTCAGCAACGAGTCTACTTCTCTGTCTCTCTTCTTCTCCCTCTGCCCCTCTACCTGCTCATGTGTACTCTCTCTCTCTCTCTCTGTCTCTGTCTCTGCTTCTGTCTCTCAAAATAAATAAATAAATCTTTTTTTTTTTTTAATTAAGAAATATTTGCTCTATCTTGGGCACCCTGCAAACCCTATTACTCCATGCATTTCCTTCCTCACCCCTTACAGCACAGGGTGCATGATAGATAGTCAATTTCCTTAAAGACATTTGACAACTGAAAGTGAAGTAAGAGTCAGGTTCATTTGAATGTTGACAAGAACATTAGACAAATTAGAAAGTTAGTCAGGGTGAGGATAAAGAAGGAAGAAAAATTGGAATTTTGCATACAATACCTACACCTGGCATCGCCAACTAGCTATAGGGAGGAGAACGAGAAGGATTGAGGGGGAAGCTACTGGTTAGAGTTCATTGTTGAGGATGTAGGGATTAAGCGGGTATCTGTGGACTGAATGAGCCCAGAGGCATCCCAGAAAAGGAAGAAGAGATGGATTATAGCAAGTAGAGAAGTGAAAGAAAGTGAGAGGACACAACAGCAGCTAAGAGGACAGACAGGATCTCAAGGGAAGACCAGGCTCAGTATGAGCATCAACAGAGAGAGATCATGGGAATGCTAAGTCATGCAGGTCAAGTATTCAAGTTGTTATATCTGCGTTACCAGGGATACTCTATGACCGTGACTCAGAGAGATTCATACCTCTCTGTGATAAATTCATCACATGTGTTCATAGACATAGCAATAAAATTTAATCAACCATTACTATACACAAACACATGGGTGGATCTCATAAATATTAGGCAAAATCCCAGACACCAAGCAACACATAGAGTCTGATTTCTTTTGTACACATTCAAACATTTAAGGCAAAGTAAAGTGCTGATTTTAGCAACACAATCTCAGATAATGTAGATTTGTCACTAATATGAACAAGAGAGTTATCACTGAGAAATTCAGTAGAGTGGTTATGGTTGGGAGGGGGCAGAGGTTGGAGAGGGGGCTCTCGGGTGTTGGTTACGTTCCCTTCCTGGACCCCCTTGGAGTTAGTCTGGTTTTCAACACATGATAAAGAATTGACTTATCAATCTTCGTTTTGGCCCCTTTCTGAACGTGAGTTAGGTTTTCACAATGTTTAGAGAGATTTTTAAAAGGGAGGCAAGGTTATTTACTTAAAAGTGGGGGGTTCTATTAGTTGGAGGATTTCTAGTAATCTGTTGGTGAAGTGATCTCATTCTGTTCCATAATAAATGTTTCTATAACTACTGATCGTTTATAACTTGAGTATCATTGCCCTAGTTTGTAACCCTTTGATTTACATGTGCTGAGAGGTCGATGGTGTCCAAATGGATGGTGTTAGAATGTGTTTGAGAGTAACTGCTTAGGTTAACACAGCACAGACAGTGGCCCATGAAGAAAGAATATATATTTAAGAAGGGACAACTCTGCAGTTTCTACAATGACCACATAAGCTCCTAATGACTGACTTTTACCAGTCTTCATAGATATGTTCATCCCAGTTGTGATTCTGGAGCAGAATGCTTCAAAAGATAAAAGGCATGTTTTTTTTTTTTTTTCTGAATATAAGCCTAACGTTCATTGTCTCATTTAAAATATTATTATGGTTTTTATTAAGCTTTATTTAAGAAGCCATTTTATTTTATTTTATTTTATTTTATTTTATTTTATTTTATTATTTTGTTTTATTTAAAATTTTATTTATTTATTCATGAGAGACACACACAGAGGGAGAAGCAGAGACACAGGCAGAGGGAGAAGCAGGCTCCATGCAGGGAGCCCGAAGTGGGACTCGATCCCAGGACTCCAGGATCACGGCCTAGGCTGAAGGCAGACGCTCAACTGCTGAGCCATCCAGACGTTCCTAAGAATCCATTTTAAATAATACACTATAAGTACCCAGTAGTGGAATTATTGGATGGCATGGTAGTTCTATTTTTAACTTTTTGAGGAACTTCCACAGTGACCACACTAATTTCCATTCTCACCAACAGTGCACAGTCTTCCTTTTCCTCCACATCCTTGCCAAAGATGTGGAGAACAAAGGAGAAATGAAATGTAGATAGAATTAAATTCCCTTACAACAGGCAGTCCACTGGTAAGTACTTGAGACCAGTAGGGTCTGACATTCCTCCAGGAAGCTCCCAACTGTCTTCATACTAAAGCCTTGCTAGGGGGAAAAATAACCATTGCTTGACATAGCCAGACCTCCAGGATCCTGTGGGTCTTCTTGAGCATATGAAAATCTTTTTGGATATTTCCCTTCTTTTTACCTCACCCCAAAGCCATAATATATAATCAATTGCTCCTCATAATCCCAGGGCAGCAGTCCTTTCTGCCCACAGGTCCTGTCCCTGGGCTTTAATAAAACCACGATTTGGCACCAAAATTCTTTCTTGGCTGTCAGCTCCAAACTTCATGACTTCAAGCGGCATCAAAATAACTTTTGAAGTACAACACTTGTTGTTTCCTGTGTTTTTGGCTTTAGTCATTCTTGCACCAGTCAGAAGATATAATGATCTTCATTTGCATCTCCCTGATGATTAGTGATGTTAAACGTCCTTCCATGTGTCTGTTGGCCATCTGTGTGCCTTCGTGGAGGAATGTCTGTTCATTTCTTCTGCCCATTTTTAAGTGAAAAAAGTCAGAGTTTTCACAAATACCAAGTGATTTCACTCATATGTAAAATTTAAGAAACAAAACAAATGAACAAAGGAAAAAAGTGACCAAAAAACCCCCCACAGACTCTTAAATATATAGTACAAAGTAGTGGTTGCCAGAGGGGAGGTGGGTAGAGGGGTGGCTGGAATAAAAGGGATTAAGAGTACCCTTATCATGATGAGCACTGAGTAAGGTGTAGAATGGTTGAGTCACTATATTGTACACCTGAAACTGATATAACACTGTGTGTTAACTATATTAGAATTTAAAAAAAATCAATAACAAAACATAAAATAGCAAAGGGAAAACTTCAAAGATGAAAAATTTATAAATTGGATGAATACTTCTTACGTCAAATAAACTCTTTTTAAAAACTCCAGTATATTTACAGATACAGTTAAAACACATTTTAACAGTGGGTAGGCAAGAGTGCTGTCCGAACTTTTGCCGTCGGAAATCAAAGACAGTAGTGTATAGAAACAGTGCTGAAACTATGTGTGAATATGTTCCTCACAAACCCACCAGCCTACAATCCCCAAATTCTAATTATGGATTGTATTTGGGGGAAAAAAATCATCTTTATTCCCAGAAGAATAAAGTTCCTTAAGAACAGAATCATTTTTACTCTTACAATAGAAAGAGCATAGACCTGCAACTGGAAAGTACTGGGTTCAAATTCTTGCACTTACAGGATGTAGGCCTTTCGATTCTATGACCCTCAGTCTTGTACTAATACAAGGACAGTTGTGTGGATCGATTGGTAAGTCCATAAAGTACGTAGTGCTGTATACAGCACTGGTTACTGCTCAAAACAAAACAACAAACAGCAGTAAATTGAACACCAATAAAAAATAAATTTATTATTAAAAAAAAAAACAACAAACAGCAAACCCCTTTTTATATCACACAGGGTTACTTGTACTTACTGCTGGTCATTGTAGCTGAATAAGTAATCCTCCCTTTGTTTGGAGGCACTGCCACTGAATGGAGGGCCATGTCCCATATGAATGCATATTAAACTCAATAAATACTCTTCATTAGTCACTTTCTGTATTTCTTCCTTTATCTCACTAGTCACTCTTTCACAGAATTGTTCTAGAGCCCATCAAGCTGTTAACCTCAGATCCTTATTACTTGTACATGGCTGTTGATGGTAAATTCCATGACATCGGGGACCATATCTGTTTTGCTCAACAGTAAATCCCAGGATCTATCACAGTGTGGTGCACATAGTAGGTCTTTGATCTTTGAAATAAAGAGATAGAAGAACCGCTCCAGAAAGCCTCTCGGTTGGTTGTCTGGTCTCTGTTAGATTCTATAGCTAGTTGGCTTCTGTTTCTAAATAGCATTTCAGGGTTAAACAGCCTGAGAATCAATATTTCTGCTATGAGAGAAATAAATGGGATCATAAGTGAAACTATTATTTTAAAATGTCCTTTACTTCAATAAAGAACCTTAGTTCTGGGAATCCCTGGGTGGCTCAGTGGTTTAGTGCCACCTTGGCCCAGGGCGTACTCCTGGAGACCTGGGATAGAGTCCCACGTCGGGCCTCCTGCATGGAGCCTGCTTCTCCCTCTGCCTGTGTCTCTGTCTCTCTGTCTCTGTGTGTGTGTCTCTCATGAATAAATAAATAAAATCTTTAAAAAAAAAAAAAGAGCCTTAGTTCTATAAAGTAATCTGGCACTCGTGGGCAATGACTGAATTTAAAATTTAGAAAACTACGTGTAGTTGTTATGTTTTCTATAAGATAGTCTTTCACTATATTCCATCTTATTATCTCTCTAAAATAGGTAATTCCTCACATTCTGTACCAGTTTACAGTGCCCATAATTATTGCTCTCTCCTATATCAAGCTGATTGTTAGTTTATTATATGGAAGGCTTTGATGTTTATTTATTTCATAGATACTGGGTTCTACTAGCTAAAATTTCTTTGTCACCTATAACTAATTTAATATGTCAACCACACATCAAAAAAGTAGATAAATAAACAAATAACATTGCTTGGGACTGCTATTCCATTTTTACTCAACTATTTAGGAGGTACCAGCTAGTGAAATAAGAAAATAGATTTAGGGCAGCGCCGGTGGCTCAGTGGTTTAGCACTGCTTTCAGCCCAGGGCCTGATCCTGGAGACCTGGGATCGAGTCCCATGTTGGCTCCCTGCGTGGAGCTTGATTCTCCCTCTGCCTGTGTCTCTGCCTCTCTCTCTGTGTCTCTCATGAATAAATAAATAAAATATTAAAAAAACAAAATAGATTTATATAATCAATTTATTCCCAAATAAATTTTGAAAGAGAAAAGCATTATTTATTGTACATAATATATTTAGAAAACCCAAGAGAACACAAGAAAAGCACTATTAAAAGCAATATGCAATTTTGCCAAATGGGTTGGTATATTGAAAAAAAATATAAAACTCAAGATAATAATTCAACCAGTTTGAAAACCAAAAATCACTACGACAAAGGTAGTAACTCCTCATTCTCTGCTAAATTGGCCAGATGCATTAATCATTCTGTAGACTTTTCTACAGAACGAGCAAGACCTTGAATTATGGGATAAAAACGGGAAGCTACAGAAAGGCAGTTTTGCCACATGCCTTGTGAACTATAATGCAATGTGGGAATGTGAATTATCATCACTGTAATGTTGCTTTCAAAGGAATGTCTATAAGAGTGACTGCTCTTGGTAGAATCATTGGTTTAGGAAGAGATTTGTCCTTTCCCATACGATTCTACTTTAAAATCAAATCAAACTCTTTACAGTCCCTCTAGAAAACAGTATGGTTGTTCCTCAAGAAATTAATAATAGAGCTACCACATGATCCAGAAATTCCACTTCTGGGAAAATAACTGAAATCAGAATCTGGAAGGGATGTCTGCACTCCCATGTTCATTACAGCATTAATCAGAATAGCCAAGATGTCCAAACAAGAGCCTTTGACAGCAAATAGACAACAGAATATTATCTGGCCTTAAAGAAAGATAAAAAGCTTTACCCTCTCTGTGTCTTCTACTTGTATTTGGTTAAATCAGTGAACCCTAGATTTGTGGAACCAAGCATTCCATGATTTTATCAAAAAATGATGATGAGGATAATGATGATTATAAGTGCTTTCTTAAATAAAAGGGAAATTACTCATCATCAGGGAAATGCACATCAAAACCACAATGAGGTATCACCTCACACCTGTCAGAAAGGCTAAAATCAACAACACAAGAAACAACAGGTGTTGGTGAGCATGTGGAGCAAAAGGAACCCTCATGAAGTGTTGGTGGGAATGCAAACAGGTGCAACCACTCTGGAAAACAGTATGGAAGTTCCTCAGAAAGGTAACAACAGAACTACCCTATGATCTAGCAATTTCATTACGGGCTATTTACCCAAAGTATTCAAGATACTAATTCTAAAAGATATGTATATCTCGAGGGTTATTACCCCATTATGGACAATAGCCAAACTATAGAAGCAGCCCAAGTATCCATCGACTGATGAATGGATAAAGAAGATGTGGTATATATATATATATATATATATATATATATATATATATATACACACATACACACAATGGGACAGTATTTAGCCATAAAAAAAAGAATAAGATCTTGCCATTTGCAACAATATGGATGGATCTAGAGAGTATAATGACAAGTGAAATAAGTCCATCAGAGAAAGACAAATAGCATATGATCTGACTCATATGTGGAATTTAAGAAGCAAAAAAAAGCGTGAGAAAAAAAAGACAAACCAAAAAAAAAAAAAGACAAACAAAAAAAAACCAGGCTCTTAACTACAGAGAACAAGCACATGGCTACCAGAGGGGAGATGGGGGGCGGGGGGGTGGCACAGATGGGTGAAATAGGTGATGGGGATTAAGAGTATATTTATGGTGCTGAGTAATGAATAATATATAGAATTGTTCAATCACTACAGTATACACCTGAGACTAATATTAACTATACTGGAATCAATTTTAAAAACAAAATAAAATAAAAAAAATATTTAACCAAGAGAGGGAAAGCCCAGTACTATTCAAAGACGTCATTATGTTGGTGTTGACTCACATTTTAGGTTCCAGAGGATCATCAATTTTTATAAATGGGAGGAGTCTTTGAGGCCGATTATTCAAATGGCTTTCTAATATTTTTCTTTAGTAATAAAAGGTTCTTTTCAAACAGTACCTTACCAAGAAATTTAAAACACTGTATGCAAGAGTCAGCATGACCCCACAGAGTTGAAGTGGATATGAAGAGATGGAACCCTAACAGCTCAGCATCGCCTAAACGTCCCTTCCAGAAGTGCCCCCCAAGAATCCTATCTCAAACCACTGGAGTAAACTAATGCATAATTTTAACAATCAGAATTCACGTCCAGCTCCAGCCCCCACCTGATGAGGAACCCAAAGCCCAGGGACCTGCTCAAAATCCACCATAATAAGCTGGTGTCAGACCTGGCCCAGACCCAGTTACTGATAGCCTGGAGCTCGCCAGCGCCCCCTCACAAGGGCCAATTGTTACATCTTGAGAAAGTTTGTGAGCCAAATGACATCATGTTGGTAGCTGGAAATCAGCCATGGTGAAAATATTTAAATCACAGAAATCAACAAATGTTATAGATCAGGACTTTCCCAGGAGAACTGGTTCTGAAACCTCACTGGGACACTCATTGTTCCTGAGTTTATAAAATACACAGCATCCCTGAGAACAGATCCACTGCCTTTTGATAGGAAATACAATTTTAAGTTAATAACAATCTTAAAGTAAAAATATAAATAATGAAAGTAAAATTAAAATAAGTGAAAATTAGTGAAGTAAGGGAGAAACAAAACTCTGAAAATAAGCAATCAGTCTTATGTATGGAACATTGAAGCTAATGCTGTTGATAATGATGAATAAAAGATTAACAAAAGTTGATCAATATAAGCTTTAAAGCAAAAAAAATCTCTATTTAAGCAGTAGTAGTTGGTATTTCCTTTCTGAGCTAATGTGCTATCGTGAATTGCTTTATCTAATCTATGGTTTCTCAAAATCCTAATATTTATAAAACATAAAATTAGAGGATCGCTTGACGACTTCATCCTGCATTTTGAAGAGAGGAGTTTGTTTCTTTCTATCACAGCCACATGGCATGGAGTCTGGGATCCACGCTGCCACTAGTTCGCCAAGTGACGTCCTGAGTCTTTAGATTCCTCTAAACAAAACTGTAAGGTTTGGACAAAACTCTAAAGCTATAATCCTATGGCTTGTAAGTTCTGTTTCCACCAACCTAGGAGCTACAAGTTCAAGGAAAGCAACGTATTGTCTGATGAAATGTTTAAAGTCTGTGTCATAAAGTGAGAGGGAGAACAGGCATTTCTGAGAAAGCATCAAAGCATATATTTTCAATCATCCAGGATGTTACGAGATGCAAAGGGGATGTAAGAGCCCAAACGAATAACTGCACAAGCCTCCCTAGGAGCCAACACCTCAGGAATTGCTCCCTCGGACAGTGAAGCTATCCCATCATCTCAGAAACTATGGTAGGGACACCAGGAGCTCATGCCAAGGGGATTAAAGGGTGGAATGCAGAGGTCACTGTCTGTGTCCTCAAACCCCCTTGAGGTAGAGGCCAGGCACCGAATCCTACTCCACGAGATGAAGCCCGGTGCATGGAGGGTGAGCAGACGGGACGGATGCCACATCGCAGACCTGGCGTCTGCCCCACGCTGCTTCCCTCTGCTGCCTGCTGGCTGTGGGTGGGATGGGCCCCAGGGGCAAGGAACCGCATCCCTGAATGGTGCCTGAAGGACAAATGTCCCCCCGAGTTCAATACCACCCAGGACCCATTCAAGAGCAACACACTATCTTTACTCAGTAAGACCCTGAAATTTCAGAGAACCTCATTCCACCTAATTATATGCTCAGCTTCTCCATTTTCTGTGGAATAGATTGCTCTATCAGCTTAAGCATGGTTAAGTAACTATAAACAGTAAAAGTGACTTAAGTCAGTAAACTTTCTTAAGAGGGCATCTTCTTAATTTAAAGAATAACCTCACATCTTTTTAATTAGGAAAGGACATCTGGTACATCTAAAAATGATAACCCTGTAAAATAAATAAAAAGGGAGCAATCAACTTTTGTCTTTTAGATAACTTTTCTGTCCTTCAATTATATGGAGAGAACAATACCTTTAGTTTCTAAACAAATTGAATCAATTAAGAAGTTTCCTTTTTTAAGATTTTATTTATTTATTTAATATAGAGAGAAAAAGAACACAAGCAGGGGGAGCAGCAGGCAGAGGGAAGGGGAAGCAGACTCCTCGCTGAGCAGGGGGCCTGATGGCAACTCGATCCCAGCACCCCTGGATCATGACCTGAGTCGAAGCAGACTCTTAACCAACTGAGTCACCCAGGTGACCCCTAAATAAGAAATTTCTAACAGTATTTTTCTAAGATATTTTCATAAAGGCTTACCTTTTTGTGAGGAAAAAAAGAACCTAGTTAACAATGCTTGTTTTAGTACAATGATTCATGTTTATAATCCTGTATTTCAATACATTTCACGAGACTAAACTTTGACATCAGTCTGAATTTCTGCAATTTTCCTAAAAGAAATTATTGCCACGTGTTTGCTAACCAACCAGTACACAAGCTCTCATTGCAGACACTCGTGTAACTCAGCATTATCATGTTTCTTATAAAAACTATTTCTGTTCTTATTCTATCTCCACATACACCTCATGAAAAAAAAAAGAATTAATTGTTTAATAAATCCTATGTTACTCCTTTCACTAGTTTCTCCCTCAGATAATGTTGGGGCAATACATAGTATATGCTCAAATGTACTCGTTCTGCAGACATTACCAAGGGCTTTGTTGGTGCCAGGAACTGTGCATCCCTCTGGCTAGTGGTTCCTAACAAAACAAAACAAAACAAAACCATGAGACAACATTCTTACTCTCAAGAAGCTCTTGACAATGATGGGGAAATTATAAATATTCAATTACCATGCATGGAAACATAGGTTATAATAGTGGCTTGTAAAGAGTCCACCTCTTTCCAACTGAAACAAATAAGAAAGTTTCTAAAAGGGGAGATCATTGGAAGACGGATAAATACCCACTGGGCGATGAGAAAGAGGAGGCATTTTCAAGCTGAGAGGTAGACCATCCATCCACCCAAAGACACCCTGCTGACTGTCACTGGGAACCACAATGCGGCACATTGTCACATGCATACGTGTAGCTTAATGGTCCCGGATCTCTTTGGAAAGAAGGAAGGGCTATCGGACAACAGCCAGTTTTAGTCTAACATCCTTAAAATGTAAGAGGAGGGCAACCTGGGTGGCTCAGCGGTTTAGCACCACCTTCAGGCCCAGGGTGTGATGCTGGAGACCTGGGATCGAGTCCCACATTGGGCTCCCTGCGTGGACCCTGCTTCTCCCTCTGCCTGTGTCTCTGCCTGTCTCTATATATCTATGTCTCTCATAAATAAATAAATAAAATATTTTTTTAAAAAAAGATAAAACGTAAGAGGAAGACATTTGGAATGATGAGAAAGAGAACAGGCAATCGTTCGGCAGGAGAGGACACATAGGAGTGTGACAAGAAGGAGGAGGACACGGAGAAGAGAGAACTGAACCTCTCTCAGTCCCCAGATCAGAACTGTCTCCATGGAAGGGACATCTGGAGACTGAGGGCTGTCTTCTAGAAAAGACAAAAACCAGTGACATGGGAGATCGGGGAGGCAGTGAAAAATAAGACAATCTTCTTTTTTCGACTCCTAGGAGGTGTCATTTTTAGCATCTCTGTGATGCTGCTTAAAGTCAGTTCATTTAACAGGCATTTGTTTTCCTTCAGCTGTGTGTCTTGGTTTGCTAGATGCTCCGGGGTGAATAATGATGAAGATAATACGAGGGTTTGCCTTTAAGGAAGCTTCAAGGCTATGTTGGATGGAGCTTCCAGTTAGTTCAAATAGCCGTGTTAATGATTTTGATATAGAATTTATGTACATCCAATTAGCTGCCTGTGACACTAGGAAAAAATTCTATTCTAGAATTTAATTCAGTAATATTTTCTTTTCTTTGAAACAAAATCATCCAAGGCCTATAAATTTGGAAGCTGGGTTCTACTGTATATTAAAGAGATCAAGGAAAACAAGGGATGTACCATACCTTCCGTTAATAAGTGAGTCACAGGGTAGGGAGATGTTCCACCTCCCCAAACCCAAAAGAAGAATCCTTCATTCCAGGGAAGCTGGTACTGGGTCCGAATAGTTTTTAGCCTCTTCAAAGAGGATCAGATGCATTTAAATGTAAAGTTATAAAACACTCATAAATATGTTCAGGGGGATGTCAAAACAATGAGTCATGATACATCAACTATTTAAAAATATTAACTCTCTTTTTCTTTCTTTCTCTTTCTTTCTTTCTTTCTTTCTTTCTTTCTTTCTTTCTTCTTTCTTTCTTTCTTTCTTTCTTTCTTTCTTTCTTTCTTTCTTTCTTCTTTCTTTCTTTCTTTTTCTTTTTTTTTTTTCAAATGCAAAGCTTTCTGGAATCTTTCAGTACCATCTCTGTCTTGAAGACAGAGCATGAGGTGCTCTGGGGTGTAAATCCCACCGGACAGCCTAAAGGTTAAACGTGAGGCGAATCTTCCAGCTTCACTGGGGCTTCGCCATAAACATGCAGACAAGCTCAGGAGACCCTGCTTCTTCTCTGTGGTCTTTTCCCACCCACCCCTGATAAACACAAGAAAAGCCATGGCCCTTTCCAGGCTGTGGGGCATTAGTGAAAGGTGAGCAGCCCCTCCTGACAGAAGGAAGCCACAGGGCAGCCTCCCCTGCACGTCTGTGTTATCAGGATGAGAGAAGGCAGTGATGCAAAGTGATAATCCCAGAAACGTGAAAAGAGAGAGTTCAATGGCAGACAAAGACAGTGGAAGACAAGGCAGAGGGGAAAGAGAAACTGAGCACCAGAGGCGGGTAAACACCAGAATTGTCGAGGAGAACTGCAGCACCGGAACACATTGAGAATCCAGAGATCTGTGGCAGAGGTAGCAAACCTACGCAATGCGATTCCTACCAGACAGCATGATGTCTGTTACCTTTCCAACAGAGAGAAGATCGCACAGAGACGGGAAAGGTGATAGTACCTAGAGCCAGGGTTGAGAAGCAAAGGGCACATGCTCCACCTGGGCACCCCAGCTGAACCTGTTACCAAGCCCTTGGTGAGAGGAAGGGTGCTCAGGACTTGCTCCAGGAGTGGCAGGTGATGTCTGGGACAACTCTGCCATGAGCGATTAGACTTTTGGCAAACTTGTTCATCTGTGTCTTCAGTGTCTCCTTATTACTCAGATGCTGAAGATGTGAATTGCAATGATCCAGTCATTCATCCCTAGACAGGGTCAATCTGGGACCATTGCCCATTCAGTGACTGGGACCCATCGTAGTGGTACTAATAATGGCCAACATTTCTGAAGGCTTACTAAGCATTACCTCAAGTTATTTATAGCTATTACTTTACTTAGTTATCACAAAATATTATCATGGCCACCTCCCTTTACAGATATGGATCCTAGAACATAACGTCCTAGGAGTTAAGTTGCCCCAAAACACACAGCTGGTACTTGGCGGGATAACGAGCCAACTCCTTCCTCCTGGTAGGGTTGGTATGTGGCGTCCTCATAGAATAATCTCTACTCCTCAACATTGCCCAGTGCCTCAGTGCACTTACTCTTACATTTCTGCTGTCTAATAAAAAAGCACCTTACATGAAAAAACAAAACCATATATGTTGTTGCAAAACAAACTCTGTGCTAAAATCCAACAGAAGAGACTACAAGTTCCATAAATATCAGATGATAATTTGCTTCGGGTTCTTAGGGGACTCCTTCCCCTGTGTAAGCTTCCCTGCCTCCCAACCTTCCTCCCTCCCCTCTTCAGAGTGAAGAGCATGTACTAGCTCATCTCTAAGGAATGTTCCGAAACGTCCTTTGACCCACCTAGCTCTCTCTTGCACTGTTTCCTGAACTTCATCGCTCAGAGCCCTGCTTCAGCACGTCAGCACTACTCCCACTGTCTAGTCTCATGTGAACAGAGAATCAATGTGAGGTTTAACACGTTCTCAGGATTTTGCTAATTTTTGTTACAGGCATAGCAAGCCTGTAAGAGCATCCAGCCCATATAATGATCCATCTTCTACTTTGTACTGAAGGAACGTGAATTCTGAGGGTTGCTCAGACAGCCAGCTTAGGGCTCTATTCCCAAGGCTGCAAGTATCCAGCCCCTCCTCCCCACAGGGACTCCTACGGAGCAGAATGAAATACTTGGAAGGAAGGCATGCAAATTTCTGTCCTTTTCAAATCAAGGGAGAATACAAATCGGCCATGTTATGAACTTGTGGGTTTCGTTTTTCTGGTTTGTGTAGAATTATTGTTTTTAAAAGAGTGGAAAAAATTAAGAACTTCAAAGCTCTTATAAGCTATTCACTTATTTTATATTTTAAAGATTTTTATTTTTATTTATTTATAAGAGAGAGTGGGGGAAGGTGCAGGAGCAGGCGGAGAGAGAGTGAGAAGCAGACTCCCCACTGAGCAGAGAGCTGATGGATCCCAGGGTCCTGAGATCATGACTTGAGCCAAAGGAAGACACTTAACTGACTTAAGCTAACCACATGCCACCAAGCTATTAATTTAAACACAAATTCCCAAATGTCACCTGTGGAATTATAATTGTACCAGGGTTCACGTTTAAATTACATTAATAAATAGATTCTGGGCCTTCCAGATTCAGAGGATGGATGAAATATCTAACCGAGAACATTTACCGCTTGATTTTAAGAGGAACTCCTGTTTTTTGAAGTTAATCATAGAATTGCATCAGGTGAATATATTAAGTTCATATTAGTGTTCCATGGGGAAATGAAAGAGAAATGATGTGAAGAAAAGAAGTCTTTCAGACCTGTACTGTATAGTTGGAGAAGCATGCAAATTTTGTTTTCTTGGGCACTTCAAAGATAACAAAAAGTCACTCCATTGCGGTGTGGAGGTCGTTGGTGTCACCTGCCAGCCGCCGGCTCCTGCGCCTGCTCTTCGGCTCCCTGCCCGCTCCAACCAACCATGCTCTCCGCCCTCGCCCGCCCTGCCGGCGCCGCTCTCCACCGCAGCTTCAGCACCTCGGCCCAGAACAATGCTAAAGCAGCTGTGCTTGGGGCTTCCGGAGGAATTGGGCAGCCCCTTGCGCTGCTTCTCAAGAACAGCCCCTTAGCGAGCCGCCTGACCCTCTACGGTATTGCTCATACACCCGAGTGGCCGCAGATCTGAGCCACATCGAGACCAGAGCAACCGTGAAAGGCCACCTCGGACCTGAGCAGCTGCCGGATTGCCTCAAAGGCTGCGATGTGGTGGTTATTCCAGCCGGAGTCCCAAGAAAACCAGGCATGACACGGGATGACCTGTTCAACACCAATGCCTCAGTTGTGGCCACCCTGACTGCGGCCTGCGCCCAGCATTGCCCCGAGGCCATGATCTGCGTCATTTCAAATCCGGTCAACTCCACCATCCCAATTGCAACGGAGGTTTTAAGAAACACGGAGCTTACGACCCCAATAAAATCTTCGGGGTGACGACCCTGGACATTGTCAGGGCCAACACTTTCATTGCAAAACTAAAGGGTTTGGATCCCGCGCGAGTCAATGTTCCTGTCATTGGCGGTCATGCCGGGAAGACCATCGTCCCCCTGATCTCTCAGTGCACCCCCAAGGTGGACCTTCCCCAGGACCCGCTGACAGCCGTCACTGGGCGGATTCAGGAGGCCGGCACGGAGGTGGTGAAGGCCAAAGCTGGAGCAGGCTCTGCCACCCTGTCCATGGCATACGCTGGAGCCCGGTTTGTCTTCTCCCTTGTGGATGCAATGAATGGGAAGGAAGGAGTTGTCGAATGTTCCTTTGTTAAATCCCCGGAAGCAGACTGTGCCTATTTCTCCACACCATTACTGCTGGGGAAAAAGGGCATCGAGAAGAATCTAGGCATTGGCAAGATCTCCCCTTTTGAAGAGAAGATGATAGCAGAAGCCATCCCTGAGCTGAAGCCCTCCATCAAAAAGGGAGAGGAGTTTGTGAAGAACATGAAATGAAAGGGCAGCCAGCTAGCAGTCCGTTTCCCTAACTTATGAAGGCATCATGTCCCTGCAAAGCCATCTCCTGCCCTCATGTTTCCGTTGCGTTAACCACCAGAGTCATGTTAACGTCACCGCCCCTTCCAATCGCAAGTCCGTCAATGTGTGCATCAATAAAAGCAGGCTTCCATTTTCTTTTTCAAAAAAAAAAAAAAGTCACTCCATTGGCAAAAATGTATATGTTTCGATTAATAAACACTTACCTTTGCTACTGGTGGAGGATATTGGATAAGCAACGTTTGCTCAATGGTAGACCGCTCTCAACCTCACAGAATTTTTTATTCGGTAGGTCTGATTCTTATGATAACTCAAGTTTGGGGAATGCAGGCCTCAGTGGTTTCCAGGCACTGCAGATGTTGATCTGAGGTCAAGAATTTCCTACTCTGGAGTGATCATGAGCTCCCTGAGACCCTTGTTTGGGCTGGAGCATTCTGAAGTGTCTTAGTCTGCTCCAGCTGCTGTAACAAAATACCATGCACCCGGGGGAGGAAGGGAGCTTAGATCGCAGACATTTATTTTCTCACAGTTCTAGAGGCTGGAACATCTAAGATCATGGCACCGACAGACCTAATATCAGGTGAAGGCTGTCCCCTTGGGTTGTAGGCAACTAAATGCCTTCTCCTATGTCCTCATGTGACCTTTCTCCTACACAGGTGCACACACACAGAAAGAGGAAACTGGTCCTTGGTGTCTACTCTGATAAAGACTAATCCTATCAGACCAGGGCCCCACCCTTAGGACCTCTTTAACCTTCATTACTTCTTTAGAGGCTCATTTCCAAATACAGCTACACTGAGCTTCAGCATGTGGCTTTTGGACACAAACATTCCATTCATAACACCATGCTATCGGATGAGAAGAGAAACCTGAGGACACGCTTGTTTCACAAGAACCCCAGATGGCCGTCAAGGTCAGGCACTGGTGGGGATTCCCGGGGAGGGTAAATTGTGAGTTAGAGAGTCAGAAAAATTGATGCAAAGTCCAACTCAACATGGAGCCACCGAAGCCACTTGACCCAACCAACCTTAATATATCTTGGGGTGGTTTTAGTGTTTAAACAGCAAAATTAGTATAAGCCCTGTTTAATAAAAAGGGAAAACTCAACTGCTCAAAACAGCATCAGTACTGTACATCAGTAGTGGTCACAAGTATCCATTACTAGTGTCCATAAATCCTTTAAAATATGATGTGGAGATGACAGGAATACTTGTTGTAGAAACTCCAAGGCTCTCAGGATTAGCTGCTGTTAATTATACTTCGATCTGTACCAGTAGAAAAAGTCCACCTCCTTCCCCCAAAAGAACCAGACCAGTAACCAAGCTAGCTCTTTACGGAGCAAGCAGGAAGAATGCAGATCCATTTCAAATCTTACCCAAGAAGCAGATTTAGAGCCTTTTTAACCTCACTAGAAATAATTTACATTGTATTTCCGTGAGTTTTCTGTTCTCAAAAAGAAGCAATTTCAGTCACTGCTTTCCATACTCAGAAGGCAAATGGTATTTTGTGCCCTATTCTTTGTCACTGTGATTTCCAACAAAAGCTCTAGGAAGGAACATACTTGTGGGGTGGCTGCCATCGTGTCTTAGTTTGGTGGCTGCTTCCTCATTCTACTCATTCAATAGCTCAATAGCATTTAATGAGTGCCTATTATGTGTTGAGTTGTAGGAAATGGAACTGTCTGTAGAGACCACAGTCCCTGATCTGACACGTAGCTCACAGATTCAGGGAATCACCCGTGCACATAAACAGTAGTTATGCTGCGATGTCATAGGTGCCATGAGGCCGTGCAGACAAGTATCAAATGCTATGGGACCACTGAAGATGGGAAATGCTCTGCTTGAGGAAGGTGGGGAAGGTGTCAGAGAGGAGTTAATAACTGAGCTGGATTTAAAACAATGTCTAGAAAGATGAATTTAATGAAATACACAGTTTTATTGAAAACTTCATACAGTTATTCAAAATTGAGCAAGGGTAAAGTCAGTTAAATTCAAGTCTGGATGTACTCGCCGTAGACAAGATATCTTGAATGTGCAGGAGCTGAAGGAAGGGATGGTTTATCAATAGCAATAACAGAAACCAAATAAAAAGAGAACTACTTCTTCTTGGGGAGCTTGCCAGTTGTAAGCAGGCCGAGGCAGTCCCAGGGGGGTAGGGGCTGGTACTGAGATGCCCTGACCCAATGTCATGTAAACGAGCAAAATGGGGTCTGCTCCACGAGGTTGTTTATTTCTTCACTGCAGGCTGACAACCGTTAGCTCCAAAGCCCACTAGCACCAAACTCAAAGTTTTACATGTTTGATTATTTTTTAAAATTGCCCAAAGTAGCACATTTTAAGCTATTTAGAACCTGCTTCCTGCTTGCTTTGCACACCCTGCCAAACCTCACCCCACAGCTACCACCATCGATAGATAGGGCCTTGTTGTAAGACTCTGTTACGGGCTCAGATGTGTCCTTTCCAAATCCACCCCTATAAGTCTTAACTCCCAGTACCTCAAAATGTGTTTGCATCCGGAAGATCTTTAGAGAAGTAATTAAGTGAAAAGGCGTAGGACCGGACTGATAGGATTTGTATCCTTCTAAAGAAATTTGGACAGAGACACCAGCACAAAGGCCATGTGGAGACACAGAGAGAAGGTCAGAGATCTGAGGACAGAGATCTCAGGAGGAGCCATCCCTGCCAGCACCTTCATCCCAGACATCCAGCCTGCAACTGTGAGAAATACATTTCTTCTGTGTCACCCTAGTCGGTGGGACTTTGCCATGGCAGCCAGAGCAGACTAATGCTGACCCCAAGCTGCTGCTGCCCCTAGGAAGCCCTCTGGTCCAGAGGCTCCTCCAAGTGCTGCTGCATGAGGTCTTATGAGATAACCCCCCACCCCCCCGCACCATGACCTCACCTGACAAATCCCCCAGCCCATCTACCCCTTCCCCATGAACCCCTTGCACTGCCTCCCATTCTGGGTAGTGGTTCTGTAGCCTCTGCAGGAAGCCTCTGGATGGTCCCATGATGCCAAGGACATTCCCTCTCATGCAACCCTGCCCATGAGTCAGTATGCAATACCTGCTGTGTTTTGGGCGCTTCTGCTGGGTGTATCTTTCTCTCTGACTAGCCCCGATCCCTCCACTCCCCACACATTCTCTCCACTCTTTGTGAATTCTTGTCTCTCCACCAACAAGGTACGGTTGCATTTGGATAAATTCATGCAAATATGTTGGTGATCAACCCAGGGAGTATTTATTAACTACATTTATGTTGGTTATTTTCAGCAAGATAGAGCAAAATTCTTGCCTTTGCCATAGCTACAGGGTGAATACAAATGTAACATTTTTATATGAACATGAATCTCATGACTCAAGAGTTATTAATTCAGTATGCTATTGCTTTTCACTACGAAAAATGAAAACCAAAGATAAGGATGCAGGGTATTCGGATGTAGTCCAAGATTTGAAAGATTAATTATTCAGATCTCTGTTTTTTCTGAATTGTATTGTGAATGCAGAAATTAAGATTATGCTTTCACTTTCCCATATAGGAGGCTGTCTAAATGAAATAAAAAAATAAACGACATATAAATCATAGAAAATGATTCATATAAGAAAGCATCTAGTTTGTGAGGCATAATGAACATTATGATCAGGTTCTATAGATGAATTATGGAATCGGCTATGGCATAATTTTAGATGGATGTAATAACGGACACTGCAAATCCTTTAAATGTCAAGCAAGACCTGGTTTTGAATTATCAGTTTCATCAAACCTACTGTCAGTGTAACCACAGGCTATATTGTTAAGCCCCCATAGTGCTCATCTCTCACCCCCATAATGAGAACACAGTACACTATTTCACGGAGCTGAGACAATTTGGTTGGAGACATAGGTAATGCTTCCAAAACAATAACTGTGGCACAATAAGAGCTTAATAAATATTGACTTCTAACTCCCTTCCCTCTTTTATCCTAAAGCATGTTCATTTTGCAGAGAGTCGATAGCAAATATTTATAATATATTTAGCATGCGGGAGACTTTAAATACCTAAGGGGATAATATGTTATTCAAACTGGATAAATTGGAATGAATATATTTTAGGAATAAAACTTTCAATGTACAAATACCTATCCTTAAAAGACCGCTTTATACAACACAAAGGACATCTCAATGCCTCAAGGAGTTGCCTAGCAAAACCAAAGTGAAACGGACACCATAAAAAAAAAAATCTGGTTCTAAAGTGAGTATATAAAAATATATATTCAACAACAGTTAAATGAAAAAAAAAACATATATTTCCTGGTACATACAATTTGCATTGTGTAGGGGGCTTATTTGCATCCTAAGAGTATATATGACACTTGTATGTTGCGATGCATTTCAAGTACCTTCTGTAAAATCCCAGTCCTATTCTATGCACTATTGACTTTCATTAAACTAATACATAAGCTGTTTCAGAAAGGAAAATATTGCATCGCTCACTGCAAGCCTTATTAGGATTTTTAAACATCTAAAATCATACAAAACTCTGGTGAAAACATTCAGAATTACAGTATTATGTTTTTACTGGAAATATAACTTGCCACAAGACAAGAAGACAGAGTATGACACTAATGGTATTCATGCGGGTTGACTCAATACATCATGTTGTCATAAGTCTGGCATTTTCATTTCTCACTCCCACAGACACAAAATAGCAGCATCCAATGCCCTGTAAGAGCAGTGAATAGTGGTGGCAAGAAACACGAAAACTTAAGTCTTTAGAACAAAGGACACTCTTCATAAAGCAATTTGGGTTTCTCTAAAATTATGAGGACTGCATAAAAAACTATATCACACACTAATTTTTTGAATCTGCGAGGGAAGCAAATAAAAGGCAGATGGCCTTTCCTGAGGCAAAAACATACCATTGATACTTTATTACATCAAAATAAAATCTAAGTATATTATAGAAAATAAGTGGGCGTGGTCTAAAGATAAAGTCATTATTCTTTAAAAGTCTCCATGTAAATATTCCTAAGATCCAATAACAAAGGAGCCGAAGAATTTATTAACCAAATAATCACATTATTCATTTGTTTATTAGCGAGAAACACCCCACTCTCTCTTTGCCTCACTACAATCCAGTTGTTGTCGTTGTTGTTGTTTTTTTTTTTTTTTTTTTGTCTACATTCCCTATGACTACTTTTTCCTCATTTTTCTGAACACCAAGAATCCATACAGACCAATTTATCTATGCTGGCTCTCCTCATCCTATTGTTATCTATCAAAGAACTCTATAACCTCAATAATGGTTGATACTTTGTAATGTTAATGCATTAAATAATTTACCTCTTAAAAATTTGGGTTCCCCCAATAAATTATCTGCTCTTTGAAGGATAGGAATGAGCTTGTTTTGCTACTCCATGAACACTCGGTGTCAAATGCGTACACAAAAATTAATACATGTGTAGTAAGTCCATAATAGTTAATATAGCATGTCACGTGACCACAGGAAAGGGAATGGTTCCTTGTTTTTTAGAACCAAGGATAGCTCCACGGTATGACATACAGTTGACGAGGTTTCACAGGAGGGAATTCTCTAGATTTGGATCATGGGGAAAAAAATTCCAGGCACCTTTGTGTTCTCTCCCAATATATATTCATTTTCTTCCCCATGCATGATTTTCATCCTACCAAAGATTATCACAAAACAGTGTAAAGAATGCCCAGAAAGAAACTAGAATGCATTCTCTATTTCTTCAACACTCAAAATTCTTTGTAGATAAGTCTAAACAAATCACATTATGACATGATGTTCTGGTTTATATTGTTACCTTCATCTGAAAGAGCAAACATGGTAGGGCTAAAATCATTTAGCTCACCCCTGTTTCCATATTCATAAAAATGCGAGTATGATAGCAGAGAGATCATGATTGTCGTTCTTATCTTACCCATGCTTTTGAATTTCATGCGAGAATATCCGAAAAATAAGTCTCACAAGAATTTAGTTCCACACAACTCTCCTGTAGAGCATTTGCTGTAGATAACTGTCAATGAATTTGGTATTTCATTTTTCACCCCAGAGAAAGATATTTTTCCAAGTAACACTGACTAGACAGAGAAACATTAAGCCTTAATGGATATGCATTGTCAGTGGGCAAAGAATCTGGGTTTTAGTCCGTCACGGGAGGATAAAATAAGCCACAATCATTAACACAGGTGGAGCTACGAAGTAGGGACTCCTACAACTTGACAGGATCTTTCCTGAGAGGTCACTCGGTCCTTCCTTTTTGTGATAGACCTTCATCTGAATGGTCATGCTTTGGAGACAAAGACCCTTCTGAAACTCAGGAGAGTCTGGTTTACTTGTAACGATATACACTGCTGGTAGGTGTGAGTCAGAACCATGGAGATATTTGGACCCCCTTCTCCAGTAGTTCTACAGTTACTGGAGATTTCCTTCAGGTAATTCTGTCTGAGGCCAAGGGGCCCTGTGGCCGGGAGGCTTTAGAAACCCCCACCCCCACCCCAGAGTCTACATCATTCCCCTAACTCACACTACATGAACATGACACCTAAGGAAATAGAGCAAGCAGGGAGCAAATGAAGCTCCAACTTAACTACTGCAAACACTTCCTCACTTCATGTGCGGCCTCAGGTCCCAGACCCGGACCGTCCTACCTAGAGCTGCCCCTGCAAAGAGGGAAAGCTCAGGTGTAACAGTGAGAGTCTCTGACACCTGATTTTCAGACAAGATCCTGCCAATTCCTAGATTCTATCCTGATGGCGGCACCAAACCACAAACAAATATCACTTCTTCAGAGCAGGTACAGCTTTTAGTTTGATTTCCCCAAAATGCCAGTCTCATCTTTTCCCTTAGGAGGGTGGATTTTCTAACACAAGCACCACGAACCCAAGCTATGGGAGTAGAATTTATCAGAACATAAGAAGTGACTTCCTAGAATTAATGATATCTGAGATTGGAATGGCTTTTCTCATGAAGTCCTGCCAGGGTGGATGTTCAGAGTTTCCTTAAACAGTTACTTTATTATTATTATTATTATTATTATTATTATTATTATTAGTTTTAGTTTTATTTTGTAAAGATAAGTTGGAATACAGTGAGTATAGCATCTTCTAATTTTCCCTAAGAAACCGTTTGTGCCCATCTCAGCCTCCATTAGCCCCTTGTGCCCACATGGGGCGTAGTTTCTGGTGACCTCCCACACAACTGCTGCTGGGTTCCTGATGGATTCTGATCCCCTGATGCTCTTAAGTGGAAGAACTTCTCATGGTCCACAATCCACGTTATGATGGACTATGCCCTGGTCACATTCAGAGCATTACTTGTGAGTGAACTGGGTCCTCCCGTGTGTTTCTGGGAAGTTACCATAGCAACTCCTGCACCCTTTCCTGTGGAGACGCCAATCTTCATTTTCCCCATCCCCTTCCACTCTCAAGTCTGCCAGTGAGGTCATCCCAGTTCTTTCTCCCATTTCCCGTCTCTCACTCCAAAGGGAAATTCCACACTGTCAATTAAAAACCGTGACTCTGATATTCGTGGTAAGTCAGGTTGGTTGTGGGCTGCTTTACATCTTGAGCGTGATACCATTTCCACCAATTAGTTAAGCCTTTGCAGACCTCCTGGGGAACAAAGGAGTCAAGGAAGAACACATGATGGTCCCTAAGTTCAAAGTTTACAACCAAGAAAAAGCCCTAGGAGCCCTGGCTGGGGCTGGGTGATGGTCAGGTGGGGTGGTTAGGGAAGCAGATTTGCAAACTCAGTCATGGCACACAGGCCCTCTTATTCATATGTTTCAATGAGAAATTAAGTTGATTTTTTTTCTCCTTTTTTCAACCTTCTAACTGCACATGACTCTAGACCCCTTAAAATTGTGACTAACTGAATTTTCAATTTTATCCAACTATAATCCATGTATATGTAAATTTTACAACTAATATTTGATTCAGGGTTTAGAAAACTTTGGAAAAGCATGTTTGGAACAACATGAATTATGTGCATCAAATCTTTCAATTTAATTGTTTTGTGGATTTTAAATATCAATCACATATTTCCACTGAAAATTGTAGATTGCATTGAAACATGTTGTCCATTTATGTAAAGTACACACCAGATTTCGACAAGCTCTTCAGAAAGAAAGAATACAAAATATCTCATTATTGATTATGTGTTGAAATGACGTTTTGTGCACATTTGGGCTAAATAAATTATTAAATTAATCACATCTATTTCATGTTTCTCTAAGTGTGGCTTATTTTTATTTCACATCATTTTATTTTGTTTTACATATGTGGCTCTCACTATATTTCTCTTGAGCAGAGAGCACTGCTTTACCTATGTCACACAGATTTATAATCAGAAGGTCTGTGGCAGCTACTCGATAGCTCCTCTGTCCTCTGAAATTATTTTCTTATTTATGCTCTATGTCTTTCCACAAAGGCCATCTATGGAAGCAACTTAACAGAGTTAAATAAATATGCACATTTTAAAAAACTTGTCATCGGAGCACCTAGGTGGCTCAGTCAGTTAAGCATCTACCTTCAGCTCGGGTCATGATCTCAGGGTCCTGGGATCAAGCCCCACATCTAGCTACCTGGTCAGTGGGGAGTCTGCTTCTCCCCCTCCCTCTGCCTGCTGCTCCCCCTGCTTGTGCTCTCTCTTTCTCAAATAAATAAAATCTTCAAAATAAAATAAATGTTATTTCTATACTTAAGTGTTAAAATGTAACAAAAAGAATATGAACTGTGGTTATGAGGTCAGGAGGTCAAAAATACAGCTGGGAAGAGAAGATGGGATTTCCTTCTAGAAGAGGGAAGTCAGGAAGTGGGAAAATGAGTTGGGATTACTGAAAGAACAAGGAGTGGTGCTGAAATAGGGAGGAAAAAGAAAGATTAAAGATTAATATAGCATGCATTATTTGTATTTTATACAAATGGTATACCTCTTGCATTTGTATGGTATTCCTGAGAAATTTGCATTTATATAAGAAAATTCTACTTCAAAGATTTCATTGATGAATATTTCCTTCTTGTCTAATACAGAAATGATAAATGATATAAATGTGATATAGAAATGTTTCTCATTCCATTCCATCTAATAGATATAAATAAAGAGAAGATAAGATAATTCCAAGATAATATTATCTAGGATAAATGAGGCCCTCAGGTCTTATTGTAAAGAAAAATTGTCCATTGAATTATTCTTGTCTGGTACAAGCCAAACATCTTGATAGGCATCATTTATAAGAATGAAAATCTGGGTGAGGGAGGAAGGCAGGGGACAAGAGGGTGGGGGGGATGGGGGAGGAAACAAAGGGAGAAATAGTAACAAACACTGAGTATTTGCAAGGTTCAGGGCACAGCTTCCAGTGTTCTCCATGTACTTCACCACCACCCTACAAAGTAGGGGATCATTATTATCCTCTATTTTCTCATAAGAAAACTGCAAATGGAAAAGTTAAGGACTTACCCCAAAGTCACACAAGAACTAAGTAAAAGGGAGGACCTGATTTGATTGTAAAATGTACAGATATTCATCAACTCTGCAGAGCTTCGAAACTCATAGATAGAAAGCCTGAAAACTCTAGGTGGAAAACAGCAGGCCAATATAATTTTCACTATGCATATTTAAGAAAAAACATATTTATTTGAGACGCAGAGAGAACACAAGTGGAGGGAAAGGGACAGAGGAAGAGGGAGAAGCAGACTTCTCGTTGAGCAGGGAAATCCCATGTGCGTTGATCTCAGGACCTGACCTGAACCAACTGAGCTACTCAGGTGCCCCTCATTAGACATCTTTTGATGTTTTTCATAATGGTGGTGATCCTTCCACTTATTAATTCAAAATATGAACTAAAAATGACTGTCATATTTATGATCTCATGTGAGCATTGAAGATCTAAACAAACATACCATCAATGCTTATACTTAATTGTACCTGTTTTTTCATGGTATCCATTTTTTCTTAAAAAAAAAAAAAAGGAAAAAAAAAAGGACAGATTTAGCTTAAGCTTCTTCTTCATCAAAGTTAGTTTCTGTTGTAATTGTTTCTTTATTCTAGCTGATAGTCCCTATTTTTATACTATGTATACTGGTTGCCAAGGCATAAAAACTTATTTTAAAAAAGTATATAAAAGTATCTGTTATAGGAGGAGTGCTGGCTGGCATTTGCTAGTTCTCACTCACACACAGGCATGCACAAAGAAAGAATGTGTAAAATTAGTTATCTGAAAGAACAGAAGAATGGCATGCTGAAAGAAATGAAGTCAGAAATCTGGATTCCCGCCGTCTTCCTGAAGGTGGCTGCATGATGGCAGCCTCAGAGATTTGCTTAGAAAATGAGCTGATGATCCCTTCTTCTCCTACCCACTCACTGGGTTCTCATGAGTTATAAATAAAATAATGCATATTGAAATGGTTTACACAAAGCAACATTTTAGAAACACCACGTTAGCATTAAGCCTTCCATTATGTTATTTCTAGGACCATCTTCCCCTCCGCAGTATGTCTTTGGTCTTTAAAATGTGATTCTTCTCAGTCTCACAGTCCTGTGATTCAGAGTCTCTTGTGGTCACTGGAAGGGTGAGGGTTGGGGGACGGGGTCACTGGGTGATAGGCATTAAGGAGGGCACGTGATGGAATGAGCACTGGGTGTGATGTAAGATGGATGAATCACTGACCACTACTTTGAAACTAATATACACTATAGGTTAATTAATTAAATTTAAATAAAATTTAAAAGTAAAATAAAAAGTTATTATTCTGAAACCAGTCACAACATCAGTTTCTAATTCAGGTTGGCCCTCGGTGCTCCAGGAAAGCCTGAAGTTTCCTCAGCTAGCACTTCTTCCTCCCTCCTCAAGTGGATGCATAATGGTGTTGGATTACCGACCTCCAGCACTAAATGTAGTTCCTGGTATGGTTAATCCCCTTGCATGTTTTTAGAATGAATGATATTTTCAATAAATATCTCCCATGCGTTGAATTGGAAAGAGAAATCCAATCCCATGCATCTATCTTTTGTCATGTAAAGAAGCCAGATTCCATGAAGTGGTTACAGAAAAATTTTAAAAAGATGTATCAAACATGGAAATGTATGCACTCAAGAAGCAATTTTGGCAACACAGAAACTAAAATTTTCATTAAGCACAAACATATTGTGTTGACTTCCTGCTGCATAAAAGGCACTATTCTCTGCTAAGAACTGGAAGATAGCAAAGGGAAGATGTATCCCATTTTCAAAAAGTGTAGTAGAAAGTACATTCTAGTGTTCAGTCAATTATTTCTGCACAGAAAATGGATGATGTTTGTGATTGGAAATGACACTAATAAAGCCCCCCAAGCCTAGGATGGGGCAACACAGATGATAACACGTCTGTGAACCTGTCAGCTTGGTGACACATTTCATCAGTGCTTAGTAGTTTTTTTTTTCTTTAATACTATACAGTAAAATATGTGCCATCTACAAAACATCCACTGTCGTTGAAACATATACCTGTCTCAGAGGCAATATGCAAATAGACTCACTGCTTTTTAAACCAAATATGATACTTGACTGAAAACGCTCCAAACTAAATTATTGTACGTCATTCCATTGGTACCTTACTTCAAAAAGTATCCAGCAAATAACAGTGAGTCAAAACATGCTGTGCTTTTACAATTCTCAACAATAAATTTTTCCACAATATATAAAAATTTAATAAATAAAAATTGTGTAAGATACATAATGCAAATAACATGATTGATTAAAAAATAACTAACTCTGCTCTTTCAACGCTACTATGAGTTCTAAGTATTCAAACAGTAAAAATTAGCATCACCATTTTTGAAACCATGTTATCATCAAACAAGGGTAAATGGAATCTTAGAACAACTTGAGAGGTTTGAGGGTTTGTTTGAGGGTTTGTTTGTTTGTTTGAGGGTTTGTTTGTTTGTTTGAGGGTTTGTTTGTTTGTTTGAGGGTTTGTTTGTTTGAGGGTTTGAGGGTTTGAGGGTTTGTTGTTTGTTTTTTAGCTTGAATTGAGACATTCAATGTCTTCTGTAAAGATGCCAATTAAACTGCAAGTCAAATACATCAAGTTCTCTACAGAATAGCATAAGTCAAGTGCTAAATTTTCAATCAATTCCAAAATAATTCTGTGAGAGAAGTGACCAAGAAAAAAAAAAAAGTGAGAGAGAGAAAAAACAGATTTCAGAATTGACTCTCGAAGAAAAGCATCATGCACTGGAAGAGAGAAAGAAGGGAAAGGCATGTGGTGGGGGCAGCAGGCAGCTGTGACCTCACACTAAGAAGAATGCCACCCATCACTTCACCTCGAGCTTCTGAAGAACAGGAGAGCTTTCTCTCACCTTCCGTGGTGACGTATTAGACATCAGAACAATCTCATAATGATGTGTCCTCAGAACAAAGTCGCCTCATTGATTTAGTAGAATATTAACTCTTCTCCAAACAAGAATGTTTAAAATAAATCATAGCAAACATGTTTGTAACTAGAAATTTTAATCGATGGATGCATAAATGAAAGAAATGCTGAGCATCTTCTGGCAAGTCAGGTTGTCATCCCGTCATCACATTTTGGTAGTAATGAGTTCAAACGGGAAATGAGCTGACATTTCACACAGGTGGCCCTGAAGGCATGCATGAGATTCGCTGGGCTTTCACTATGATTCCTCGAATCCAGGCCCTGTCATGCACCTCAAATCACTTGTGAAATAGTCTTTATGGAATCAGCAGCCACCCTGGCTGCTGCCTTTGCTATTACTCATAAGAGTACCTGGGAGCTCTTGCTTTGTTCAACAAGAGAGAGGTAGGTGGGGACTACATCTTTGTGCTAGACTATTCTTTGTCTTTGGGATGTACTTTACAAACATAATTATTTGCAAAATGAGAGCAGCTAAATGGGAACAAACTCACAAAAGAAAAAAATGTGGTGTTAAGAGATTACATTTGTGATTTTTGAATATCAACTTTATAATCTTGAGTACTCTCTCATGTACTTGTTCTATGATAATGGTAGGATAGCATGAGAGATTTAAAAAAATTAAAGCATATTTCGTAAGCACCAAGCTATGCCTAATATGACACTTTCTGTTTAATGTTGGAAATACTTTTGCAAAATAATGGAGTAATAATGGAAATACTTTTGCAAAATAACGTTCATAGACTGCTATCGTGAACAGTGGGATCTCCTTAGTAGAGGAACTACATCTTACTTGTTTTTGCCCAGTACCAAATGCCTAGTACTTAATAATCACACAATGAATGCTTGACAATTTTTTTTGCAATAATTTTTGTACAAACAAGAATACACATTTGTGAAAAAGTGGTGACGAGTAAAATAATCAAAATATTTTGTGTTCTATTGGGAAAGCAATTGACACAAATATTGATAGGCACCTGTCATGTCTGTTTCATCGACTTAACTTCAGTCTTAGGAATAAAAACACAACTTTCTGAGCCTCATCCAGCAACAACAGTCTAAAGTAATAGGAAACCAGAAAGAGTCGGTTTATTATAATAGTCTCAATTGAAGTAGTCTTAATAAAATGCTTAAATCTGCTTTAAAATTTTATAAATAACAGGTTTTGTTACAAGAATAAACATGGATTTTCTATCAAATTACTATAACCCTAGAGAATAAATTTGAGGAAAAATTTATCTTTCCCAAAGACATAGGACAAGTGGACCTGTTCTGGAAGATGACTAGAATCCATCAAAGCTTAGTTCAGTTTAGACCATTTTGGTTTTTTAGAGAGTGGCCTCTAGCCCAGCTGTTGACATCATCTATCCACTTACTCTTGCCTACAAAGTCTTCCTAAGAGCTGCTGAGCTGGAAAATCTCACATTTGTCTTTGCCTTCCCTTGTGTGTCTGGAGATATGCCAGAAGCTTTTCAGAATAACATAACTTGCTTTCACTTTAGATCTTTTCCCAAAAAAGATCAGTTACCTGATGACTTGAGCACATGCACAGTTCTTACTAGATGCTTCTCAAAAGAGAATTAGCCCTTTTAACCATTTCAGTTATTATGATTTTATGAAACATTAGTATCAGGATTTTTTTTGCCTAATGTTTATAAACAAAAATGAACTTTACAAGAAAGCATCCATTATTTTGTTATATGAGTCTTCTCCTGCCATTTTATCTAAAACAATAAAATCTGACTGGAAATTTCTATCTGTTTTTATACTGCCAACTTAGGTCTTTTCCCCGAATATACTATTAGGCCATCCGATAGCCTCTAACCACCCTTCCAGCAGATTCTGTTTGCACAGTTGGTGAGTTGTCAGTGTCAAGATATAAAGAATGGATATCACTTTTCCAATACACAGATTATCTGTAGCAGCAGGTGTTTGGAGAGATAAGTTGTCCTTCATACAAAGATGCTTTTTTTTTCTTAAGAAGTTGGTAGGGTCTCATATTGCAGAATAGATCCAAGAACAGCAGATAAAATGTGAATACCAGGTGTGTAGTATCATGTGGAAATTTATAAAATATGCTATTTATCTCTAGGTACATTGATAATGAAATTTTTCATATTAATGTCTTTGGACACACCTAGATCATGGCTAATCTTCCTGCTGATGAGTTCTGGACAGTCAGAAGGTGGAAAGATTAATCTGTTGTCTTAGTTTGTGTCTTTTTGATCCCATGAGCTCTTCTTGCCATAAAAGCAGAGCCTACAGGGAAGAGAAGGCAACCTAAAGTATGTGCTTGCTTTCTGATGTGCAGTGACCTTGGCCACGTCCGCCCATGCTATCCTAGTATTCTTGAATCTCCACTGTTGGCATGGGACCAAGTAAATGCTTTGGGACACATGCACAGAAGCCCAGAGATTTCCCCACTACATTTGGTAACAGGGTTCAAATTGTTTAACATTTTATATCCTGGTTCTGACTGTCACTCTCTTGAAAATGATTTCTAAATCACACCATAGGGCTGGTCAATGTCCTTGTTTTGACTTTATTTCCTCATGGATAAAAATCCATGGATTATACCCATTGCCAGTTCATGGATCTTGTAACCAAACTGATATTCCATCCTCAATGATGAGATAAAGCCCAAACATGCATAGCTCATCAAGTCTACTGCATCCCTACCTTTTTGGAAAGAGATCTATGAATTGCAACAACAAAAGTTATTTTTATAAGACTAGAGAAAGTGAGATGAAGGAAGGCAGAGATAGGCAGTCCAAGGGTCTCATCTATTCCAGGAGATTCGTGGAATATGAAGAACATATGGGGACTATTATGATCCCCACCACAGATATAAAAATCCCATGTAAAATAAAAATATTGTTGTAGTTTCAGATAAGAGACAAACATGGACATACACACATATAGTCTACCTTCTAAGAAGGAATCTAAGAAAAAGCATAGTACAAAAATGTCATGAATTGCGTGTTTGAGACACACCATGATCTTGTGTTCGATAAGTACATAAAATACTTCAAAGAACATTTTGACTTCTGTTGGGTCTTTGTGGCATTTATTAAAGAATGGTTATTCCTGAAATATTATCATCTTTGTGATAGCAGATGTGAGAACTATAGTTCATAAAGATGATTTGAAAGTTGATCAGGAGATAAAGCATTTTCTATCATGAAAATGAGTTAAAACCATAGAGGCATGATTCTCAAAGCATGGTCTGGGTGGCCCGAGGAGTCCTCAAGATCTTTTTGGGAGTCTCTGAAATCAGAACTGCTATCATAGCAATACTAACATTCTATCTGCCCTTTTCTCATTTTCTATAGAGTGCACTATGTATTTTTTACCAAAAGCTCTATTGTGCATAATACTACAACAGATCAAATGCAAAAGCAGCTATGACTAATCAGCCTTCTATGAAACCCAGGCAGTAAGAACATTGTCTACATATAAATCAATGCCACACCTCCTACTAAATTGCTTTTGCTTTGGAAAAAGCTATTTTCTTAACAATGTGTTATTTTTTTTTCCAAGTAGAGAACAATGTGTTACTTGTTAAAAATATGGTATTAATATTAACATCCAATGGATTACTGTTATATTAAAATTAATGAATAAATACTCAAGAATGGCTCAGTCTTCATTTTTGAAAAGTTACATAAAGATTACATAAGCAAAAGCTCTTTGGGTCAGAGTTTCCAGATATAGCAAAAGCAAACACACAGAAACAAAACAGGATACCCAGTTATATTAGAATTTCACATAAACAAAAAATGTTTTTATGTGTATGTCCCAAGAAATATTTGGCAATCCTAATTTAGGTACCTTGAACATTTTTCAGAGTATCAGGTTGCCCTGACACCAAAGGTTTGGGAATTGCTGCCACAGAAAACACTGAGGTGTAGACCGTAAATACAAATTAAATCCCGCAGGCAGGCTCTGCATGTACAGCAAAGGCCAAGGCCCTTGCTGCTGCTGGCTGTCGTGCTCTGTTCAGTGCCTTCATCACCCAGATTCCAATGAACACATTATTGATAATTTGCTTTATATCAGTGCCATCTTATCCTCTTTCCTCTTCACAAACCAGAAAGGGAGGCTCATTGATCCCACTGCACAGAGACTGTGGCTGAAACAAGGATGTAACACAGAAAAGACAAGGCAGACTGAGAATCAGACCATGTCCTCTGACCTCAAGATGTGGGATCCAGTTCACTGCAGGCTGTCTGCTCCCTGTTGGTCTCTGGTCAACTTACCCGGACTGCATGGTTTTCTGCTTTATACCTATAGAACTAGTTCCGATGGAACCAGTAGACCAAACCTGGCTGAGTCATCACAAGCTGGAAGGAGATGCACCACTAGACATGGTGAGCAGACAAATCTCTGCAGGTTCTGTGCCCAAACTTTAGAGTCACGCAATGTTGCTACAGTTGATGTGCCATTTTTAGCCACCTTGATAGATGATCTCCTTATAGGCCGTGTGACAATCCATTAATTAAAACAACAAAAATAACCAAACCAGATGTGCTGTGGGATTTATTCAGGTCATCCCATAAGCTCCAAGTGTCAGAATCTTTTATCGTGTGGACGGGTCTTGGAGTAGAAAGCTGTAGGTGTAGCCTTGTCTATCCATTGCCAGCCATAAGTCCTTCTGCAGCTCTTTTTTCTCATGTATGTAATAAGGATAACATTACCTGACTCACAGACCTCAGAAAATTTGAATGAGGATATAATTAAATATATGAGTGTTTATGAAATGTAAATCTTTGAGGAGACATAAGCTTTTTACCTCATGTTACACTAAAACCGAGGTATCCTTGTCTTTCTTCTTTTCAGAAAGACATAAGATAATGCATCTCTCTTACTGACATAGTGGCCTACACTTTATTTTCTAAGTTCCACTGTCAATTTTTTTTTTAGAGTGGTTTTAGAGTCACAAATAAAATTGAGAGGAAGATACAGAGCTTTTTCATATACTCTCCTCATACTCCATATGAAAGTATACTTTCATATACTCTCCACAGCCTCCCCCACCATGCCCATCACCCACTGGAAGGTGAAACCACATGACCACATCACAGCTAGCAGGAGCCAATAACTTACTTATTTATGAACTTAGGGTTCATTCTTGGTGGTGGACATCCTATGGGTTTGGGCAAATGTATAATGACATGTATCCACCGCACGATATCACACAGAGTAACTCCTGCCCTAAAAGTCCTCTATGCTCAGTCTATTTGTTCCACTATTTCTAATATAAATCAACTTTAAGTCTATGAGGTGCCAAACAAATCTGTAATGTGCTCTCCACCTGGAAGACATGGAATCACTGCTCTGAAGCTGACTACTCCTGTGTCTGTAACTCCATTCATGTTTTCTATCACAATGGCCCTTCAGAAACTTCCTTCAGTTTTAGGTGAAGCTTCTCCGTCCCCATGACCCTGATGTTGTCACGGTGCCCTGCAGTAGCTCTGTGTGCAACTGTCTAGTCTGTTGGATTCAGATCTACTTAGACCTTTCATGTTACAGTGATACTAAGATAGGATTTCCATACCATTAAAGCCACCTTCTTACAGTGTTCTACGTGGTACTTTGGAGTGTATGTGGCCCTTTAGTCATTGCCACAATCTCTTTTCAGAGAGTTTCATCACCCCACTAAGGAACCCTGTCCCTGTTAGCATCAGTCTCTGGTTCCTTACCCCACCAGGCCTTAGCAATCACTGCCTACTGTCTCTCTCTATGGATTTCCCAGTTCCGTATATAGAAGTGGAACTATATCATATGTGACATTTATAACTGGCTTCTTTCTATTAGCACAATATTTTCAAAGTATTTCCATGTTGTCACCTGTATTAGTAGTTAATTCCTTTTTCGTATTTTTTTAAAGATTTTGTTTATTTATTTGATAAAGACAGAGCAAGAGGGCATGAGCAGGGGGAGGGGTGGAAGGAGAAGCAGGCTGCCTGGGGAGCAGGGAGCCAGACTAGAGAAGGGATCCCAGGGCCCTGGGATCATGACCTGAGCCAAAAGCAGATGCTTAACCCACTGAGACACCGAGGCACCCTCCTTTCTCCTGTTTTAAACATTTACAATGTTCAGTGTTGTTCTAAGAAGCCAGACATTGGTAGAAACCATTGCTTGCTCCAAAATTACCATGTTTAGGAAAATAGATCGTCATTACCCAAAGTCAAGTATTATAGAATGTCTGGAGCTGATTCAGTTGGAAAGGTATGGCTCTGACCATAGAGCTTTGAGGTGCATCTCTGCAGGATGCTGAGGTAGAAGAAGGCTACCTCTTCCCTCTTCCAGTTGTCGCCATGAGCCCTGATCTCATGGATGACTTCCACTAATAGTCCCTTTCCTGAAGAACAAAGCTTCAGGTCTTCTGTGAAAACAATACTCATGTAAATTTTTTCCTGCTTTACCTAAAACAAGTAGCAAGTCTGGAAAGCAGATATTAAGGAAGAAAAACTAACTTCAGGTGATTATCTGGCAGGAGCTGAAATGGGTCCTAGTGAGTACACTGCAGGTTCAAAGGAGAAAAGTCCTCTAGATGTTTACAAAGTAGTCACAGATAAAAACTACAAAAACAATGGAATAAGCCATAATATTATGCTTGGGCACTTTAACAAAAGTGCAGTAATTTTTCTGGGTTTAATCATAAAATATATTTCTATTTTACAATCCTTCTTAATTAACTACTTCTAGAGGGCAGATTTGTCAGTTTGTGAGCATGAAACATGTAGGTGAACAGACCCCCCCCCTCTCTCTCTCTCTCTCTCTATATATATATATATATATATATATATATCCCTCTCTATAGAAATTTGAATTCAAGCGATGTATAAGGACATAATTCTTTGGATGGGTGGACGGATAAATGTTAGATCAGATTAAAATGATTAGATAGGTAATTGCTATAATCTGGATAATATACTTAATCTGTCATTACACTGTCTTACTGGCATTGGTCTGGATTTTTGAGCTGGAAAGACAGAAAAAGCAGAGATTCAATAGGAAACAATTAATTGCTCACAACTGTTGACTCAGAAGTCATCCTGATTTATACAAATTTTCTTTATTCTCACCTTCTGATGTATTTTTAAAGAACCATATTTTTGCTGTAAAAGTCTGTCTTTCCATGAATGATTAATCAGGTAAAAATATACCTGCATTCACACACTGGCCCTTGCTTTCTTACCAGCTTCTGTACCACTTTGTTGTGTATTGTTTTCTTCCCTACAGCACAACTTTGAAAATTATATGATGTAGTGAAATCTATGTCAGTTACGTGAAGAAATGCTTGAAATACCATTACTTGTAAGAATAACTGCATTTTAACCAATTTCATTGTAATTTTTATGAAATATAATTGTCATTTGTTGCATTTCAAACTATCTGTTGAAAAATTAAGCCTGCAGTCATATATTTTATCTGTATTTATACTAAAAATCAATCACACAATGAAAAAAGTAGAATAATTCTCCCCAATTCCCTAAACTTCCCATTGACTCTATTGGGTTAGAAGCATCTAATACTCAGAACAAACAAAAGTCAGGGGGAGAGAATCATGTATCTGGCTGAAAAACACAATGTATGTACAAGAAGTATTTTATTTTCATTATTCACTATTCTTTTCAGAATAATCAGTTCTCTAGGATCTCCCAAGGTCGATCAAAAGAATTCATTTGTTTACTAGCCTGTAATTTGTTTCTAGTATCATTATGAACCTAAGATTTTGGTGTATTAAATGTGCTTCAATTCATTGCCACTGTCATTTTAGAGGCTCAAACTGTGTTGGGGCAGTAGGAGCTTCTCAAGTTCCTTGTTAGTCCTCAGATACCCATGCTTGCTCATTGTGCTTTGTGAAATGCCAATATGTTCTTAAATAATCCTGCTCATTTTTTGCCAAATCCCTGGATGCAGCCATTTCCAAGGTGCCCTGATCCATCTGCATAGAAAATGGTATTTAGAGACACTAATCTGGGGGCCAGGAGTGCTCATGTCAACGGGTAATTGTTCCTAGGTCTTTTCAGTGGAACCATAAAAGTATATTTTTAAAAGGAAATATATCAAATAAAATAAAATAAAATAAAAAAATAAAAAAATAAAAAATAAAATAAAATAAAAATAAATTAAAAAATAAAAGGAAATATATCATGAGTTCATTCTTACACTTTCAATTCAAATGTAGGATTACTGAGTTTTACAACTCTTTTAATTTTATAGTCATCTATCACTTTGTTTATACTAAGAATCAAGAAACTTGGATTTTAATAAGATTAACTTAATTACTTGCTTCACATTAAAGACACATAAATAAAAGTCTCCATACCAATGTGAAAACTGTTATTAATATTTTCAAGAATTGAAAATTTCTTTAAGGTCTTTATATTTGGGGGGTTATGTGCCACTTCATAAGCAATTCTAGTTGTTACATTTACAACTCACTTGGCATGATTCTTTTCTGTATGGTTAAGCCACCAATTTGAGAAATAAGTAGGTTTTGTTTCCTCATCTTGTTTTTTGTATTTTGTTTTTTTTTTCTCATAGCCAATCTTAACTATTATAGGAGAGTATGTATAAAAATGTCACCTTCCTATTTACAGCTTATACTGTAAAGAGTAGTCCATTTATCATATTTCATTGTGGGTGTGCTACTGGCTCCCACAGGTGGATATTTGGCAACATTCAGGGTATTTATTTATATCTCATTCATATAAGTCATGCTAAAATGAAAGCTTGAGTACGTGTCACTGTTAATTTCACCAGTATATATTTTGGAATGGATTCCTAGGAGTCAGTCTGTGGTGTCAGATCAGGATGTGTGTGAGATTTTACCAAAAGTTGCCCAATTCCCTTTTATAGGAGATGTAGAACTCTTCATTCTCAACAATGCATGAGAGTTCCAGTTCTTCTGAGAATCTCACCAACAGATTCCATTGTCAAACGATGTATTTTTGCAAATTAAATATGTGAGAAATGGCATGTCATAACTTTAATTATGAATTAAATGACTTTAAATGCCAGCCATAGGTCATCTAAGCTAGACTTAGTAATCAAAGTTTAATGAAAATAAAGAAATAGAACATTTTAGCATGTGTGTTCAACAATCATGATTTTACTAAACTTTGGGCCCTATTGTACTTTTCAAAAATAATACTATTATTCAGGCTTTATAATTCAAGGAAAAATGTAATTTTGAAATATATTTGAATTAGAGGAGACTTGTCATGAATGCAACAGTTTTGCTTCAATAAAGTATAGGGCATTTATACCTTTATGCATGCTCTATTGCTAAATGATATAATGAATGTTTAAAAAGATTAGGTTAAGAAAATATGTCCAATATCTGGAGGACAATATTGTTCATAGATTTTTTATTGCCATTCTTGTTAATGATATTATTGTTTATTATGTGGCTAAGACATGTATATTCCAGAATCACTGTACGTGATCCCAGAACAGTTTATAGTTTACTCTGATTGAAAAATTAGCTTTGAGAGTCCTCTTGGGATTTTGTGGTCTTGGCTTTTCTTGGACCATTACTCTATACTATTTTATGAACTTCTCAAGGTTGGTATTGATTTGCATCACTTTCATTTTTGCTCGAGGATTCAATCAGATCATGAGATCATGTTTACACAAAGTATTGATCTGTCAGCAAAGCCATGAAAAAAATGAAAAGAAAAGACACTTGGGATTGAATCCATGGGCTAGTGCTAACTTTCAAGGCTATATCTACCCAACAAAGTTGTATATGATCCCAGAGAGAGAAAGGATTTTGCATTGCATTGACTATCGCACAGGATTTAGAATGATTATTTTCTCATTATTCTCTTTGTGGAGAAAGCCTTAAGTACACTAACTCACCTTGACAGACCAATTTGCTTCTCACATGTGTACTCATAGACAGATACTATGCTTTTTGTCATGGCTTTTCATTTGAATCATATTACTAAATGTAAATATAGCTGTCAATTGCTTCATAATTCAAATAATACTGAGAAATATTTTTACAATGTAACAACAACCTAAAATAAAATGACCAAAAGCCTGTAATGTGATGTAGTCATTAAGTACAGGTATCTGTGGCTCCAGTGTCAACTTTAATTAGAGATGGCCTCATTTTCTTTGCCCTTTCCTTATATTTGGTACCTTGACTTGCTCAGAGTCCTTATACTTCTCTAGTCCTTCTACTTTGAGTTCAATTTCAGATCCTTATGCCACTCATAGAACAACAGCTCTCTAGGTTTCAGATCTTCTCTGAAGGTCAAGAATGAATACAAAGCAATAACAAATGCTCCCTGATATCAGCCTTTGGGTTGGAACATGACAATTATCCTACCAATGGATCCTCCAGCTTGTTAGGAGAGTGATGTTACACATGAGATGCTACAGAATCAAAGAAGTAACCTGCTTCAGGTTGCTTAGCTGGAGAGAATGTAGAAAGAATTTTTCAAAGCACTTCTGTCCATTACCAAAGTTCTTCATTATTCTTAAATAATATTTGAATCTACAAATTTATACTGAATATAAAAATCTTCACTTGTTCATCAAAATATGCTAAATCAGTCTTGAGCTCTAAACTTAGCTAACATACATCAAAGAACCTACTCCCTTCTAAGATATTATTGTCCTTTTTTCACCAGTGTTAGGTGCCAAAAAGATGTTTGGCATTCTTTTTTTTTCATTTAAGAAATGTTATACAATGACCTTTAGCTTAGTGTATTCTCTGGAAGAAGCTAAAAATGGATTTTCTGTGAATTAGCATGCAATTTGAATTATTTTGCAGTGTTTCTGCACTTGAGGTTTGCCAATGCCATAAGTCATCAGACATTAAATATTGTGTTAAGCTTTCACATGCAATATTTCCGGAAGGTAGTATGCATATGTGAATGTAAAATATAGCTTTTGAGATATTTTTTAGACTAAATGGACTTGGAAATATCTTCCACTAAGCTCATGGATCAGCAGTAATGTTTTTGGAGTGTGCCTATAGAAAAATCATTTCACCTGTGATGGAATTACATATTTAATCAGCCACTAGACAACTCATGTTTGAAATTATGTGGAAAAATAGCAGCAGGTAGCTTCCCCAAAGAAACTTTTCTGCCACTGAAATCTCAATTTCATTAGCCTTGTGAACTGAGTTAGCATGATATTTAGCAGACTTCAAATATTTTTCTAACATTACCCTGGCTTATGGTGTTAAAAGAGACTAAGAAAAGGCGATCTGATGAACCGTAAGTATACGATAAATATAAATGATTGAGTCATTGAGAATGTTGCTTACGAAGACTTACAGGGAAAAATAACCTCACTTTTTCCCGAATTCTTGAAATCTTAGGGAAAAAAGTCTTACCTTGAGTCATTTAATCTACAATATTTTAGGACACTTTCATTCTGGTTTCTTTCCTAAATTGGTTTAGGCTTATACTTATCAAAATTGAAATAGCTAGGATTCTAAAATAGACTGTGAAATATTTTTCTCAAACACACTCTCTTTTCTGGGTCAACTTCTGCCTCAGGATATGGACTACAAAGAGAGGCCAGGAGTGCCAAAACCTCAGAGCTCCTTTCCTGTTGCTCCTCCCCATCTTATCCAGCACCACCATGTATGGGTTGTCTGCAGAAGCCACAGGGCTCTTCAGTAACAAATCTGGTGCTATTCCCCCTCCTTGTTCACAAAGTGAAGCTGACCATTCCTTGAGCGTTTTTCATGCTCTCTCATCCTCCTAATCCATTTAGCAGATACCATCCATAGATGCTATTGACAGTTCCCTAACTTTTTTATCTCATCCTCTCCACTTTTTGGTCACTAATGCTGGTCAAGCTCTAATCAGTATTTAGGTTGCCCAACACCTCTGTCTCTCTCCGCTTGGTGGTACATCACCAATCTACTCTATATATAAGTTTCTAAGTTTTAATTGTTGGACTTATATTGATTTTCTGCCCAAGAATCTTCAATATGTCATGGTATCTACCAAGTACCATTAAACTCCTTCCTCTGAAAACCCAAGCCATTCACAATCTGAGTCACTTGGGGATTTTCACTTTTATCTCTTCACAAACTCTCTCCAGCCAAATTAGACTACTCTTCCTCCTTTTGTGTAAATATTCTTCTGGGCTTTATTCTCCCTGTGCATGTTGTTTTTATTCCATGATGTCTTTTTTTATTAAAAACATAGACATTCAAGGAGCTTAGGAAGATGGCAGAGAAGAAGGACCCTGAGCTCATCTTGCCCCACATATAAGCTAGCTCTCCTCCACATCCAAGTAAACAAACTGGAGAGCAAACCAAACACTGGCAAAACAAAGCCCTCAACTAAATAGAGAGAAGAAGCTGCAACGTTAGGAAAGTCAGAAAGGTGGAGAAAGTCCATCCACAAGAGAGAGGGAGCTAGATAGCCAGAGAGGGCAGAGAAATGGGCCTTCACACCAGGGAGCTCCCAAGGGTAAGACTAATTGGCATAATGTTTGTCTTTAAACACCAGATGGATTGAATTCTGTGAGTTTGCAAAACCAGAGGGACTTGGAGCCTGGAGATCTAAAAGTCAGCTGATTTAGCCCTGGGTCAACCAAGAAAGTAAGTGATGCCCTGGTTCCCACCCTTAAAAAGATAAAATCCTATTGAGAGAGGCAACAAAACAATGACAGTTCACACAGTGCCAGGGACAAATGGGAGACTATTTGTACTGATTCCAGAGTGTGCTGAGAGACTTCTCCAAAACGAGGGATCTGGCAGGTGCCTTTTCCTTCCTTGCCCTCCAGCATAAACACCAGGCCATCTGCAGGAGGTGGGGATGCACCCACACTATTGAACCAGGGGGCTGATCACCATGGCCACAAGTTCTCCTGTGGACTAGCCCGCTCCAAGCCTATTAGCCCCAGCGCTTGGCTCAGATCAAATTGTGTTAAAGAGAGCATGTGTCCTACACAGCTACTGGGTACACAGCTGTGGCAGCATGCTGTGCACAGATGTCACACTGTGGCCAGCCACTGTGCCCCCAGGAACCTTTGTGCATTGGGCCCAGACCACCCAGGCATTGCAGGGTGCCATGCCCAGCCTTGCAAGCTTGGTATGCAGCCACAAGCCACCACAGCACTTCAGTGATCCAGCATAGGACTAGTGGCCCGGCAAAAATTTTGCTAACACCATTGCCCAGTTCCCAAGTTCCCTTGCAGGCATGTACCTCAGGGCTGGCCTGCCTGGTTCTCACTGACAACACAGAGTAAGCACAGGCCACAATAGGCGGAAGGTCAATGCCGACTGTTGTACTGAAAGGACAAGTGACTCAGGCACAACATACATAGGATAATCTTAAGTGCCATGTTCTTGTGAACAGGGGACACTGCACTGAAAGACCCTCTAGGACTTCTTCTTCATAAAGTCACTACTTCCAAGAGCAGGAGACACATCTGACTTACTCAACACTTAAGAACAGACACAAAGAGTTAGACAAAATGAGAAGACAAATAAATTAATACCAGATAAAAGAACATGACAAGGCCACAGCCAGATCTCTAAGAGAAAAAAAAATATATATAAATATCAAGCCTCACAGAGAATTTAAAGCAATGCTCATAAGGATGTTCGGTGGATTTGAGAAAAGAGTAGAAGACATGAGTGATATCCTTAAAGAAAAAGTAAGGAATGATATAGCAGAGATAAAGGGCTCAATAAATGAAAAAAGAAACATGCTTGATGGAATGAACATCACACTGGAAGAATAAAAGGAATGAATTAGTGACCCAAAAGACAGAGTAATGGAAAGTAATCAAGCTCAACAAAAGAGAGAGAAAAGAATTATGCAAAATGAAAACAGACTTAGGGAACTCAGTGACTCCATAAAACATAAAAACATTTGTATTATAGGAATCCCAGAAGAAGAGCAAAATGGGTAGAAAATTTATTTGAAGAAATAATAGCTGAAAACTTCCCTAATCTGGGAGAGAAAACAGAGATCCACATGCAGGAGGCACTGAAAACTCCCATCAAAATCAACAAAAGCAGACCCACACCAAGACATATTGTAAATTAAATTGGCAAAATATAATAACAAAGAAAAAATTAAAAACAGCAACAGAAAACAAGATAGTAACTTATAAGGGAAAACACAAAAGGCTAGCAGGAGATTTTTCAATAGAAACTTTGCAAACCAGGAGAAAATAGCATGATAAATTCGTAGTTCTGAAGGGAAAAGTCTGTAGCCCAGAACACTCTATCCAACAAGGTTATTATTCAGAATGGTTAGAGAGAGAAAGGGTTTCCCAGACAAAAATTAATAGAGTTCATGACTCTAAACCAGTCCTGCAAGAATATTAGAGGACTCTCTGAGTAGAAAGGAGGAACTGTATAAAAGTAAGAAGCACAACAGAAGTAAAAATGAATATTTCTGTAAAGAATTAGCCAAGGATTGCACAAAATAAAAGGTTGTAAAATATGACAACATATACCTAAAATGTGGGGAGGAGAGGAGTAAAGAATAGGTTCAAGACCATCAACTTGAAATAGAATACTATATGCAGAAGAGGTTAAATACAAACCTAATGGTAGCCATGTGCCAAAAATCACTACTAAATATGCAAAGAAGAATGAGAAACAAATCCAAATATATCACTAAAGAGAGTTAGCAAACCATGAATGAGGAAAAGACAGCATCAGAGAAAATCTTCAGAAACAACCAAAAATTGAAAACAGCATGACAATAAATATGTCTCTATCAAAATTACTTTGACTATAAATGGATTATACACTCAGATCAAAATACATAAGATTACAGAATTGATTAAAAAAAAAAAAAAAGACCCACCTATCTGCTGCCAGAGACTCAATTTGGACCTAAAGACACCTGTGGATTGACAGTAAGGGGATGGAGAGCATCTATCATGCAAACGGATGTCAAAGAAAGCTGGAGTACCAATACTTATTTCAGACAAAATAGGCATTAAAGTGAAGACTGTAACAGGAGACAAAGAAGGGCACTATCTATTAATAAAGCAGACAATTGAAAAAGAATATATAAGAAAGGTATATATATACCAAACACAGGATCACCCAAATACATAATATGATAATTAACAAACATAAGAGAATTAATTGATAATAATATAGTAGTAGTAGGGGATTTTAACATCCCACTAACATCAATAAATACATAACTAATCTGGAAATCAACAAGGAAATAGTGACTTTGAATGAGACACTGGACCAAATAGACTTAAGTGATATATCACAACATTCTATCCTAAAACAGCAGAATACAACTTCAAGTGTACAATAAATACTCCAGAATAGATCACATATTAGCCCACAGAACAGGTTATCAACAAATTCAAGAATATCAAGACCTACCATGCATTTTTCTGACCATAATGGTATGAAACTAGGAATCAACCACAAGAAAAAAAAAATAAGAGGACAAATAATTGGAGGTTAAACAACATGCTAATAAATAATGAAAGGATCAATAAGGAAATCAAAGAAGATATATAAAAAATACATGGAAATAAATGAAAATGAAATTATAGCAGTCCAATACTTTTAGGATACAGCATAAAAGCAAGCCTACCTCAAGAAAAAAAAAATCTCAAATAAACAACCTAACCTTACACCTAAAGGAGAGGGAAAAAGAAAAACAAACCAAACATAAAGCCAGCAGGAAGAAGGTAATAATAAAGATTATAGAAATCTATATCATAGATTTCTATGATATAGAAACCAAATAAAACAAGAGAACTGATCAATGAAACCAGGAGATGATTCTTTGAAAAAATAAATCAACAAAATTAATAAACATCTTGGCTGACTTATCAAGGAAAAAAAAATGAGGACCCAATTAAATAAAACCACAAATGAGTGAGGAGAGATCATGTCCAATACCACAGAAATAGAAACAATTATAAGAGAATATTATGAAAAATTATATGCCAACAATTTCAACAATGTAGAAGAAATGGATACATTTCTAACAGCATATATATTACCAAAAGTGAAACGGGGAGAAATAGAAATTTAGAATAGAGGAACCCTGGGTGGCACAGCGGTTTGGCGCCTGCCTTTGGCCCAGGGCGCGATCCTGGAGACGTCGGGCTCCCGGTGCATGGAGCCTGCTTCTCCCTCTGCCTCTGTCTCTGCCTCTCTCTCTCTCTCTGTGTGACTATCATAAATAAATAAAAAAAATTAAAAAAAAAATTTAGAATAGAAAAATTAAATTTCTATTTAGAAATAGAAAATTTGAAGAGACTAATAACCAGAAAAGAAATTGAATTAGTAACCAAAAAACTCTCAATAAAAAAAAGTACAGGGTCAGATGGTTTCACAGGTCAATCTACCAAATATTTAAAGAATAATTAAACTTATTCTTCTCAAACCATTCCAAAAAATATAAAAGGATGGAAAACTTCCAGATTCATTCTACGAGCCAGCATTACCCTGATACCAAAACCAGACAAAGATACCACTAAAAAGGAAAACTATAGGGCAATATCCCTGATTAACACAGAAGCAAAAATCTGCAATAAAATACTAGCAAATACATTTCAACAATACAAATAAAAAAAAAATTCCCCACAATCAAGTGGGATTTATCCCTGGATTGTGAGGGTAGTTCAGTAATTGCAAATCGATCAATGTGATATGTCACATGAATAAGAAGAAGGATAAAGCCATATGATCATTTCAATAGACACAGAAAAGATCATTTGATAAAGTACAACATCTATTAATCATAAAAACGCTCCACAAAGTAGGTTTAGAGGGAACACACCTCAACGTAATTAAGGCCATATATGAAAAACCCACAGCTAACATCATCTTCTGTTGAGAAAACCTGAGAGCTTCCCCCTAAGATCAGGAACAAGAGAGGGACGTCCACTCTCCCCACTTTCACTCTACACAGCACTGGAAGTCCTACCCACAATCAGACAACAAAAGGAAATAGAAGGAATCCAAATCCATAGGAAGAGGTAAAACTTTCACTATTTGCAGATGGCATGATACTATACATAGAAAACCCAAAAGACTCCACCCAAACCTGCTTGAACTGAGAAATGAATTCAGTAAATTAGGAGAATACAACATCAACATACAGAACCCTGTTGCATGTCTGTGCACTAATAATGAAGCAGCAGAAAAAAGTAAATTAAGAAACCAATCCCCTTTACAACTGCACAAAAATTGTAAGATACTAAGGAAGAAACCTAACCAGAGGTGAAAGATCTGTACTATGAACACTACGTAACACTGACGGAAGAGATTGAAGGTGACGCAAAGTAGTGGAAAGATATTCCATCTCACAGATCAGAAGAACAAATACCGCCTGTGTCTTTCTGTGGAAAAGACGGGCAAGCCACTTTTTCCTTCAATGATGCTAGTATTTGGTGGGGGTTGGGGGACGGAAATCTACTCCAGCGCTTCTAGTACGCTTTCCCAAGGTTATTTCCATGTACTATTTTCTTTGTACATAAATATTAGAGGTTGTGGGTGGGGGGAGGGGGAGGTGAGAAAACAGAGATAGCACTCAAGTCAGGAGTAAAGAATCTGAGGGAAAGTAATCGGGTTTGAACTTCTGCTTCATGTCTGACAATATGGCAGGTTCCGGTCATACAAAGGAGAATAAGGTATGAGTCCCTGACACAAAAATCACAAAATCTGATGGGAAGGGCAGACATGGAAGCAGATTATTTTAATTAAAGATAATAAGTATCATAATAAAGGATAAAATAGATTTAGGGGTACCGGGGAGAGGCAACCGTTCATGGCATCTGAAGGTCACCACGTTCTTGAGAAATCAGGAGTTTTTTAATTTGCTGACATTTATCAAACTTTCTAACATGTGCCAATACTAAGTGCTGTCCATTCACTACATGCAATCCTGCGAGCCCTGTGACGTAGGTGTTATTCTTTTTTTTCTTCTTCTTCTTCTTTTTAGAAAGAGAGAGAGAGGGAGTGAGAGTGAGTGGAAGGGCAGAGGGCGAGGGAGAAGAAGAATCTCAAGCAGACTCCCCACTGAGTGTAGAGCATGACACGGGGGCTTGATCCCATGACGCTGAGATCATGGCCTAAGCTGATATCAAGAGTCAGAGGTGGAACCCACTGAGCCACTCAGGCACCCCATGTAGGTGTTACTCTTATTCCCATTTAGGTGGTGAAACTGAAGCAAACGGAGGCAAGGACGTGCCCCAAATGCAAGGACTCGGGTAGTCTGGCCCTGATCCGTCATGCCCTTCTGCCTTTAATTGTAGGGGATGCCAAGACAAACAGATTCAGGGCCTGCCTCACATGGACCTGAATCTGTATAGACAGAGGGGCTTGGGGAATTGGAAACACGAAAGGCTACAGCTCCTCAAATGCCCCACGTTACTTAAAATTTTCCACAAATTCAACTGTTTCAAACACTAAGAACATGCTTGTGTTACCAAAAATTGCTACTATCAGTAGAGTGGAGAATTATGTAAATTGATTTTCCACCCATTGATTTTCAAAATGAGCCAATACTGATGCCTGAGCTAAATTGCATGACATTAAGAAGTATTTCTGACCGCTCACCCCAGGACTGGATGCCAGCCTCAGCTTTGTCACTACCTAGCCCCTAGCCTGTGAGTTAGATCACATCCATGTGCCTCACCTCGCTCGCCTTCCAGGTCCCGGCCTGCAAAGACGTGGTGTGGACAATTTGTACTCTACGCAGTTATAATGATAACTTTTGGTACTGATTTTTGCAATTCTGTTTATTTATGTTAAAGTACTTTTATTTATTTTGGACATTTTGCCTGAAGCGGGCTTCACTGGCACTGAGGTGTCACATAAGAAATCACTTTCATATCACCTGGCTTGACAAATATTGGCCGAATTCTCCATAAATCCTGACAAAACTGCATAGCTAGCAATACAAATGCCAAGAGACAGGCAGAGACACTTCACCTGTCTTTGTGTCCCATCTGTCTTTATAGGATTAATGCTGGGAAGCCTGGGTGTCATATCGAGGAGCGACAGCCTGGACGCAGAAGAGCACCTGCCACAGGCCTCGCTGTGCAGCCTCATGAAGCACACGGAGTCCCAGAGGGTGACACTGGCGTGAGGAATGGGGCCTCCCTAGCTTCTCACCAAGTCAGATTAACGCTCTTCTCTGGTTAATGAACCCACTACTTCATCAAAGAATTGCTACGGAGAATTCAAATCCTCACATTTAGCTCTAAATCTTTCTCAAACGTTCTGCATCTTTCAGTGTCTCTGAATCAAAGTACACTGCAACACGATTTGTGGAAAAGCGATTTGAATTCAACTATGCTGTGGGGGAGATATTAGGATAAACAGAGTCACATATAGAGCCACTAATAGATGAATATAAACTACTATTCTCCACAAGACAATGGGTGTTTCTAAACTTATTTTTAATTTTTGATTATTTTCCTTCTGGAGAAAAATCAAACATCTCAGAGTTTGGGGGCACCTGGGTGGCATCTGCCTTCAGCTCAGGTCATGATCTCAGGGTCCTGGGATCAAGTCCTCATCAGGCTCCCTGCTCTGCAGAGCCTCCTTGTCTCTCTCCCTCTGCCTGCTGCTCCCTCAGCTTGTGGTCCCAATATCTCTCTCTGTTAAATCAATCAATCAAATCAATCAATCTTTAAAAAAAGAAACTCAATGGATAGCCATGAGAAAAGATGAAGCATATGATAAATATTTGGTAGCTATAAATATTTTAAAATATTAGAAATAACATGATCATATTACTAAACATTAATAAGAAAAGACGAAATCATTCACGTTTCTATAACTGTAACACACATATATTATCATGTTTGTATATTTCTCTAGCGCTTTTCCAGGGCACCTGCCTCCATATGGTTGGAATCATAGAATATTTGTAATTTGTAACCCAATTTTTAAAAATGAGTAGACTGAAAAAAAAATGAGTAGACTGGGACACCTGTGTGGTTCAGTTGGTGAAGCACATGCCTTCCACTCAGGTCGTGATCCCAGGGTCCTAGGATCGAGCCCCACGATGGGCTCCCTGCTAAGCAGGGAGTCTACTTCTCCCTCTCCCTCTGCCCCTCCCCACCACTTCTGCCCTCTCTAAATAAATAAATAAAATCTTAAAAAATAAAATTAATAATAAGTAGACTATTTTTAGAACAGATTTACATTTAGAGAAGAATTAAGTAAAAAGTACAGAGTTCCCATACAAGTGTCCCACCTTCATGCACTTACCCCTACTATTAGCATCCTGCATTAGTTACAATTGATGAGCCAATAGTGATACATTTTTATTAACTAAAGTCCACAGTTTATTTTGGGATTCACTCTTGTCCTATTATTCTACAGGTTTTGCTAATTGAATAATGTCCTATATCTACCATTACAACATCAGATAAAATTGTTTCACCAATTTTTTATTCTATCTCCATAGCTTTGCCTTTTCCAGAACGTGGTGTAGTTGGAATCATACAATATTTAGCCTTTTCATATTGGCTTCTTTCACTTAATAATAAGCATTTAAAGTTTTTCAGTGTCTTGTCATGGCTTGATATTTCATTTCTTTTTATTTCTGAATACTGTTCCATTGTCTGGATACAACACAGTTGCTTGCATCTTGGTTGCTTCCAAGTTTTGATAATTATGAATAAAGTTGCTGTAAACATTCATGCACAGATTTTTGTGTGGCCATAAATTTCGAACTTATTTGGGTAAATATCTAAGATTCCTAGATTGCATAGTTAAGCTTAGTTCTGTAATAGTTTGCCAAACCTTTTCAAAAACGCTGGACTGCTGTGCATTCTCACGGGCAGAGAATGTGAGGCCTTGTTGCTCCCCATGCTTACAGCATTTGGTTTCCTGTTTTGGGCTTTAGCCCTTCCAATAGGTGTTGTTTTAAATTCAATTCACTAACAAAATATAATGAGGAGCCTCTTTTCATACATTTAGTTGACATTTATGTATCTTTTTTGTTGAGACATCTGATTTTTTGCTCAATTTTAAATTTGGTTGTTTCTTTTCTTTTTTTTTTTTTTTTGGTTGTTTATTTTCCTAGTGTAGCATTTTGAGAAGGTTTTTTATTATTATTATTATTATTATTATTATTATTAATTATTATCTTGGACACAGGTCTTTATTAGAAATATATTTTGCAAATATTGCTCTCAGTCTGTGGTTCAGCTTCTCATTCTCTTAGCATTGTCTTTTACAGAATAGAATCTTAATTTGAAATGAAGTCCTATTTTTCCTTTTTTTAATTTTTTTACTTCATGGATTGTGCTTTGGTATTTTATCTAAAAAGTCATTCCTAAACCCAAGTTCACTTGTAGTTTCTCTTATGTTATCCTTTAGAAGTTTAAAAATTTCATGTTTTACATTTAGGTCTATGAACCATTTTGAATTAATTTTATAAAAACTGGAAGATCCATATCTACATTTTTTGGAGGGTGGGAGGCATGCATATGGCTATCCATATGGCTGAATCAAGTTATTTTTAAAAAACAGTGGTAGCCCTGATAATCATAATTGTAATAGTTACAAAATATTCTAATAGTTGTGTGACTTACTTTTTTCTCACAATTTGACGCAAAATATATCTTCAATTTTTACTGAGATATATTCCATTGTGATCAAATGGTGATAAAAGAGAAAAAGTCAGTCTTTAAAAAATCAAATACACAAATCTGTAACCAGAAATGAAAGAATACACCTTAAATACACTTGACAAGATGTGTTCATACATTCTGCATCCGACTTTAAGCCAGGGTGCCTTAACATGTATCCATTAAAACTCATTCCTGGGCACGGATTTATCTTCATAGTACAGAGAAAATCCATTTCTTCGAAATACCACATTGGTCTTCAACTTTCCATTCATGTTTAAATTCAAAAACATGGAAAGTATAAAATTATAATTTACCATTATTTATAGACATACATGTGACGTATTTTACTGTTTATTCAATATACACGCCAATATCTGAAAATACATATATACATTTAAACTATGTATTTGTGACATGCGTATAAAATTATATCATTATGAGGAAACACAGTATAAAATCACATAGATTTTTGCTTAAACCACATTGGCAAGTAATAGTAGCTACACAAAACTGGACAACTAAGTTTGAGTTTTATTAAGTGTAAAATGAGAGGATATTTAGTTATCTCATGGTGTTTTTGTCAGTACAAAATAAAATACTCCTTGAAATTTGACTCAACAGTTTTTAACAGCAGGGAAGCTCCTAATAAATCTGTAGTCTTCCCTCATTTCATTACTACCCACTATGGAATCTTCGCTACATGAAATGTGAATTTAGGCATCGATTAACCAAAACACTGAATGTGAGGAAATCTTTGAATATGGGAGGGAAGATACTTAGTTCCTATCTTTGAAGAGATTTCTTTTTTTCAAAATAAATAAGTATGTAGGCTTTAAAATAGTAAATGACCAACATATATAAGAATCTGGCACAGAGGTAAGGTTCTTTTAAACAGTGATGCTAGTAGCAGAAGAGTCTCTGGGGACAGATGAGGTGGGTGTGTGGTCCATGGCTGAGGGTAGGAGGTTATCCTTGGAGTTCCCAAATGTGTCATGAGGTAAGCTCTCTATTTTGCTCATTAAAATTGACGTCTTCAGGGGCACCTGGGTGGCAATTAAGCATCTGACTTTTGGTTTCAGCTCAGGTCCTGATCTCACGGTCTGTAAGGTTGAGCCCCCATCAGGCTCTGTGCTCAGTGTGGAGTCTGCTTGAGATTCTCCTACTTGTGCTCTCTCTCTCTCTCTCTTAAATAAGCAAATCTTTTAAAAAAATTTTAAAAAGGTGATGTCATCAGATAGGAAGATAGGAAGTTCCTCAAGTTTGAGGCATCCACTGAAATGTGTATCTGCCCCTGGAACCATCCACCATGTTGAAATGCTTTAAGACGGAAATGTTCTCCATCCAGCTGGTGAAAACTTTCACATCTGACCCACACAGTGTATACTTCCTGGGAAGTTCATCACATCATAAAATACTGCTTTTATTTGTAAGTTCTCCCTTTCTCTTCTCCACCACCTACTATATTCCCAGCCGTCCCTTCTCAACAAGAGGCTCTCCCCCATGTTGCCGGCATGTCTTCTGACGGCCACCTCACTTGCCTCCTTGTGCTCACAGGTGAGCCTTTTGAGCCCTGTTTGCCTGACACCCAGACTTTCTCACCCTCCACTCATTGTATCCAGTCTCCCCCATCTCATTTCCCACTGACACATCCAGAAGCTCATCCAAGACTTTTTGGAAGTGAAACTCAGTGAATGCTCCCAGGCTCTGAAGTCTGACTTCTACAACTCATACCTGCAAGAGGATCTCATCCACCCTCCTGGCTAAGTGCCGTTTGCTTGCATTCCACATTTAACTATAGCTTATGGCCAAATATCTTCCTGGAGCTCCAAATTCGTATATTCAAGTTCCTTTGACTCTTGTCCATGTATATATTTCAGTCATATATAATTCAACATATGAATGCCCTTTCACCAGTTTCAAAATAACACCATGAAAGCTGCCATTTCCTTGTGTCTCCATCCCAACCCATCCAGTTGTTAACCCGAATGCTTTAAGCGAGTCCTCCATCGTGTCTCTCTAGCTCCATCCCCAGTGCAGCTACTTCAGTCCAGGGCGTCATCATGTTTCACACTATGAACTACAAAAGCCCCATGCCAGAACTTTCTTCATTCATTTTCCATATTGCCACAGCAGTGAACCTTCTAAAACAGACACCTGAAAATATTACTCTCCTGCTTTAAATTTTTAAATGACTTCTAGAAAAGATTATTTAGGGGCACCTGGGTAGCTCAGCTAAGTGTCTGCCTTCAGCTCAGATTGTGATCGAGTCCCACATCAGGCTCCCAGCTCAGCGGGGAGCCTGCTTCTCCCTTTCTCTCTGCCCCTCCCCTTGCTTGTGTTCTCTCTGTCTCTCACTCTCAAATAAATAAATAAATAAATAAATAAATAAATAAATAATCTTTAAAAAAATATATTAAGAAAAAAATGGCTTAGAACAATAGATTGAAAAAACACCCTTCACTACATGTTTTAGCTCACAGCTTTGTCCTCATGTTTCCGCAGTCACCTTACACACTCTGCTCTAGTTGGAAGGAAGTGTTTAGAGATGTTTTAATAGACTATGATCTCTTAGATTATGCCAGTCCCATTCATTCCTGTTTCTGCAAAGGTATAAAAAGAAATACATAGGCATATGATAATCAATGATTGTCATGAAATGGCACTGATTTCTACACAAGAAATAGAAAAGAATATATCTTCTAGAGTGGAAGCTCTAGGAAGGTAATTCAGATAAAAATAATTTTGAAAGTAAGCTAAATCTTCAAAATTGAATCTTCCAGAAAACAGAGAGCTGAAATAGCAGAGGAAAAATATAAATTGTTATATGTTTTGTTGTTGCTGTTGAATGGGGATTGGACTGGACGTCCGAGCAGAAACTGAGACAATAATTCAGTCACAAGAAAACAAAGGCCTTAAAAAAAAAAAAAAGAAATTTTGGTTTAGGTCTGGAAAACAAAAGAAGAGTAATTACATTTATTGAGCAAATGTAGGCCATGCACTACAACCAATGCATTACCCTCTACACAAAACACCATGGAGTATAGCCAAGACTTGCAATTGATTAAGCAATAGGAAGAGTATAAAGAAAGAATTAGAACTCTTCGTAGTTTATTTGTTCGATGATGATGACATATTGGGTAGTGATGAACTTCTAGGATTGTAGACTCCTATGAGAGCCAATGTTGAGCCTACCACAGCCCCATCAAAAACTGGTATTTAATAAGTACTTTATGCGGAGTACAAAAGTGAATGATTACTGCCATGAAAACCATGAAGAAAGATACACTTTTCTATTTACTCCTGTCTGTCTTATTTTTATTTTAATAATATCACCATGAGAAACAAACTATCATTTTTTAGTCGTTCATTGAATATTTATGTTGCTCATTTAGATGCATAGTCTCTTACTTTGTTATGCTATAACATTTCCAACTTTCCTATAAATATAAAATCAAACTAATTGCATTCATATAAAGAGGTAAGCCCTCAGAATGGAAGTGCTACACAAAAAATTGAATGCTTTTCCTTTCACGATGAATTCAAAGCACAAGCTTTTCTTTTTAAATATATAATTAAATATGATTTGATTAGTAATAGATGCAAATGGCTTTCTCCCCCCACCACCACTGAATGATTTAAAAAAAAAAAAATCACTGCAATTTGAGTTCCCATCTACCTGTCTTCAAGGCATTTCTCTTTTTTAACTGATCCCCGATTGTCGGTGTAATTACGGAGCCATTTTGAAAGCAGCTGGATTCCCAGGTGCATTCCTGATAATGCCCATGAAATCAGGTAACGACCTCACATGCTGGAAGCACATCTTGTCAGTCCTAGAAGGATATGTGACTAGGGGAGGAGGTCAAGAATTTCCTCACACCTTAAAAAAACAACAACAAAAATTCTATAACCCGGGAAATTTGACTCCAAATATCACCCCAGAGAGCTGATTTTTGCACAAAGCTTTAAGATACAATTTTACCTTGAATCTCCAAGTTTATAAGATTATGAACAATTAAGTACATTTGGTTCTTTTCTCCTCTTTATTATTTTCCGTTTCACAAATATTTTTAAAACTTGCCTAAATGTGAAGTTTAATAAAAATAAACGCATGTTAAAACCAAATCATCACATCCCAAGTGACATCTTTGCACCAGCTGAGTCAAGGTGCAAAGATTACAGGTTGGCCTGGAATCTGAAAACTGCCCTATTGGTAGCAATATAGTTCTATCAATTATGTTGTTCCAGAACACCAAAAAAATTGAAAGAAAAAGTGGAAGACCAGGGCCACCTGGGTAGCTCAGTCTGTTATGCATCTGACTCTTGGTTTTGGCTCAGGTCATGATCTCAGAGTTGTGAGATTGAGTCCCATGTCAGGCTCTGTGGTCAGCATGGAGTCTACTAGGGATTTTCTCTCTCTGTCTCCCCCCTTTCTGCCCCTCTCCCCACTCTCTCTTCTCTCTCTGTCTCCCTCAATAAATTAGCAATTTTTTTTTAATGGAAGACCAAACATTAGGGGTTTTGGAGAGAGAAAGAAAGAGGAGGAGATAGGAGAAATCATCTTAGAAATAAGAAAAATAAACTCTTGGTCTAATAATGGTGTGTATGAATTAAACTAATTATACTTTTCTAACTAGAGCTCCTTCCAACCAACCTTCTTTGGCTTTTCGAATTGCTCCTATTAAGCAAACTTCTGGTGACTCACCCACTCTGGCAGCTGTTCAGTCTACAGATGAGTCTGTCAATCCCCACCTGCCCAAGACAACAAACAGCAAAGACCACAGCCTTTTGCTTTTAATAGTGTTGGTGTTCCTCAAATCTCAGAGAGGACATACACCTGTGCTGTGGGACTTTTAAAACAAAGTCTTGCAACAGTGGCTTTCAAGTTGGGGGTCTTTGCTGATCCAGCACAAGCGGGGAGCAAAAGAACCATTGTACCATTCTTTTGTAGATTCCTTAATAGCAGAACATTCCCAGGTGTTGCTACACAAGCGACCACTCAATTTGAAACCAATTTTCTCCAGTTCTCCTTTTCTGAGAGTGTGGCGATGTAGCCAAGGCATCATCCATACAACACCATAGGGAGTGATGTCTATGACTTGCATATCACGTCTTCAAAGGACAGGACTTAGCCTCCACCTTCTCTTTCTTCTATTCCCGTGGATGTGGTTTGGGAGCCGACTCTGACCATGCAGTGGAGTACAGAACCTTTTGGGAATGGAGGGACCGCGTCTTGGATCCCTGGATGGCCCATGGGTGGAGTATCTCTGCCAGAACTGTATGGATGGGGGTTCCTGCGATGTGCCCTGCGTAATCAACCATCCCAACCTCTACATACGCGGGCAGGCTAAAGAACGTTGTGTGTGAGACGTTTGCTGCATAAGTGACCTCAGGAGCCCAATTAGTGGACATGAGCTGGTCTCCAGGCCAGAATTGGCCCTTCTGCTCTAGACACCCAGAGCTGTGGGTCTTACCTCACTTCCCCTCTGGCTCCAGGCTGGGCTGATCCCCCAGGAATGGAATCCAGGAAGGGAGCCAACACACGTGGCCCAGACCCCTTGAAGATGCACAGACACAATAACAGGAATGCAGCTCGCTCCACACGGCATGTAGGTGAACAAATGTTTAACTTCACACCCTGTCATTTGCCTATAAACATGGCCCTCACGGGGATGGCCAGTTGAAAACCTCACCTGAGGGGAGGGGGATCTCCCCCCAGGCCTCCAGGTCGGGCTCCAGCCTGGCTGTCTCCACAGGATTTTCCCAACTGATGAGGTGGATGTTGTAATTTGATTTAACTTTGTCCTATTCTCCTTTACTGCATACTGTTGCCCTAATCTATATGCAGATTTCCCTTCTCTTCTTTCTGTTTCTTAGACCTTTATAATATCCACAATGTGGGTTTTCCCCTTTGAAAGGGATAGTACGGCTGCCAGGAATCTTTTCTTCAGAACAATCTGTGGGCTATTATTTAGAGGAAAAAGAAACTAAAGCCACTTAAAAAAAAAATCTCTTTGATATCTCAGCTTAACTTATCTCCTAATTAAGGAAGGGGTAGGTATTAACTAAAAGCTCTGCCTATTTTTGTAGGAGGTATTTTACTTAATTTTTTCAGGTAATTTTATAAATCAGAGACCATCAAAGCAAATGATTTTTTTTTTAAAGATTTAGTTACTTATTTGAGAGATTGAGAGAGAAAAGGAGCTAAGGGAGGGACACAGGGCAGAGGGAGAAGGAGAAGCAGGCTCCCCCCAGCCACAGATGTGGGGCTCAGGCCCAGGACCCTGGGATCATGACCTGAACGGAAAGCAGCGGCTTCACCAACTGACCCATCAAGGGGCCCCAGCAGGTGATTTTTTAAAAAGTGATAAACCATAGACACTTGGATTGAAAAAGCAACTCTAATAGATTACCTAGTCCACGATGGCAAATATATGGTGCTCTCCCTCTCCCCTTCCCCATTATCCTGCCCGTGGTGCCCCACACTTGGAATCAATCTTGACAATTTTTCCTTAGGAGCCTGAAAGCATTTTTATCATCATTCCCAACCCAGTTCTTCACGCAACCACCACTGATAGATTGCAGTAGGTGCAGGAATTGAAAACTATCTGCACTCCCTGAAATAGTTGGATCTTGTCATTTTACATAAGAGAAAATGGAGACCAGTAATTCAGTTGAGTTCCTTGAGGTTCTGAACATGCCATCACAAAGGAGAAGCAGACCAGAGTCTATATGAAATGATAGCTGGGTCTATAGAATTCGGACTTTTGAAATAGCTCTTGATAAACTCTCAAAACTAAGCTCGTGAGGCGTCTGGGTGGCTCAGTAGGTGAAGCGTCTGCCTTTGGCTCAGGTCATGATCTCGGGGTCCTGGGATCGAGCCCCACCCACGTTGGGCTCCCCGCTCAGAGGGGAGTCTGCGTCTCCCTCACCCTCTACCCACCCACCCTACTCTGCTCTGGCTCTCTCTCTCTCTCTCTCAAATAAATAAATAAAATTTTAAAACAAACACACAAAACAAAACAAACAAACAACAACAACAAAAACCTAAGCTCGCTGTTTGGACACATCTGGTCTGGTTCTGCCAACATACCTGGTGATCTTTATCTGGCACTCCACAAATACAGCCCAGCAATCTGTCTCCACTGAGGTGCGTAGTCACTGAAAATCTGTTTTTTTTTTTTTTTTACATCTTCAATGACACCAGCGTAAGGCCTATTTGTATTCTTTGTGTACGATAGCCCTTTTCACACCTTCTCTCAGATCCTCTCATAGTTTTTATTTCTTGCACTTATTAGAACAAATTTTTATCATGATACAATCAACATTTACCATGATGCTCACTTCAGGTGCACACCGTAACGATTCTGTATTTGTTTGTATTGCAAAATGATCACGTCGGTAAGTCTGGATGCCCTTTATCACCACGTACAGTCACAATATATTTTTTCTTTTTTGCTTGTGATCAGAAACTTTAAGATCTATTCATGCTTTTAGAACCCTCTCATGCTTTTTCAAAAGGTTTTATCTGATGGTGATATTTTACTTTGCAAAAAACAACTTCAAAGTGAAGACCGGCCATCCCAGATATTGACAGACTTGGAATCTCATCCTCCCAACGGATTTCCTACTGGCTGACGTTCCTTCACCAGCCCCTCCTCTTGCTATCACCCCTCACCTCCAGGCTGCTTGACTTAATACCCAGGGCAGTGCTGGTCACAGCCCTTCTCAGGATCACATTCCTTTTTTTTTTTTTTTTTTCCAAACTTTTAATTTATTTTCAATTTGCCAACATATAACACCCAGTGCTCGTCACATCACGTGCCCTCCTCGGTGTCAGGGTCACACTCCTGTACATATGGAACATCTGGAAGAAACTAATAATTCAATTTTAAAATCGCTATTCCCATACTCTCCTGTATTAGCATTAAATAGCTAAGTGTTGTGTTTTCTGAGTTTAATGCTGCATCTTAGTAGGCAGAGGATCAAATATTTATTGTTTTAAGCATTATTTTTCTTTATCTTGAGATACTAACCGTATGATCACACTTGACGACCTCTGTGTATTCCTCCCTTTCAAAGTTAGAGATTTGACTGCTCTGTTTCTTCTCTTGAGAGACCTGGAAAGATCCTCCACTAAAATTTCACACTTATCCCAATACTAAGATTTCCGATCCTCTGTTTTGGTTTCTGTGCTCCTTAAATAAGAGGCAACTGAAATCCAAGATCCTATCTCAAGAGATTGCGTCCATTGACTCTTATTTTAAACAGTTTCTGGGGAAACAGGTTTCCGGAGTCAGGGTCCCAATCCTGTAAGGAGCAAGGTGGCCCTGCCTTCTCCCTGCCCGCTCCGGCCCTGGGCCAACCAAGCCGGCTACTGGCACTTCGCATGAAGTCCGAATGTGAAGCACAGGTTGAAATCATGTTTAAAAAATAAAAACCAACGACGATTCTAGGCACAGCCTATTTCTTTCAAAGGTAATTTTCTGGGTGTCTTTCCTCCTTTCAGCTTATGACAACAGCACCATTGCTGCAGCTTGTCTTCTGCATTCTCCCTCCCATGTCAGACACGCATGAATTCAACTCAGCACCAGCCCGCTCACCTGTGTCGACACGTGTCCTCTGTCCCCACAAGGAGTTCCTTATTCCATTTAACCCTGAAGCCTACTGTGGGGTGCCGGGGCTGTCGGTACTACTGTGTGCAAAGCTGCCCCACTCCATTGCTTCTATTAATCACACACACAAGGCCTTCCTCAACCAAAAATAAATTTTGAAAACACCTTGAAGGCAAGACAGACTATTCAAACCCAAGAGAGGGAGAGGCAGGTAGAGAAAGAAAAAGAGAACTTTGATTTCCTCCATATGATTAATATTTCTTCTCTGACATTTCAGAGCACATTAACGATTCTAAATTAGATTATTTTGGACTGAGCATGTTAGACAGCAAAGTTAAGCTCTACCAACTCAGCGTGAAAAGCACCAGTGAGATCATAACCTCCTTGAGCTCGTTCCCAGTATTCATAATCGAGAGTGATGCTCATTTTGCCCCATGGCAGTCTTCTTACTGTACAGAATATTGCTAATGGGTCAGAGTAGCATGTTTTTTTTTTTTTTTTCCTTTTTTAGATTTTATTCATTTGTTTGACAGAGAGAGAGAGCACAAGCCGGGAGAGCAGCAGGCAGAGGGAGATGGAGGAGCAGACTCCCCACTCAGCAGGGAGCCCAATGTGGAGCCCCATTCCAGGACCCTGGGGTGACCTGAGCTGAAGGCAGATGCTCAGCTGACTGAGCCACCCAGGCGTCCCTAGAGTAGCATGTTTAACAGGCCTACTATCACATCAAGAAGACATCGGATGCGCTTGGATGTTTACAAGGGAATTCTACGGGTTTGCTGTGATCCTGTAGGATTAGGATGGCATCACCCAAAGGAAGATGCTACAAACTTGCAAAAGAACCGGTCTAGCTGCTTAGTTCAGCTAGAAATGCCTCCAAAATAATCTAATTTAGAATCGTTAATGTGCTCTGAAATGTCAGAACTAAAATATTAATCATATGAAGGAAATCAATCGGTCCTTTGAGCCAATGCTCATCTACCACTAAATCAGCATGAGACAGTCTTTGTTAAAAAAGAGTGTTCAGTCGGATTTAACTACTCAGTGTTCCCTATAATATCATTGCTGCCCTATCAGTGCTAAAATTCAGTTTTTTGACATTCCAAAATTCATCATGGGGGATGCCTGGGTGGCTCAGTGGTTGAGCGACTGCCTTTGGCCCAGGGCGTGATCCTGGAGTCCCGGGATGGAATCCCGTGTCTCTGCCTCTCTCTATATCTCTCATGAATAAATAAATAAAATCTTTAAAAAAAAATTCATCATGGTTATTTTATCAGTCACTTCTAGGAGTTATTTTTTCTTAATCATTTTTCAGTAATAGAACATTCATCATCATCATCATCATCCTCATTATATTATTCCTATATTTTGAGAACTTGGAATATTCTCCTCCTTGAAATGCTAATTTGATGCTTTATAACAATAACCATTAATGATAACAGTGAAGCTTTATTGAAGAATTATATATCATGTCCTTCTCTGTATGTGCTGATTTTACCTTATTTTACAATTAGTATGTTCAACATTTGCTTAAACATTAAAGCACCACAGTGTGGTATCGTTACAAATATGTAGATACTGGATTCCCAAGATGTTTTTTTTTTTCCTTTGTTGATTTATTCAAAATCCATTAAATGATAGTCACTGGTGAGACCAAGTCATGAACAAGCAGAATGTTCATAGGTGACCTGTGGAGCCGTGAATTTTTTAGTGTGTTGGTAGTGATGGGGCTGAGTGTTGAAAATACAGGGTATGTAAGTGGGCCAAGAGGTGACAATGTGCACATGCTCATGGATGCGGGATTCAGTTTTCTAGGAAAGAAGATGATAAAGAGCACTACCGCCCTTGTGTTGGGGGGCCAGTATAGCTGACTGGAAGGGCCCCCAGTGCCCATGAAGACCTTGGAACAGGGTGGCCATGTGTAGGTAAAGCAGCCATGTTGGTGAGAGCAGGATGATGCCATCTTCAGGAAGCCATAGCAGAGATATGGGTATGGGTCTTTATTTTAAGCCAAAAGGGATGTGGTTTAAAAGTTTCCATCAGTGAGAAAGACGGTCACGGTTGGAAGAGATCGTTCTGATTCAGTGTCAGTCAGATGGAGAGGAGGTGAGCACAGATGTAGAGGATGTCACAGAAATCTGAAAGGGAATGGGTGTGGACATGAAGGAGTGGAGGGGAAGGGGATAGAAGGAGACATAACTGCATGACCAGAAGGGAAAACAAGTGGACACTGGATGTAGTAGTGGTGAGGCAGGGAGAGTCATGGGTGACTCGGACAGTTTCTGATTTGTGACACTGAGGAGAAGACAGCTTTGGGCAGGTTGTCGTTGGGGGATGTAGCCAAATCAGGGGCAGTTCTGAATCAGATGGGGACTGTGGCCCTTCAGGCAAGGGTTCCTCTCCTCTCCACTCCCACCCCAACTCCTTCTTGTAAAATTGCCTCCAGGTGGGATCACTGTCATCTCAGGGTTTAGAGCTGTGAGTTACTTCCCTCAGGGTTTTGTATCTCTTCATGGGAAGATGCTACCCTTGTCAGTAGAAATAAATCAGCAGAGAAGAGAAGATATTTTTACAGCAGGGTGTTCTCAGAACCCTATACTTCTGAGTGAGACTCAACCAGGAAATTATGCTATTTTGGTTCAAAATGTTAAAGAATACTCTCAAATTAAAATAAATAAGTAAATATCACTACCTTGTGACAAAATTTTAACCAGAATTATGTCAAAGAAAAGTTATATCTAAAAGACTAACTTCTCTTAAAGGTGCTTTTATGAGTGTTGGTATAAAATATGTATAGTATTGTATAAAATATTATTAGTAACTTTTTAAAGCTTCCTTACTTTAAAAAAGCAAATTTTTCTTTCTATCTAAATCTAGTCACCTTCTGGAGCAAAGTATATTTTTCGAACTTCAAAATATTTCCACTAGAATCAATGGATTAAAAATGTGCTGTAATTAAAGTAGTGAATTTGCCATTGTGCTTAGCTGATGTTCAGCAAAAGAGGGGCCAGAAAAACCCTCAGACATTAAGATTGCATTAGTATGGTATCTTTAGAACTAACTTTTTATTAATTCTTTTGAATTTAGGACATTTTATCACACACACTTTTTTTTTTTTTTCCCTCAAGTCACAGAAAAGTTATTATTTCTTTTGGGAAAATAAAACTCATTATGCCATACTTTTCTCTAAAAATTAATCTTAACCATTTTCATAAATTTCAGCAATAAGACAGTTTATAATAACTAATTTAAAATAAGACTGAAGGTTATGAAAAAGGCCAGGAATGATTTTATAAACCTAAAACACAGCAATAGCTCCTAACACTAGTAAGGGACCCCCAGGTGTCAGAGGATGGTCCATATCCATCCCACTTTTGCTTTCCGTGCTTATAGGCTCATGAACAAACACTTGAGTGACTCTCTAAATTATAAAGTAATATCTCATCTCAGGTTTCTTCTCTGTAAAATAGAGAAAATAATGCCTGCTTGCTTAGGTAGGGAAGAGTAAATGAGCAGATTATGGTAAAATAATCTTGTTCATTTTTCCCAACCATGTTTAACAGAATGTTAATAGTGAAGTGCAAACAACAATTTTGTCACTAAATTTATTTGATGTAAATACTAAGCCAAAAAATATTTATTTGCTTTACGCTGCCTTAAGTAAACTAATGTGCATTACTAATCTCTAAAATTGGTATTGATTATGCAGTGTTTTTCAAATTTAACTTCCATGAACATTTTTAAACAGAGTCACTTTTGGGTCATGAAACACATAGCATAAAATGCTACCATTGTGCAATTCCTGACATATTCTGGGCAATTAGTAATGGTCAATTTTTATTTTTTCCACCCAGGTTAACTCAATTCATCAGAACTTGGTGATGACTTTGAGGTCTTGAATTCAAACCTCAATGCTATTCTTATAACTTCTCAGTCCTATAAACTAAAGATGTCAAAGTGGTCTATATTTACATATATGAAAATCAATAAGTTTAAATTTAAAAGAAAACCTAATATATGCCTTGAAATGTCAAGATATAACTGAGTAACATTTTCTTAGGGTATAAGACATCATGACCCACCTAAAATCCTTTTTTTTAATTTTTTTTAATTTTTTTTTATTTTTTTTTAATTTTTTTTTCTAAAATCCTTTTTGAAATAAGAGGACATATACTTTTTTTTTTGACATATACTTTTAAAACATGCATCTACTCTATCATTTAAACCATTGAAGAAATATTCTCAGTGGAGAAATAAAATTCATCTTTCACAGCATGTGAATGAAGGCAGAAAAATGGCAATACTAAGAGGCTTAATACTGGGACTAGGGGGCAAGAAAATGTCCCAGGCCAAGGAAAAAGGAAAGAGGGAAAGAAGGGAGTGAGGGAAGGAAGGAGGAAAAAGGGAGGGCAAGAAGGAATCTGTATACATGAAAGAGTCAATTTCAAAGATGTTGAAGTGTAACATTGGCACAAGACTCCATTCTGAGATTAGATTTTCTTTCTTCATTCCATCCGTCCTTTATCACAGCCCTAGTTCATGTTCCGTTTATTATATATACGTGGAGTGGGAGTCAGATAGTGAAACAAGTTCACATTTGATACTTTTAATTATTTATTTTGCAACCCTATCTTAGAAAGTCTATAAGTACCTGTCAGGAAACTCATAAACAATAAGGAGGCATTACTTGCATTACAGAGGCCAGCCGTCTTTGGACCAAAACACAGATCCCTGAGCTAAAGCTAGCACAACTTTGTATTATACCGAATGACTAATCAATTATTTCAACACACATTTGCTGAAAGTCCCCTGGGGCCCAGGCAGGAAGGCCATTATGAGTCATCATGTCATAGCTCAACTTTGTTCAAAGAGAAACCACAACTATGTCTAAGTGAAGATATAAGATGACAAGGTTTGGCCCATATTCAACCCATGGTGAACTTTAATCAGTAAAGATGAAGATGACTTGGTGCATATACACTTTTATAAATGTAGTAAATATACACATTGGGAGTATTTTCACCTAAAAATATGATTCCTTATCATTTTCTGATTTCAAACCATCCATACAACAGTACTATGAAGCTTAACTATTCAATAAGCCTTAAAAGTTCTCCCTGTTTTAAACCTAATCATTAGCTTAAGTGAAGGTTGCAGTTTGACAGGAAAATACAAAGTACCTAGATTTTCTTATGAGGCTCCATTAACACTTGACAGATCTTTAAGGAAGTATCATTTGCAGATAAGTCCCACCTTGGTGTAGAGACTTCAGCCAACCCTCATGTCTTTTTGCCTGACCTCCTTTATTTCATTCTGCTAAAATTTAGTTACTTTGTGAAGATGCTGGTTTTTCTTAAGTCCATATGCATGCATCTTGGAATTCTTGGATACTCCTCACTTAATGTTTCAGCTTGTATTTGAGAGGCAATGAGGAGTGCATCCTTTACTCTACTTCTGTACATGGGTACTTTACTGCTAGCCAAATATTTATTTATTTTTTTTAATGTAAAATTGTTTGAGAAAGAAAGAGCAGGGGACAGGGACAGTGGGAGAGGGAAAGAGACTCTTAAGCAGGCTCCCCATGCAGCACAGAGCCCAAGATGGGGCTCGTGCTCATGAGTCTGAGACCATGGCCTGAACGCTTAACCGACTGAGTCACCTAGATGTCTTAAGTAGGCAGTTGCTTATGATCAAGGTGTGGATTCCATATTATCAACTTATGAGCATGTTTTCTTTATTCTGTTATGATCTTAAGTCAAATAAACTTACAATGAGAGGGAAAAAAGCTCAAAAAGATAAATGTAAAAATGATAATAATTCTGAGTTGGATGATGGAATTCTAGGCGATTTCATAATTGCCTGTTTCCCATCTTTTGGTTATATCATGAAATGATATTTTATATCTTCATATAATTTTACATCGATATAAGAAAAAATGCCATTTGGGAAGTCATATTAATAAAGAAGGGGATAAGCAAGATAACAAAGGGGCTAAGACGTATGGTCTTGGAAATGAATAGCAAAATATAAAGTACAATTTTATTTTTAAAAATATTTTATTTATTTATTTATGAGAGACTTAGAGAGACAGAGACACAGGCAGAGTCTACACAGAGAAGCAGGATCCATGCAGGGAGCCCGATGTGGGACTTGATCCTGTGAGTCCAGGATCATGCTCTGGGCTGAAGGCAGGCACTAAACCACTGAGCCATCCAGGTGTCCCAAGATAAAGTACCTTTAGTGAAGTGGAAGAGAAGATCTCCTATCAAATTCCTGGAAATGTATGTCCAGTTGTGTTCGGATTTTTTTGAAGTCACTGATAGAAAGTTACATGATTACCTCAATGTTGTATAAAATTTATAACCCCCGGGATCCCTGGGTGGCGCAGTGGTTTGGCGCGGGCCTTTGGCCCAGGGCGCGATCCTGGAGACCCGGGATTGAATCCCACGTCGGGCTCCCGGTGCATGGAGCCTGCTTCTCCCTCTGCCTATGTCTCTGCCTCTCTCTCTCTCTGTGACTATCATAAATAAATAAAAAAAAAATTTAAAAAAATTTATAACCCCCATGTCCAAGGATATGGACATGGGGGTTAATAATTCATATTTATTAACATACACCTGAAGGTCAGCATGGAGGGAATGGACTGAATGGTGGTAGGATTCAGAGTTCATATTCTTTTTTTTTAATATTTTATTTATTTATTCATGAGAGACACACACACACAGAGGCAGAGACACAGGCAGAGGGAGAAGCAGGCTCCATGCAGGGAGCCCGACATAGGACTCAATCCCGGGACTCCAGGATCATGCCCTGGGCTGAAGGCGGCACTAAACCACTGAGCCACCTGGGCTGCCCTGTAAATTTTACAGAGTAAAGATGTTGAGTACGGATTTCCATGAGTCTTTTTGGTCATTCACAAATAGCTGCTCAATCCTTGGTGTGTGTGCACACTTTAAAGTGAAGCCATCCCCCTGAACAACAGCTGTAGGATTGGCCTTTCTCATCGAGGAGGAACTGTTTTCCTGGAAGAACTACCTGGAGCTCATGTACCCACCCTGGTTGTTTAGTCAGATAACAAGATCCAACATGGTATACTTAAAATCCATCTTCTTAATTCTGACCCACAGAACAAGCGACCATGATTTCTTCCTTGAATCCAAACCTCTTCCATTTGGCCATATTCCTTTCAAATCCATTCTTTGCCAGTAACTGGAATGAACCTCACCAAACCAAAATGTACCAGAGTAAATAGATATTAGGTAAGTAGATGTTTCCCGGTCTTCTGAGATCCAGACAACAAGGTAGGATTTGACCTATGAGAGATTTGTTGATACCTCTTGCAGAGGATACAGGGAGAGCAAGCAGGACTAGTTAGGAAAACAGTCTTCACACTACAATGCAGGTCCAACACATGTGAAAGGACAAAGAGCAGAAAGGATTGGGCAGAGAAAGTCTCAAACCACAGAATGGTTCTGAGTTTGGACTGAATAAATACTGCACACAAGGCATGTATAAGCATTGGAAATGCAAAAGCATGGTGTGTTATATTTATTCCACCCATACTTATTTACATGATTTACATACTTTGATATAATAAAGATTATGTTAACAGCAATCATTGCTTACTGTTTTCCAGATACTTCACTAAAAACTTTTCCAACATTCTAGCATTTGATCTTGTAAGGCAGGTATTGATAGAAGTATACCCATCCTACAGAGGAAGAGATGGTGTCGCAGAGACATAGGGCAACATGCCCAAAGCCATTGAGTGAATACATAGTGAAGCCAGGGTTATAACCAGCACTGCATATCCACAAATGCCAGGGTCCTCGATACTTGCCAGCCCTCCCAGTTGCCACCCTGCCAACACAAAGAGTTGAATAAGTTTAAAATCACACAGAAAGAGAAAGGCCATAAATATTTAATGTTGTCTAAAAGCAGATGTCAAATATATAGGAAGACAGAAGGACATTTCCATGACACAGCCGGCAAGCGTAGAGGGAAAAGCTGTAGGTGTTAGAAACCAAGACAAGGAAGGGAACAGGTAAGCATAAACAGGGGGCATGGAGCAGGAGGACTTCAGGAAGAAAACTTGATCTCAGCCCTAAAAATAACCACATATTAGTTTTCTGCAGAAGAAATCCAGGGGTATAACTACATTCCAAAGAAAAAGCATCCTCCTCAACGGAAGAATTGACAAAGTTACAGGAGATCCCTTAATAAATGGAAAATATCAAGAGCATAAACCAGAGGCCAAAGGACTGGGACAAATCTAGCCCCCAAATTAGTGATTTATTTTTAGAATCGATGACAGGAATCTGAGGTTATAAATCAACTCATGTTGTTATAGATGGACTTAATTAGAAATTTATTTAGCAAATATAGAGTCACTTAGTGGGTAAAAATTTATTTAATTATTAAATAAGAATATTAAAAGTGCAACAAAATTGGGTATTCCTTGCCTTTAATACAAAAACAAAACAAAACAAAACAAAAAAAACACCTCAGTTTAAGAGACTTAGGACATATCCAGGCATGCGAGTGACTCAGTGAAATGTCTGCCTTTGGCTCAGGTCATGATGTCAGGGTCCTGGAATGAGCCCCATATTGGATTTACTGATTAGTGGGGAGTCTACTTGTCTCTGCCTCTCTCCCCTCTTGTGTTCCCTCTAGATCACTCTCTTTCTCAAATAACTAAATAAAATCTTAAAAAAAAAAAAAAGAAAGAAAAGAAAAAGAAAAAGAAACTAAGGACACACCAGAAATATCAGATATAAGGAGATACAAAAACTAATGCTCAGCCCCAGAAAGTACATCCAGGGTGCACTCAACTAACAATCTCATAGGGACCTTCAGACAGACAGCATGCCAGTGGCCATTAGCAAAGTCAACATTATTCATCCTAAAAGATTGATCGTGTATGCATAAATTCAGCAGGCCATTAATTGTTTTAGAACATCAGGAGGAATTTGAATACCTTCCAAAATACCCAGGATAAACTTAGAAGTTACCCACCTTCCTTCATAATAAAAGTAAATATATATTAAGAAATCAGATTCTACTTTCTGTTGCAGAACTTTGTCACACGGAGGCAAAATCTGTCCTATAAATGTAGAATGTTCAGCCTCCACAATGAAGATTCCTAGGATGTTTTAAACACCATTCGATTTGTTTTAGATAACTTAAAAATTGGGAGATTTCTCATGTGAACCCAGATTCCCAGAATCTCCTCAACAATGGCCACCTCACATACGACAATACCAGGGTACACAGCTTGCCTCCCTACTCTGCCACTGAGTGTTTTACCATTTGTCATCACCCTCACCCTGCTATGTTCCTTATAAATGAGTCAATGAAGTGTTTCTTGAAAACAATGGAGTCTTTCTTTACTTAAAATGTAAAACCTAAAAATAGATAGAAAGGGCTAGCCGCATGTTATGAAAGTTGGAGGAAATTCTTCCTTCTTTAACATGTAAATTGGGACTATAGAATGTGGGACTTGTTTACATATTCACATCACCAGACCATCCCAGCTTTGGAGTTTATGGCCCTGTCCTAAATGTTACTAAGTATAAAAGTATAAGGATGTCTAGGATGCCTGCCAAGGAGCCTTTGAGCTGGGAAGCTACAAAGAAGAGTAATTTTATTTAAAGTGTTGTTCTATAGCACAGCTCCACAGAATTAATTCTAGCAGAGCACTAACTACATTATCTCGTTTTAGTTGGCTCCTATCTGCAGCTTCTCAAGTAAACTATGATTTCCTTCAAGGCTTGTAACAATTGTAGCTCAATTACCCAACATGCTTGGCACATCTGACATATGTCGGAAGTGTGTCTTAAATGAATGGATGAATAAATCTCCTCTTTTATACCTAAGAGATGAATGTACAGGAATGGTTCCGAAGGTAATAAATCATGGGCAAGCTTTCTCAACCTCTTTCTTCACTTCTTTCCCTAGACATTCACAGAAGAAACAAACGCAAAATCCTTGGAGACATTATTTTCATAAACTCTTAATTTTGTTAGATTTTTAATTAGCATAAAATCAGAGTACATGTTACAGTTTGTTTATTATAATTGCAATTTAATGTTGGAAATGTATATACTTCCAATTTTGGAAGTGTAAGAATAGTAGTGGTTGATATGAAAGGCAAGGTATGGAACTCTAGGTCACAGTTAAGTTCTGTTGCACAGAGCAATTAAGTTTGCCAGAATGAAGCAAGCTTTGAATTTGCTTCTCTCAGGAAGCATCTAGTTCTAAAGTTCTATAGGCTTGATTAGGTTAAAAATGCATGGATACAAAAATAATATTAAGGACATTTTGATATATATGAACATGACAATTAACCACCATTGGCATACGTCCAAAAGAAAGTACTGGAAAATATCAAACAATAACTCCCACCAGTACCCACAACCTAACTTTTTTTTTTCCTCAGTTATAATAGATTCAGCATCTGCTTTGCTGTTTTTCTTCATGTAGCTTAATTTACTCCTATCCCTATGTTATAGTTCATAGATACTTTCTAACTTCTTCCTAAAGTCTCAGAGTGCTATGCCCAAAATAAAAAATGTGGGGTTTCGTAGCATAAGGAGCTTGTGAGTTATTGTAATGCTAGATGTTCTCTGCCTTTAAGAAAATATACTTTGAGGTCTGTATTTAAGATACGTGCTTAAGAAGCACTTTCACTAAGTGTTCCTGCTGAAGACCCTCCTTACTTTCATTATAAGTATGGCTCTTTCTTAGTTTATATCCACTTGATTTAACTTGTTTCAAAATGCTGGGATATGACAACCATGGCAACAGCGTTCCTGCATATGTGCAATGTAGTAACTGCAAGTAAAGTCAGAATGCCTCAGTGACAGTATTTTTGGAGAAAATTGGGTGTGGATAAGTGTAGGTCTATCATTTTCTAAACCAGTCTTAGGCAGCTGTGGCCAACCAGGCAGCCTAAAAATGGCTTGTCACAGACCATGCGCAGCTGTGGCGTGCCCACACCTACCTCTTCATTTTAAATTGCAGTGGAAGTAATTCAGTAGAAATTTTCCAAGCAAATATAGATTTTAAAACTAATTTAGTCCTTCTACATTTTCTTCTTCTGTTGGAAGACATATTAATTTTTCCTATTAGAAAGAGGGCTATTGTTACATTGAGTAGAAGATGATTATTCTTTGATGTCTCCAATTTCTCACAGGACAGTCTATATTTATGTCTGAATTTTTTGAATTCCCATTTACATATAGGAATTTTAGGGAAACCATTATAAAGCATCCTGCCTGTTCATTATGTTGACTTTAATGTTTAAGGCAGTTCCCCAAACTTGTTCTTTCCAAGAACATACTTCACATTACCTGAGGACAAGCAAGCACTTCACTATGGTTACTGAACAACGTTATGGATTCAATCACAAGAGGACATTTTCAACAACACAGATATGAAAGTCGTCGCTTAAACACAGGTAGTTGACACCATCTAGTACAATAAAGACAAAGTAAATTTTGAAAAAAAAAATGGAATGGATCTGTTACAAAAAGTGCAATAGAAGTCCACTGAAGTAAAATATTTTATGAGAAATTTTAACATTAGAATCTTTGAATATATATATTGAATATGATATATATACCAATATATATATATATTCAAGTGGTCCAAGTATGTTGTGTGGAACATATGGCCTAATCATAGAACTATTTTTTTAATCTGAATATAAATTTACTCACAAAACATCTCTAAGATCTCGAGATATTATTGTTTAAACATAGCTCATAATTTCCTTCAAAATATATTGATGGGTCTGAAAGTTTCCCAAGGTTCAAAAAATTAGTTTGAAGATATGTAAAACCTTAAGCTAATTAGAAAAAGGAAGACATAAGCAAACCATAGAAAAGATGATCTTCCCAAATCAAATCCCATATGCATTATTCAAGGAACTAACAGATGTATTATGGTGAAAGTAGTAGAAAGAGTATCTATAATAGCAGTTTACAAAAATTAATCCATACTTAAATATATATGGTTTTAGATATAGACCACAGCATCTTGGCTCCACATAGAGTGGTCCAGAATACCTATAAAATTATGTGTACACATCTTTTACTTTATTTCATAATGTTACTAACCAGATGGCATGAATGTATGAGTAAGTGTTTTATTAACTACAATGGCAATAATTGTGTTATTTCTCAGGATTATAAAATCTCACAATGTTTATCAAAAAGAAAATCAACAAGAACAAAATCATCATTTTGTTGAAAAAGACCTATCTTACTCCAGAAACTTGACACAATAATGGCAGAAGGTCCTTCTTTGCTCACCACATCTCCTTTCTTGGAAGGACAAAAAATAAATGGGCAACGCCACCTTTGTTTATTTTCCACCTACCCAGATAAACTGTGAAAATATGCTTTTATGTTTTAACTGCCTGAATTCATCACTACATTGAGCCTAAAAATACACAGAAAGAGGGCTCTCAACAATTAGTGTGAGATTATGTCCCTCTGTCCCTAAAGAAGAATGAAGGTCCTTTTGGCCACACACTGATTTCACAACACACTTTAGCTGGATCGATTATAATGTTAATGATATGTGTAATCTTCCCTGTACTTATTTTAAAATATTGCTGGTCATAAAATTATCATATACCAGAAAGGAAAGAAAAAAGTGAGACTGCATGAGCCAACTACCATTTGCCATCAATTCAGGTTCCACATAAATGTGCTTAGTAAGAGTTTTTTTATTCTTTTTCTTTTTTAATGGGTTCAACTATTCAATGGCCTGAAATGCACTTTTATTTCCACCTGAGATTTCCAGGGTGCAAGGACTCTTGCTTAATTTTGGGTCTCAGTGCCTTGGGTAGCGTTTACAGAGAGCCATTCTTTGAAAGTGTGATAATTAAGAAAGTACACGTATGTGAGATGTGAATATGTGGTTGATGCAGTGAGTGTTCATATTCACAATCATGCTCACACCTAATGTGCTCCCCTTGCACATTCGTGGGTTCATGAATACACATATAGGAGCCAGCTAAAGGATTCTAGATCCGTGAATAACTAAATTAACTTGGTCTTCCAGATTTGTGGGAAAAACAGTCCTCCTTCCAAAACTAACAACAGCAGCAGGCCACCAGGAGGTGCACTGGTAAGTCACAGCAAAGGCAAAGTATGGGGCCTCTGCCTTGTGCCCTTAAAACTTGAAGCAAGACAAAGCTATGAGCTTTTAAATTCCTGTGCCTTTTGGTCCAAAATAGAATCTAAATGAACCTTCTATATGATAGAATAACATATATATCTTAAAAATATTGTCTCAATATCGACTATACATAGACTATACTTAACGACTTCCAACATACCAGTTAAGTGAAACTTTGTTTTAATATCATGTGTCATCAGTAACCACCAGGAAAAAAAAAATAGCCCCTGGAGAACAAAGTTCTCTAAAGTACACCCATAATTTATTATAGGGCGGAATCTGGCCAGAATGCATTAACAAGTAAGGTGCATGCTTCATTCTTCCTTTCCACAAATATTTATGGAGCACCAACTCGCAACCAGTATGGCCAAAAATTATCTTTTTATTTCGCTTCTTCCAAGGTTATTCAGGATTCTCCTAAACATACAGTCAATGTCTCCAGTGGCAATTAAAACAGGGAGGTGAATCTCATTAAGTCCACAAGTAATAGATGTCACCATGCTCTTGTTTATGTTATGATGTCATCTTATAAAGCGGCAATGAAAGGTTGCATCAATGTTAAACCTTAGGTAAGTAAAAGGGTGAATTTTAGAAACGCACATCCTGGTTCGCAAAACTATCTCCACTATTTATTATCTGTTTGTGTGAATTTTGGCAGGTTGTTTAACTTTTCCAAACATTATCAGTAGGGTAAGAATGGCACCTTTAGGAAGGCATCAGGGGGCAAAGAAGAGCACGCATTTTGCTGTCAAACTGACTTTCAGAGTGAACGCTGCCTCCGTCACTAACTAGCTGTGACATGTTGCATAACCTGCTTGAACTCTAGTTTCCCTTGATTATAACATAAAAGTAAGATTGTCTAAATGCCAGGGTTGTTCTGATGATGTAAAATATATTGATTTACATGGACAAGAGTGAAGCATTTCTTGATTTCTTCTTTGCCTTGGACTCTAGATCCATCTATGCACCATTTTGTTGACTTGGTCCCAAGTCATCTGGGTCTTTCAGAAGGAGAAGCTCAATAGCCTTCTGTTGGCAAGTTCATTCCTCTGTTGTTTGCTTTCCCTGTATTAGCCACAGTGGCTTTATAAATATATAAATCAGACAGTCCCACACCACATCACCAGGCTCCCAGACGTGTTCACTTCTGTCTACGTCCTTCCGCATATCCTCAGTCCAACCTACTATTCCATTTCAGATGGACACTGGCCATTATTCATTAAACGACCTTTCCTCATCAACTCCCATCCTCTCACGAGTTCTCCCCAACACAGTATGACTGAACTGTGTCTGCTCTTTATGGCTGCCCCATCTCTCTTCACAGACATGGGCTAAGGGAACAGAAGACACTGGGAGTTCCAGGAACTGGGCCCCTCAGCCCTCAGGCTTATCCTGCTCCTGTCTCCACCTCACTGGGGCTCCAAACCCTTCCCAGTCTCTGTACCCAAGTAACCAACCTCCTCTTGCTTCAAGATTTTACCTAGAGTCTCTTCATTCTTTTCTCCCAAATCACTCCTGCCCATCCTTCGGTCAAAAGAAGAGGTCCTTCCTTATCCCACTGTCTGGACTAGATGAGTTCTTCTTGGTAAATCTTATAGCTTTTCCTTCACAATACTTAACACTGCAAAGTATATATTCATTTAGTATCGGATCAAGGACTCCCTCCCGCTATGCAAAGAGAGCAAGGACCACATCTGATCTTTCCTTTTGGTATTGTGGGGGAGGGATGTCACTGTATACCAAACGTGTCAAGCTTCTATTTTATATATATATATATATATATATATATATATATATATATGAATGTATGTATGGGTACTCCTGTTTTGTTTTTTTATTGAGCTATAATTAACATTTAACATTCAGTGCTTATCATTTCATGTATACAATATACTGATTCAACAATTCTACATATTACTCAGTGCTTATCACAAGAGGTGTAGGCCCCATCTGTCACCACACAGCATTATCACCATCCTATATCCCTTACATTGTACTTTTCATCTCTCTGACTTATTATGTAACTTGAAGTTCATGCCTCACTCACACTTACACTTCTCTTTGGCAAACACCAGTTTGTTCTGTGTGTTTAAGAATCTTTTTCTCAAAAAAAAAAAAAAAAAAGAATCTTTTTCTCTGTCTCTGTCTCTCTCTGTCTCTCTGTCTCTGTCTCTCTCTTTTTTGGTCTTTTTACCTGGTCTATTTTGTTTCTTAAATTCCATATATGAGTGAAACTGTATGGTATTTGTCTTTCTTTGGCTTATTTCACTTAACATTATACCATCTAGGCCCATCCATGTTCCTACAAATGGCAAGATCTCATTCTTTGTTATGGCTGAATCATACTGTGTAACACACACACACACACACACCCCACATCCTCCTTATCTGTTCATCCACGAATGGACATTTGGGCTGCTTCCATAGTTTGGCTAGCATAAATAATGTTGCAATAAACATAGGAGTCCATACATCTTTTTGAATTACTGTTCAATTTTACATATTGGCACTCATATGTTTTCATAAATAATTGTTTTCAGTTATAAGTATAATAGCTAAAAAAAGGAAAATCACTTCCCAAAATTTAACTCAACTTTTTATAAATATATATTAATATTTATCCACATACCTCCCAATTCAAATGATATTAAGATATTTCCAGAAATTTACCTAAGTGGTAATACTTAAAACAACCTAGTTTTATCTCATGTATTTTTCCGCATGTTCTTAGTTATATATTTCAGTTAGGACTAAACATATTTCTCAGGAATTAACCAGATGATTATTTAGATTTATGCATGTATAAATCCCCAAAGCTCTCAATTAAATTTTCTAATTCAATAAACACTGTGTGGACCTATCTCCATGGTGACAGATATTAAATCACACATTTTTTATTTCTTTAATATTGCTTTGCTTATTATGAACAGGTCAAGAATTACATGGCAATTTGTATATTTATATATAACATACATAAATATATGCTAATTTTACAGTTCCTTTTGTTTCCTTTTGCACTGATAATACTCTTTGAATTCAAATTTCCTTTTAAGTGTATCAACGTCAAATATATGAGGTAAGAAGGGAGAAGTTCACCTAATAGAAGGTTAAGCTCTTCAGATTGGCTGACTTCATGGTTGTCTTCTTGGGAGATACCATAATTTATGATAATACCTTATCCCCAAATATGCTAGAGTATCTCTTTCAGAATTACCTGTGAAGAGCCTGTGGCACTTTTCCTGAAATCTTCACTAACTGGGGATATTCTTTCTTTGGGGTTTTTAGTCTATGACACAGATGCACTGTTCTCAATTATCCATCTGCACTCTCAGGATCTAGGAAGACCCTGACATCCCATTTCTTCCTCTCATTTGCCACCCAGTTGGCCAGTGTGCCATCCACAGGGGATCCAGTGCTCAGAATGCTGAGCCCTCGAGCAGGAACCAGGATCTTTTCTTCCTCATCAGGGAGAGTCTCACTTATTATTTACAGCTCAGTGTAGATTTTGCTTCCACTCCAAAGCTCTTCCCTGAACTCACTCTCAGGAGGACAAATTGCTCCCTCAAAGTGCTACCTCATAGTACCCTTCTGGAGCATTTCCATGTCTATCTTATTTTATTTGAACTTGACTGAAAGCTCATTGAGAATAAAGAATAGGTCTTAAGAATCATATTCCCCTGCTTGCAAATTCCCTGGTTCATGGCAGACTGTGAATAAATATGCATTTAATGAATAAATATGGTAAACTTATCCAATCACAGGAAACAAGCCCAAGTTCAATTATGGCACTTGGTAGCCAAAGAAAAATCAGATGGATCCAGTGTCCTTGCAAGTTTTGGACTTTCAGGGGTCACATACCTGGTGAACCAGGAACCTGGCTATTGAACTGACCATTAATCAATGCCCCCCTCCAAGTCTACTTTATAAATGCTCAAAATTTAACTCCAAGATTGTTTCCAGCATTTTCTCTAGCTATGATAGAAGTTTCTCACATTTGATCATAAGCTGGGGGGAAAACATTTTTAAGTGACTGAACAGTGTTCTCCAATGTGAATTAAATACACATAGACCTTTTCAAAAATATTTAGGAAAATATTCTTATTTATTTATTTATTTATTTACATACTTACTTATGAGCAAGCAAGCACAGAGGGAAAGGGAGAGGCAGACTCCTCACTGAGCAGAGAAGCCAACATGGGGCTCAATCCCAGGACCCTGGAATCATGACCTGAGCCAAACACAGGCACTTAACCCACTGAACCACACAAATGCCCCTGAAAAATACCTATTTAAATGATTACCATGTACTAAGCATGTACCACCAAGTAGTTTGAGACATGGAAGGGGATTTCTAGATTTCCATTCAAGTAGGTCACAAAGATCAAGAAGGATAACACATATAGAAAAAGCTCTAAATAAAAACATGGAAAAAAAAAATGCTGGAAGTATCAGGCATGAATGTAAGAGTTCAGAAAGAAGAAAGTGAGGCTGCTCTGAAAGAATCAGGAGAAACTCCATGAAGGTGGGTTATCTTCAAACTTGTGTTTTGAGGACATCTCTGTAAGAAAATATTCCAGAGAACTCATTGTCCTAATGCCAATCTAAGTTCTTAGTCTTAAATAGAATATTGGCCTTTTCTGCCATTCTGCCCAACTCTACGATTTGATTCTCAGTTAAAATTTTTTTCAGCAGCATAAATCTGCTTAATTTGTATGAATTTGCTAACTGTATAACAAAGTGTCTAACTCTAAGTGCATAGCACTGTTCATATCTTTTGTTTGTATTTATAAAAGTATATCTTAATTACCTTAATTATTGCTATATCCTTGTAAACCATCATACAGTATTACAGTAATAATTTAGATCAATACATACTTGAATGTATTTTTTCCGTGTGTGTGTGTGTGTGTGTGTGTGTGTGTGGAGAGAGAGAGAGATAGAAAGACATAGAGAAAAAACTAATAGTTTCTTTCTCAAAGTTTACCAAACACTCAAATGGTACTTACTATATGCCAGGAACTGCTTTAACTCTTAATGTACCCCAACATCATAGGTACTGCTTCACTCACCTTCCAGGTGGGAAAGCAGAGGCAAGGTGAAGGCACAGAAATTCCCTACCATCACACAATCACCGAAGTAGCAAAGCCCACTTGCAACATCAGACAGTCAGGTTCCAGGGTCTGAGTTCTTAGCCATGTCTCACAGCTAAGAACCTGCTGCTCATTTTCCCTTTTCCATCTCTAAGCCATGGTAGCTTGCTCTACTCCTACTTCTCTGTCAAATATCATGAAACAAGTCTTTGCTTTGGTTAACCAAAAGGTGATATGTGTTCTGAGGCCAATGTTACAACCCCAGCTACCCCCATTATATCGGCCAAAATAAGTCTCTTTCTCTTTGGTATTGTCCGAACATTAGATTTCCTTATGAAAGCATGGACTGTATCTCACTCTCTTGTACCTAGCATCTGTTCCAGACTGGATTTCCATTCAGTCAACAAGCATAACTTGTTGCATTTTTCCTTGCCATCATGACTGGCATCTCCTCAGTCAGTTAAACTGTCCAATTCACTCTTAAGTGCTGAGAAGGAAAATAACTGACCACCTTGGTCCTTACTCTGTCTACAGCACTGAGCACACTATAGACATCTGATAAAATGTTGGGTGAACAAATCCATGGATCAAGGAATGAATGCGAAGTCATTTTAAAAATTAAAGTAAAGGAGTATCTAGGTGGCCCATTTGGTTAAGCATCTGACTCTTGATTTCTGCTCAAGTCATGATTTCAAGGTCCTGGGATTCAGCCCATATTGGGCTCCATGCAGCATGGGGTCTGCTTATTCCTTTCCCTCTCCCTCTGCCTCTCCTCTCCCTGTCCCCACTCATGTTCTCTCTTTCTTTCTTTCTCAAATAAATAAATAGAATCTTTAAAAAACTAAGGTAAAGTGTTAAGATGATATTGATTAAGCAATGCAAGGTAGAAAGAAGTTTTCTTTATTCCAAGGATAGTGTTTATGAATGATCAATTTTGTTTATAACTTTAGTTAACTTTAACTTATGGATATAGTTAGCCTGACAATGAAAACAAATTGTTTTATATTAGAATTCAAATTAGGCATACCACAGTATTTATTTTATGAGCAAAAAGAACAAAACAAATACGGAGGGAAGTAATAAAGTATTTTGAATTTAATAAACTTTTATTTAATTAAATTCTATTGCTTGTCAATATATTTTACTTATATGTGTAAAACAAGACTCCAACTTTTATCCTTTTTAGCTTGGCAGATCTCATCAGGAGATGTTTTCTATTTTGTAAACAGAATAGTGTTTGAATATGAGATAATCTTTTATGTAAAATGTGTGAAGATCATGCATTTATTTAAAATATATAAGATTTATTTCAGAAAGTGCTGTAAAACACTCAATATTTCATTAAGACTCATATTTTTGAAGAGAGAGTACTGAGGAATTAATTCCCCTAAGATAAAGTTAGTTGAAAAGGGGATTTATTCTATTCAGTCTGAGCTCCCAGCTGGGCCAGAGGAGCAGGAGAGCTAGAGAAACTTCAGGAGAATCCTCTATTGGGCCGGCCAGACACTGGCAGCAGCCAGGAGCTTGCACAGGGAAAACTGCCTTTGCTGGGCTCTGAGCAACAGAGTCAGAAAGCCTGGGGACACAGAGCTCCAACCCACATCTAAGCATCCTCCTGATGCCTTCAAACCTGCTCCAACTGGCCCCTGGATCAACTTCAACTCAGTAACAGTACAGTCAGCTGAAGGAAGAGTTTGGTTTGAGGAGCCGTAGCTGACAGCTGCAGAATGTATGTTAAAATCCAGTGCCGGGGAGTTTTCAGCAGGCTGACACATGAGAGGCTCATGCAGCACGGGAGGGAGGCCAGAGCTGGGTCTGGATGCTGAGCCCATCACTGAGTAGCTGTGTGAGGAGTCCACGAGTCCTGACTCCTTCAGCACGTGGCTGTAGTGACAAGGTATAGACACGATGTGTGTACCACACCTGGCACAGGAGAAGCACCTGAAATTACTATGGCAGCAGGAGGGGGCTGACTCAAAAATTCACCCAGCACTCGGGCTACAGTGGAACAGCTTGGAGCAACCCAAGACTCCTGATGAATTTGATTGTGAAACCAGATAAACTATATAGAAAGATATTGATTGCTTTGAAGACATGGGTGAATTAAAAGGCAGCAACAATAGCCAGAAAGAAAACAGCGTGAGCTCATCGCCACCCTCTCCCACCTCTGGCAGTTCCCTGTGGTAACATCTGCTGAGAAGCGAAACAGAGTTGCTACAGTCTCACAGGAGTGAGAATGGAGTTTAGGGTTCATGAAGGAGGCTTTTAGTCCACGATGATCCCTGAAGGGCTATGCTTGAGTAAGGCTGCTCTCAGAACTCACCTGTGCCTACAAAGGCTGAAATACAGTTTATAATCAGCTCACCTTCGGATTGTATTAAGGTGGCCTGCCACAAGCTGATCAACCTGCCGGAAAGAAAGTAGACCCTCTCTGGGGGGATCCAACATCATCCAGAACCTCAAACGATGCCTGCAGTCTTTTATTCAGAGGGTCCTCCAATCAAACATATAGATCCCTCGCCAATGTCTCCAGCATTCCAGGGGAAGACCAAACGACCACAGAGTGAGTGGAAGAAAGCAGGGCACAATGAGATTCACAGGAACTCCAGATATTGAAGTTATCAAACGCTGATTTTAAAATAACTGTGATTAATGTTCTCAATAGAAGACAGAATAAAAGAAGTCAGGAGAGAATTGACAACTATAACAAATGGAAATCAAACGGACATTCCAGAACTGAAAAAAGGTAATAACTGCAATGGAAAAAAAAATAAGTAAATTAAGAGCAGATTAGGCAAAGGAGAAGAGAGGATTAGAGACCTGGAAGAAAGGTCGGTACAATGAGCGATCATCAGCAGGGAGGGTGAAGAGAAGAAATAGTAAATCGTGTTTCTCCATAACAGGAAAATAAAAAAAGGGAGCAAAAGCGATATTTGGAGAGATAATGGCAGGTGAGTTTGCAGAAGTGATTAAAGACACCAGGTTACACAGAAGTACAAAGGTGGAATACACACTGAGCAAGTCAGATTGTGAAGGAAGACCTGAAAATCGCTCACTGACAGCAGCCTGTCAAAGGAGCCACAAGGAGGCCGAGGATGGATTTCTCCTCAGAAAATCTGAAGCTAGAAGGTAACTGGTGAGATCTTTAAAGAACAGTAATAAAATGCTTGCCGGCCGAGGAGCTGAAATCTTGTGGCAATCCTTTTAAAGCAATGAAGACATTTTCAGATAAACAAAAAAACCAGGGAAATCCTCAGGGACCTTTGAGCTGCAAGAAAAATGGTAGCAGGTGGGAGCACCAAGGTGAAGAAAGAACAGGGGATGGTGCAGAGGAGATGCTGGTGCATGGATATAAAAGTATATTGACTGTATGTAGCATTGATATAATTAATGTTTCCTGGGATTGAAATATATGAAGAATTGTCAACTCAGCAAACGTTTAATGAAGATCTGCATAGTTGCTTTAGTTGCTTCTGACACAAGCATAGACTCTTTAGATAGTGCTAGTTTAACAAGGGCTCACGCTATCGTAGCCTTCACCTCAAATCTACTCCCCCCACCTCTATGTTCTCGTATAAAAATAGGCAACAGCTTTGGAAAATATAGTTGTAGTAAGATACGTTCTCTCAATGACCGTTCATCTTTAAGGATTCTCAAGTGAACATGAGGGAGAGGCTTATAGGTTCACATGAAAATTACCAACGACCTAATCCATTAAGTTAAGTCACCCTACTCTCTGTGCTCTAGTACATCTCTTTCGCCATATGCTCAAACAGGTTTTCTCCACACACTAATGCAGAATTGACTGCCTTAATGATGAAAATCACACCCACCTCCTTTTTGAACGATGACAACTGTTTGGCAATTTTCCAAGAGTATTTTTAGGGACATATTCTTTTAAGTGTCTTGTGGCCTGCTTTATCTCCTCTTGGACCTTTGGATGAAGACAGTTCTCTGCTGGTGATGTACAACATTAAAACAGCCCTGAAATCCCTGTTTAAGAATTTACTAACATTCGTGTTGAATGCCATCACACCACGTTCCCTAGGGCAAGGTGACAGGGACCCTTCTTTGAGAGACTGGCATTTTTCCACTGCAGTTTATATGCATCTCCATGATGATACTGTATGGCGGTTGCTTCACATGCAGGTCCATCTTGCTACGGTACCATGGCGAGGTTAGCAACCTTGTGTATCCAGTACCTGGCATAGATAAGACTTGATACAAGCTGATAGGAAGCATGTAATGTATTCTGTTTGATGAATAAATGAAGACTTGGATGCATGAATATGCTGTAGGGGGTCTGCATCTACACAAGAATGACTAAAAAGTAATGATACAGATATTCACCAAAAGTTGGCTGAAGTTTTAATGAGTTTTACATATATTTCAATTCCACAAAATGTCAAGGCCAGTGGATGAGGCTCCCTTTCTTCCACGTTGATCTTTCTGGCCTAAGTGAAGAATCAGAAAATGTGGAATTTTTAGGTTATGTAGTGCCTTCTGTCAAACGAGTTTTCTCAATGTGTCTGTTGTACTATGACATGAGAGGTCAAGAAAGATACAGCGTTTGAAGAGAGCTTAACACTCTTGGTTCGCTTTCCCTGAGAAAAATAACGGAGATAATTCCAATACTATCGCTCCTCAAAGGGTTAGTCGTCCTTGAGAGAAATATATATGCAAAATTTCCCTTGTTCCAAGTGATTCAAGTCCCAAAGAAATTCCTTTGATATAGAAACTTTCCTAGATGTGTAAAGGAAAACACAAGCTTACAAAGTAACCGTTCCCAAACTCATGACTGGGACCTCATTTACTGACAAAGAATATGCCTAATAAACTACCACTTTCCTAAGCACTGGTTGAAAGATTGTATCTGTCTCTTTCTCCCTTCAAAAAAGTAAAGAGACTGTGTGTAGAGAAAATGCTATAATGAGCGGTTTTCATATTATGGACTTGTGGACATCGCTGAACATTTTACTTTAACACACTCTTTAAAATAAACATAAAAATAAACAGCTTCTGTACTTTACTGCAATGTAAATGTTGGAATCCTCTTGGAAATCTGAGAGAAAAACAATTTAAAACTCACCTCCAGTGATAATGAAAGATTGACTCTAGATTTTAAAGTAATTTATTTTCCCTCATGATTTAAAGGCAATCATACCCAGTAAGCTCTATGTAGGTGCTTCTCTGAAACATGAATGTGCCATCATTTAAGCAAGAATATTACACAGAAAGAAGGTAAAACATATCTAATAAATGTTTCATATTCTGAAGTGCCTCTGGGTTTCCCCTGTCTACTGTACGTAATGACTTTTTAAAGTTGAGCTTCTTGTAAATGACACCTAAAATAATGTGACACACTTTCTTAGTAGTAAATTTTGGTAGACAGAGACCAGATGTAATGCCTCTATTGACCACAGATGAGTGGCCACCAGGAGGAGGAGAGTGTGGGTGACGTTTAGGGTTCCACTCAATGCTCATACTACCCTTTAAAAAAAGAAGCAAAACATCAGATGATCATCATTTCAAATGCAGTGTAGAGAACACACCTGGCTCCCCCTGTGTTGGTGGAGACAAGGATGTGCCTCCTGACCCTTCTATCTTTTCACAGGAGGCTGCTCACCTTTCCCCTCCCGAGGAGTGTGAGGATGGCTCAAAGGACCATACAGGGACACCATTCCTTGAAAAGTATATGTACTCACAAATATCATATCTATACGTTGTAGTAATGAGGGGATCAAAGAACCTCACAGGTTTCTCTGTACCTTGAAAAATACATATACCTGCTTTTGAGATCTTTGTAATAAAATAGATTATGTGATATTAATGTAAAAATACAGCAATGGAAAATACTGTTCTTATACTACCATTAATCTGTATGTTTTTTTCTTTAAAGAATCTCAAAGAGGAAAGAAAGGACAGAGTAAAAAGGGGAATGGTATAAAATCATCACAACAGCATGAAAGAGCATGTTTATCTATTATTAGAAAGTCAATGAATTTAACTTTGTATTTCTAAACTCTTATTTCTCCCTCCGCCTACACTGTCAATAAAAAAGTTACGATTATCCTTGTACTTTTTTTCTGACTAAATCAAAGTACTAGCCATCCTATCTCACTCTTCTGAGGTTTTCTGGAACAGAAAAATCAATCTATAGAAATAGAAATTTTCTTTTTCTGCAATATTAACGATTAACAGGTTAAATTAAAGGTAATAAGCTCTCTGCTTATAAGTGCCTGGGGAAGAACAAGTGATGAGCAATTCACTACTCACCCCTCAGGTTATGATGTGCAGAATGGTTTATTGATCATTGACTTTATGAGACTTGCTTATACCATTAATTGCTAGCTCATTACTCATAGCACAGTGAATGTGTTCACTGTACAATATTGTCAGGTATGTGTGTCTGCACAGCAAAGACCAGATATAAATAACTTCTGTAATTCTCTTAATGGCCGCTATCATGAACGTGTGATTTCTACGTTGCAGGGATCATGGCAGAAAGATAAAAGTTTTCAGCTGCCAAAGCAGGAAAAACCATACATCTTTCACGTTAAAGAGTAGCAAGAATATTTTAACAGTTTCTGAAATGCAGTGTACACAACAAGATTTTGACAATGTGACAGAGCCGGGATGGCACTAAGTCATCTAAATCTGAGATCATCTAAATACATGACTTTGGTCCAGTTCAATACACTTCACCTGGCATTTGAGATCTCTAGGGTAAGTAAAGGCTTATCATGCTTCTTGTTCTAAAAGTTGGATTTGCCTGCAAATTTGTTTGTTCTTTTTTTTTTTTTAATTTTCTGATTATTTTCTGTAGAACCACATATAGGCATACCTCAGAGATAACGGGGGTTTGGTTCCAGAGCACTGTAATAAAGAGTCAAATAAATTTGTGGTTTCCTGATGCATATAGAAGCTACATTTACAGTGTATTATAGCCTATTAAGTGTGCAATAGCATCGTGTCTACAAAAATAATGTGCAAAGATTAACTTAAAAATACTTCCTTGCCAGGGTGCCTGGGGGACTCAGTCAGTTAAGCCTCCAACTCTCGATTTTGGCTCAGATCGTAATCCCATGGGTCATAGGATTGAGTCCCGAGACCGACTCAGTGCTCAGTGGGGAGTCTACTTAAAGACTCTCTCTGTCTGCCCCTCCCCTCATCCTCTTTTCTTAAAATGAATCTCTTAAAAATGAAAAATGAAAATATTTTGTTGGTAATAAATGCTAACCATCACCTGAGCTTTCAACAAGTTGCAAGCAGTCATCACACATCACCGTAACAAATATACAATGAAAAAGTTTAAAATATTGTGAGAATCACCAAAATATGGTGATTTTGATATGAATCTCTCAAAATATAGAGAGATGCAAAGTGAACACATGCTATTACAAAAAATGGCACCAACAGACTTGCTTGATACAGGACTACCAGTAACCTACAATTTGTAAACAAAAAAAAATAATAATGCAGTATCTGAAGCAAAATAAAATGAAGCACAATATAACAAATTATGCGTGGATTTCTGAAATGTAGGCCCAAAGGTATATCGGTATATCTATGATAACATGCAATTTCTTTTTGTAATGCGTGTGATGTTTCTCACAATTATTGTTTGTGTCATGTTTTTGAGATGAGACCCAGATAACCAATTGGTGCTCTTTGTTACCAAGGTGCCATCCAGCTTCATCCTCGAAACCAGGAGGATGGTCTGACTCTTACAGATCAAATGCCCACGTCCCTGCAAAATGGCACAATGAAGTCCTAACCCCCAATATGATGGGACTGGGATATGAGGCCACTGAGAAGTACTTAGGTCATGACAATGGAGCATCATGAGTGGGATTGGTGCCCTAGCCAAGGGGACCCCACAGAGCTCGCACACCTCCTCCCTATGTGAGGAGGACAGAGCAAGAAAATGCTATCTAGGACGTGGGCTCGCACCAGACTTCATATCTGGCAGGTGCCATGTTCTTGGACTTCCAGCCTCCAGAAGTGTGAGAAATAAATGTTTACCATTTCCAGGCCACCCAGTCTATGGTCTTTTGTCATGGCAGCCAGAATGGACTAACAGTAACCATAGCAACACAGAAGTTCTGGGAGAAAGACATGAGCACCAGAATCCATTTCAATGAAAACAAAAGTTACATCCAGAATATGTTACATTCTACTATTTGTATATTTAATCAACAGTAAGATATGCAAAGTACTTTTTTTCTGTCTTATTACATTTATGTTACTGTTGTAAATGTTCAAGAGTGCTAGTTAAGCTTATAGAATGTCAATAAATTTCATTTCATATATGTGATATGCCTAGCATAGTGCCTGGAATTATCCTGTGTGTTCTTAATGTATGCTACTAAATATACATATTTAATATTATTTATTATTAACATTTAATATGTATCTATTATAAATGTTACTGAAGATACATTTATACGTTTAAAATCAGAGAAATATTGCTAATAATACATGTTTCTAGAGGCAGTTGCTGACTTCAGCTGGTAAATATTCCACCAATATTAAAAGTAACGAGTGCTCAGTACACACTTTCTTCATCTGTCTCTTCAGTACTTACTACTTGTCACACACGATTAGGTACTGGCTGAACAGCAGAATACAGATGAAGGAGTAAGCAGTGTTCTCTGACCATAAAGAAATTTAGAGTCAGCAAGAAGAACCACCAAATGCAGAGTAAAAACTAAGCGAGAACACAGAGGAATGAGCGATTAATTCTTCTGGGGCTATGCAAATCCAAACCACAATAAGATAGCGCCTCTCACCGGCCAGAATGGCTAAAATCAACCACACAAGAAGCAACAGGTGTTGGCAAGGATGTGGAGAAGGGGAAACCCTCTTGCATACTGGTGGGAATGCACACAGGTGCAGCCACTGTGGAAAATAGCATGGGGATTTCTCAAAAAGTTAAAATGAGAACTACCCTAGGATCCAGCAATTGCACCTCTACGTATTTACCCGAAGGTTACAAAAATATTAATTTGAAGCGACGCATGCATCTCGATGTTTACAGAATTATTTATAAGAGCCAAGATACAGAAGCGGCTCAAGTGTCCATTGTCTGATGAATGGATAAAGAAGAAGTGGTATATATACAATGGAATGTTATACAACCATAAAGAAGAATGAAATCTTGCCATTTCATGGATGGAGCTAGAGATTGTCGTGCTAAGTGAAATAAGCCAGCCAGAGAAAGACAAATCCCATATGATTTCACTCATAAGTGGAATTTAAGGAACAGAACAAATGAGCAAAGGGGAAGAAAAAAAGAGAGAGAGAGAGAAGGCAAAGCAAGAAACAGACTTGTAACTCTAGAGAACAAACTAATGGTGACCAGAGGGTTGGGTGGATGGATGGAATGGGTGATGGGGATGAAGGGGTGCACTTGCTGGATGAGCACTGGGTGTTGTATGGAAGGGCTGAGTCACTATACAGTACACCTGAAACTAATGTAACACTGTATTAACTCTGCTGGAATTAAAGTGTGAAAAAAAATAGTCTTCCTGGGCTATGTCAAGACAAATTCACAGAGAACCTTGTAGAATGAAGCCTGGACCTATGGGTAAGATTATCTTAGGTGGAGAAAGGGTGGAGGAAAAGAGCACCGCAAACATAAGGAAAACGTGAGCAACGCTACAAAGAACTGGAAGTTCCATAGTAGGTCTGGCGAAGTCCGAGTCCTCTAAAATGGGTAAAGATGTAGTGAGTGAGACAAAGTCAGCTCTGTGATGAGAGTCCTCACCAGGGAGCTGTTCCAAGTCAGCTTTTGGTTGGTCCAAGAGTAGCAGTGATGGCAGATCAGGACCTTCCTCTATCAGTAGGAGACGTGCAGACGTGCAGGTTAGGGTTGAACTGGGACGGGCCTTAATTTTTCTGTAAATAATGTATGAAGACTAAGGAAGGTTGAATGAGGTGATAGGGTCTGTGATGGTATGGAATGCCGTGAGGCAGTGGCAGCAGGGGGACCACCTGGAAGCCAGGTAACGAGGCACAGGAGAGAGAGTTACAGCAGAGTACCTGGAGGAGGAGGGGGCAGAGATTTCTGACAGGATTGAACGTAGGTTAGAAAGGCAGGTGCCAGTACAAGGGTCCAGATAGAGGGTGACAGTGGTGACACGGGCCGCAGCTGATGCAGTCAGAGCAGGATGGACACGGCTGCATGCAGGCTACTTGGGGACACGTAAGCCCGCACGTCTAATAGAAGCATGGTGGTAAATACCTAACAACCTGCTCTCTGGGTGAGGAGCATCCCTGATATTTAGCATTTGCCCATTTCTATGGCATAAATTCCCCTACATTCAAACCATTCTGCTCGGACTTTTATACTTATGTAGTCCTATATGTCAGTTATGTCTCAATAAAACTGGGGGAAATGTGGAAAAAAATTCTCCCATGATTAATTTCAAGCTCCCAATTAAAAAAAAAAAAAGTAGCTCTTCGATAGAATATTACTCAGCTATAAACCACAATGAGATCTTGTGGTTTACAATGAGGTGGATGGACCTAGAGGGTATAGTGCTAAACAGAAAAAGACAAATACCTTATGATTTCACTCATATGTGGAATCTAACAAAATCAGATGCACAAACAAAAAAAAGGCACAAATAAATACAGAAAAGTGATGGTTGCTAGAGGGATGTAGGGGGATGGGCAAAACGGGTGAAAGATCTTGAAAGAGGCGGACTTCCAGTTAAGGAATTAAGAAGTCAGAGGGATGAGAGGCACAGCACAGGGAACCTAGTCGATGGTGTTGTAGTGATGTGGTGCGGTGACCGGCGGTAGCTACCCTTGTGGGGAGCATCATATAAGGAATCCAGCTGTGGAATCACTACTTGTACACCTGAAACTAAGGTAACATTGCATGTCGACTATACTTCAGTTTAAAAAAAAAATTATCTTAGTTTACTCTTACGGGCTGCATTACTCAACATTTCCAGGCAAATATTACATAATAGTGGCAAAGGTGATATCTTTGTCTTTGATTAGAATGCTTTGGAAGTATTCCAGTAAAATGGCACTCATTTTTTTTAAAGACCCTCCTTGGTATTTGACTAAATTTATATAAAACTCAGAAACAAGTGCTAAATTTTATTTTAAAAGTTTGTAAATATAAATTAAGAACCTACAGATAGATGGAATTTTCTGTTATACAATCCATTGTAATATTAATGAAATTAACCACCTTTACCTTGTATTTGTTGAATCCCAAATTCTACAATGTATATTTAGAAATTTTTGTCAGGACTTACGTGTGGGATTTGCTTTCTATGTGTGTTTACTCAGATTTTTCACAAGTGTATATTTCATAAATATGTTTAGAAAAACCATTTGTCTATATTCTAAAGGATTAAAAGAAATCCTTGGATATGGTAAATATCTTAAGTATCCTTAATAGTTTGTCCATACCAGTCTTTGGCCTAGTTACATGTTTAGGGGTGAGTGGAAGATGGTCAGTTTTCATCGTGTTGGGACAAGCAGGTGTTCAGTCCAAGTGAATGCAAGTGGTCACGGAAGCCCCCACTACGCTGCTATTGTTGAAAAGCCAGGTTAATAGAATTTTTGCAGAAACATATGCATTAATTTGATTTCCCTGTTTATTCCTCTTCCTTTTAACATGTACATGGCAAATTAATTAAATAGTGCCACAGCACTGCTAAAGCTCTGTTATTGTCATGATAAAAAATGTAGTGTAATAATTTTGGTGCTAATTATGCATTTTTGGCAAACTGTTTCATCTCACTAGAAATACCCTCAAGCATGGGAGAATGGCTATTTAATGGAAGTGCAAAACAAAAGAGAATGCTTTTAGAGTCTTGGATTAATTTTCTATTATAAATAGCTTATAAAGTGAGTATTTGTAGCACTTAAACTTTATACATAATCACACTTCATAATGAAAATAGAAAATAAGGAACAAAAACATTTCCACAATTTTTTTGTAATCGGGATTCTTCAGCCTCTGAAAAGACTTTATTTTAAAAATATCCTGCGTACAAAAAAATAAAATAAAATAAAATAAAATAAATAAAATAAAATAAAATAAAATAAAATAAAATAAAATAAAATAAAATAAAATAAAATCCTGGATACAACTTCCATTTATTAAGCACCAATTGTATACCAGTTGTCCTGCCTACAGAATGTCTTCTCATTTCGCCAAAAAAAACTCCCTAGCTGTTGTGTAACACCATTACTACTTTATGGAGAAGCTAGCATGCTCAAAAATGTTGAGTGTCTTGCTCAGAAACCTTGTAGAAAATGTCTTCATTTGCTAAGCCTGCCTTAACAAAGGACCACAGACCGGTGGGCTTAAAACAACAGAAATTTATTGTCTACCGGTCTTAGAGGGCAAGCTCCCTCCGACAACTGAAGGTTTGCTCCTCCCAGCTTCTGTGTTTTGCCCACCAGCTCTGGCACTGGCACGTGGACACAGGTCTCCCCTGCTGCCTTCTCCCTTGGCTGTCTTCCTTCTGTGTCTGTCTGTCCGTGGATCTGAATCCCCCCTTCCTAAAAGGATACCAGTCCTGCTGGATTAAGGCCCATCCTAATAACTTCATTTTAACTTATTACCTCTATACAGACCTATTTCCAAGTAAGATTATGTTCTGACTTACTCCGGATTAAGGACTTCAACATATTCTTTTAAGGGGAAACACAATTCAACCAGAACAGATAGAAAACAGCAAATACACTTGAATCTGTTCTTTTGACTTCAAATCCGACATTTTGCTCTGCTGCTCATGTCACTTCCTTATCAAAACTGCATATGCAAAAATTTTGATCTAATATTTGAAAGTATTAAATGCCAGTTTACTCAAATATCTATCCTCCTCAGACTACGCTATTGAAGCCTCGCATATCCTTGTACTACGATTGCATCATCATCACCTTAGATAAGTGTCCTCTGCATCTGTTCTGTTTATTGTGCTCAATAGAATTGGTTGTTGTAAATAATTCCAGTATATATAGCAGTTTGAATGTTGAGATCACATATTATAATCCAATGATTGGCTCTTTTGATTCTACACGTCAAAGAAATGAGATGAAAGGCAATAAATGTTGGTGTCTGTGATATACTGTGATTCATTGTTGGAACTGTTTAACAAAGCTCTCGGAACAGTAAATACAGGTGTGGCATTTTTTACAGCTTCAACAGAGCTGGCATTCAAAGGCCTGAGGAATTCTGGGGACCTTCATTTAGTTTAACAAAGTAAGAATATTATTAATCAACTGTGGAAACACCCTAGAATGGAGGTCCATAGAGCAGAACTCAAGTTGGCGTGGGTGGGTTATTACTCTGTAGTTCTGAGATGGAGGACAAAATGTGAGCAATGGAAAGATTACCCCGAGGATAATCCCTTGATAGTTTCTTTTACATTTTTTCATTTCTTTGTTCATACTTTCATCAAATTAATTTTCTTTCCTTTCATCCATTCATGCAATGAAACATCTACTGAATTCTCTCAGCCCACTAACAACCAGGGGAGGTGTTGGTAGGGCTCTCCTGGTCCTGGTGCTTCCTTTTGAAGGCTTTCCAAACAATGTTTTTGTTTTCGTTGTGTGTGTGTGTGTGTGTGTGTGTGTGTTTTATAAACCTCTGACAGCTACCATAGACTTACCCTGGAGGCAGCAGGAGTACCTTCTCTATGTTGCTTCTCAAATATATTACTTTTTCTTACTTAAAAATAGCCCGAAGTATCATTCTTATTTCGGTTTCCACTGCTGACCATGGCAGCACACTTTCTCTCTGCAGTGCTCCTGTCTCCTGCTGTCTTAGGCACTGAGACGTCAACACGGGCATCCCAATCTACCCCCAATCCCTCAGTTCCTTGACCTCTTTCACATCAAACAATCGTGTACTCAGCCACCTATCCTTACAGTCCCCGGGAAATCTTGTGATTCTGGTAATTGTACCCTCTCCAAGTCTTAAGTTCAGACATTGCACATCCTCTTACAACTAGATCCACCATCTGATATGACTCTGCTCTTTGTGCAACTACAGTGGATCAACTGTGACCAACCCCACCATAAAAGGCCAGTTTCTTTCTCTGTCCATCATTGCTAGTGCCTCACACATAGAGTTGCAGGTTCTAAAATTCCATGGTTGATGATTGAGCAACTCTCGACTGTATGTAGTCCCTGCCACTAACAGATTTGGTTTTAGTAGGAAAGGTGAATAGGTAAGGATGAGAATCACACTGCAATTTATTAATAATTGTGGAAGGCATATCCAATCCAGTTTTCAGGATTGGAGTTAGAAAGATTCCAAAAGAAAAGGTATTGGAAAAAATTTCTGGAAAAAATATTTCTAGACTGAATCCTCAGAAGTGTCTCTGTTCTTTTCTAAACAAATATTGGGAGTTTGGCAAATTATTTCTATTACACAGATATAATACTTAGAGTTACATGCACAATGCATGAAAGATTGTTTCTTAACTATAGTCATTTTTGCAAACACAATATTTACCTGCTTTTGAAAAACCGTTTCACAGTGATTAAGAATTAACTTCCTTAAAAAAAAAAAAAAGGAATTAACTTCCTCAAATGGATACTTTCTTTTTGAGTTGATGCACCATTGTCTGTGTGAGTTCTGTGCAATCACTGCTGCTGTTTCTTTGTTAGATCGCCAACTCCTGCTGCTTCCACACTGGGTCCAACTGTGGTTCTTTCAAGAAATGTATATTTTGAAAGAAATACACAATAACTGAGATACACTATATATACATACATATATGTATGTATATATACTGTATGTATATACAATTTGAGAGGGAGAGAGAGCATGAGCGGGGGCAGAGGGAGAGGGAGAGAATCTTGAGCAGTCTCCCCACTGAGCGCAGAGCCTGATGCAGGGCTTGATCTCACAACCCTGAGATCATGACTTGAGCCAAAAACAAGAATAAAACACTTAACTAACTAAGTCACCCAGGGGCCCCATATAGAAAATATTTTTATGGGCAGGCTGGGTGGCTCAGTGGTTTAGCACCGCCTTCAGCCCAGGGTGTGATCCTGGAGACATGGGATCTAGTCCCACGTCGGGCTCCCTGCATGGAGCCTGCTTCTCCCTCTGCCTGTGTCTCTGCCTCTCTCTCTCTGTGTCTCTCATGAACAAATAAATACAATCTAAAAAAAAAAAAAAAGAAAAGAAAATACTTTTATTTTTTTGGCATTTGGAAGTCTTCATAAGCAATTTCTTTTCAGCTGACCTGTTCAATTAATAAGGATGTTATGTTAATTGACTGAATGATGTGATAAAGTACATGGTTTCTAATAACAATAATGGTAATCTAGTTTTCCAGTGGATTTTTTCTACTATTTTAAGAAATTCATGTAAATACATTACCTTACCAGATCCTTAATGTCACCCTTTCAAACAGGAAAGATGGGCCTCTCATTTTCCAAAATGCATGTGCATTTTGAGATTATAAACTCATACCCACAATCCTGATTCATTTACTACCATCATGTGAACTATCACTTTTAGCTGATTTTTATCTTAATTACATCATTAGCTTTCTAAAAATATATACCTGAGCATTTTCTTACTTTGTATTTTTAAATCTATCTGAGGTGAAACTTTTTCCAAAATCATGCTACATAAAATGAACTAAAATATAGAAATGATAAGTAAAATTTGGATCAGAAGTATGTACTTTTAATATTTTAGCATAGTAGATCCCAGTCAGCATAGACATTTTGCTGCAACATAGTACCATTACCTTCTGTGGACAATCATGGTATTTCCCATGGAAAAATGTTGTATTTTAGCTTTTCTTCTATTTCAGCTGAAAAATTATTGGATGTCTCCTATAGACCAGTCACCTGTGCTCCTTACTAGACCTACAGAAATAGTCACATAAGTCCCTGACCTTATAGAAGCTTACAGTCTAGTGAGAGAGACTCAAATGGATCACATAATATCTGGAGAACAGAGGAGCTATTGAAGTTATGGTGTGCTTATGACAAATATAAGTGTCACCACTGATCATTTTTAAAGATACAATTTTTAATAAAGTAATATATGTATGTAAGCAAAATTACAGCACAGTTTATTTCTACTTTTTTGTATTCACAATAACTTTTCTCTAATGAGATACTTAAGATAAAGAAAACTAGGAAAAATGCTTCCCAAAATTCCCCCTGGATCACTTCACCAATGCAACCCCAATCAAAATGTACGTTAGATCAGTAAAGCTTTTGTAAATGGGATTATCATAGTTGTAGGGATTAATATTTAGATGCCTGAGAGCTCTCTTGTCTAATTTGTGCTACACCAGTCCTGCTCAGACACAGTCATGAGCTGCATTTTCTACTTGAATTATAATTACTTTCCTGAGCACCTAGCACTATGTACAGATGAAAATAGTGTTGGATTTGCCGGAATAAATAGTGTTTAGGGGCAGGCCTGGTGGCTCAGCAGTTTGGCGCTGCCTTCAGCCCAGGGCGTGACCCTGGAGACCCGGGATTGAGTCCCACATCGGGCTCCCTGCATGGGCCTGCTTCTCCCTCTGCCTGTGTCTCTGCCTCTCTCTCTCTCTCTCATGAATAAATAAATAAAATATTTTAAAAAAATAGTGTTTAGACGTCAGCCATCAGTGTGTCTATACGATGATAGAAGCCCCCACTACCAGCAGGAGTATGCATGTGGAATTGTTTCATAGTGATGGTGGCTGCTTTAGGGCACCAGAGACCACAAACTCAACCCTACCTACAAGTATGACTATTTTGTCCCAATGTATCTGCCAACAAAATTCAAGGAAAACTTTAAAGTTGTTAAGATTTAAAGGACCCATTTTAGGTATGTTTATTTCCATATTAAACAATCTCAGTTAACTACTAAGAATCCAACCACCTAATTTTGTCAGAAAGATTTATATATGTGGATGACACTCATGTGGGATGGGGGACTGATGTATGTATACAGCCTATGTTGACTGAAGCAAAGTGGAAATCCATCTAGAACATGTATTATTTTTGATCATAGAGCTGGGGTGAGTTTTAAATAGGAAGGATTTCACTTGACTAAGCTTGTTAAAATAGCAACTATCTATCATTTCTCGTAGGAGAAAGAAACAACTTTTTTTCTAGATTCAGTGAAAATTTTCAAAGAACAATTTCCATTGTATACCAACCAGATTTTATTTTATATATTTATTTTTCCTTTCCATTCTTTTCTTTATTCAGACATATTTCATATAGTCACTGGAGAGAAACTAGTTTCATATAGTCATCTGGAGAGAAACTAGTTTCACCCTGCCTGTTTTATAAACTAGGTTTAAGATCAAGTTTGTCTTTCAAGCAGGTTACAAATATGTAAGAAAAATGCTCAAAATATTTTAATCTTACTTTGCCTTTCATTTACATCTAAAGCAACCACATAAGATGACCTAATTCCATGCAAATTCTCACGTTAGGGTTAAAAGCGTGTCTGGTGACTAAAGTCTAAAATAGATTGAAAGACTATAACTGTAGGGAGACATTAAAACCTTGAACAGCAAAAACAAAACAAAAACAAAAACAAAAAACAAAAACATGATTCAAAAAGAACAGAATGAGGTTAAAGAAGTCTACCATGTGCCCTGTGGCAGGGAGACAAATTGCACACAGTAGGGGATCATGTGGTCATGTCATACGTGCTCATCAGGAATTAAGAAAACATAAAGCAAGAATGGCCTAGTGATCCTGGAGGGGAAAAAAATCAAGTATCTTTAGGTTGGAATAGACTCCACATCATTAACAGAAGAAAGAGTAGAAGCTCAAATTTAAGTGGACTTCTGAGTTCCATACGAACACTTATCTTTTTATACTAAATAGGTTTACAGTGTAATATATACATGAAATTAGAAAAACTCATTGAGAAACCAGGTCAATGTACATAAAAGTTCATTCCTTTTTTATCACGCTTACATTACATCTGGTTGTTTTATGTATTTGGCTACTTGAGGGAATGATACTCAACATATTTAACCATCAGCATGACTCACACAATGACCAGAGAAGACACTGACCAGATTCTCGCCATTTGCACAGATGTTGAAAATGGCCCATGAGTACACGGTAGGCAACTACAACAGTAACAATGGTGACTATTTATGGAGTGGCTACTGAGAGCTAAGTGCTTTTCTTACAGTATTTATCATAATAACCCTCTTAAGTATGTAAATCATCTCCATTTTAGAGATAATTGAAGTTGGGTTCAGAGAAATTTGTACACATTTCTAAAGGCAATCCAACTAATAAGTGGTAGATTTACATTTCAAACTCAGATGACTAGATCTGAAACACATATAGCCTCTTCAGTAGCCCCTACTTCCCCTAGAAAGAGGTGTTCACATGTAATGCTTGGAAATGAAGGTTTGGGTGTTGGTCCACGTAGCAAAGATCACCAAGTGTCCACGAATAGTGTGTGCTCCCCTTTTATAGCTGGGAAGTAGCAGTGTGGGTAGAGGCTATAGTTCCCAGCGCTTCTTGCTTAGTTGAGGCCTTGTGGCTGAGTTATGCCCAGAATGTGGGTGAAAGTGACAAACACCACTTCCAAATCTAGCCTATGAAAACCTCCCACAGGGTACTCCATCCTCTCTCTCCCCTTCTGCCAGTTGGATTTTACCTTCCAGGATTACCTTGGAAGATATAGTAAAATACATAGATTTTATTATAACTATAGCTTTGCTACAAAATGTGAAGTCAAACTTACAGCTATCAGTATTAATGTGAAAGCATAGCTATTGATAGAAATGTGCCCTGTTTCAGAAATAAATTCAGCTGATCATCAATGTCTTTTCCTAAATTCTGTTAACAGATATAGATAAATAGATAGATAGATAGATAGATAGATAGATAGATAGATAGATAGATGATAGATGATATTGGGCATGCTATATCTATTTTAGTATGTGGATTGTAACTAAACATGATGAAATAACTATTTCTTGATGAGTTTTCCAACCTAAAAAAAAGGCACTTCTATGGTTTGAGTTCAATATTAAATAGTATTTGTCAAGTTAAATATCAAACATTACAATAAACTAAATGAAAATTTGATAAAACTATTCCACAAAAAATGAGGGTCTGGCATCCTTTTCTATTCATAGAAATAGAAGGTACAGACTTATCTGGTCTTAGTGGAAATTCATGCATAAGGATATGCTGATAGTAATCTCAAATTTTAGAAGAAAAATCTTTCAATAATGACCAGTTTTTCTGTCTGAAAGATAGTCTATTTCACTCTTAAGCATAATGTTTCCTTATCCACTACATGTCAACTGATTTTTGAGGCACTTCTCCTACTAAAATATATATATATATATATATATATAGTACAACTGTGTCCCAAGGAAATTTCACACTTAGATAAAAAGAGATGAGAACAATACAAGGCAAAGAGAAATAGCAGAAGAAAAGTTTGGGAGTACTCAAAGGGAATTTCACCAGTTTTTGAAACTTGGAGTCTTTGCCTTGTCTCTTCTAGAAGAATAAACTGTTCTGCTTATTTAAATTGCTGCTTGGGTGCAATAGATGGCTGTAACCCTCATCTTTTCCTACATTTTATACGCTGAAGTTAAAAGAAGTCAGTCTTTGGGATCTGGACTAAAGTGGCGGTCCATCAGTGAATCCTTGAAGCATCTGCCAAGACCATCGTTTTCCTAACTTGCTTTTGTTTAAATCTTCACCATCTCTGATGCTCTTTCTACAAGGATTATTCTCATTTGGTTTTGAAGCTGGTTAATTGATAGGGCAGGTGTGACATCACAAAAGAAGAAAAAGAGGCACAGGACACCTATGGACATTCAACTAATAGGAGGGAGTATTATTTGCTAAATTCAAGGTCAATCCTTTTTTACCAGCCCTCAACATTTGTGGATTACTAAATATGGGAGATTTTTTTTATGTGTGCTTTTTACACACATTCCCCTGAAAGAGGAAGATAATTTCCATTCATTGCTTTAGGACTCACAGTGCCTCCTGAAGGTGGAAATGGGACGTGTGCCCCATCAACGTGGGCCAGTGGAAACTGAGGAACCTCAGCTGTCCCTCTGAGTAGAAACTCTGAGAGATGCTGTGAGTTTTGGGCAACTTATCCTCTCTTTTACTTTGCCCCGAGAATGGCACATCCCAAGTGCCATTGACATATATGAGATGAGGAAGGTTCTTTCACCGCTGGTTCTGGATGAGAAGCTATGTGGAGCAGAACCGTGCCACTGCCCACCCCGACGTGAGCAAGAATGAATCAAATGAATGTTAAAGCTGACTCCACAGGTGGAAGGTCAGAGCCTCCACAGAGTGAACAGCTGCACTCTCGGAAAGTTTTTATCTTTACCTTCAAAATGACATTGGCTGGCAGGCATTCTCAAAGAAGCATGAACATAGACACAGATAAAGAATGTATCAGCGAAGTTACCAATTGCATTCATTGAGATAAGGGCCTCAGGAAAACTGGTTTTGTTCTCGCCGTTCCCTAAGGCGAACTGGCTTAATGTGAAAATTATTTTCTCTTATTGCATGCCTTGAGGCATCACATTTCCACCCTATGTCATTGAAAATGGATGTTGTAGGAGGTTGTTTCATGGGATGAGCATTCTCATTAGAGAAGAGGAAAGGGATGCTGCATAGGTGAGCCCCTCAAGATGTTTCAGCCCAGAGCACATAACAGGTAAAGCAGTGGAAGCAGAAATGCCCACCGACTACCAGGAGAGATGGACTAGTAATCTGTAGGTCTCAGATATCGGACACAGAAACGGGTTGCTGACATGTTGATAAAGGAGCACAGTTGAGACCTTAAGATAACGACGTCTGGAATATTATGCAATACTTATGTATTCATATTATAAAAATATTAATATTAAGGGAAGTATTTGTTATTACAATTTTTGAGACTGGATGGAAAAAAAGAACTTCACAAGGAAAAGAACGTGTATGAAATTCAGACAAGTTGAAAGATCCGCTTTCTTCTCACATTAGAACAAGTGGCAAATATGCCTTGCCTTGAAATGCTTTAATTGTCTTAATATCATCATGGTTGTAACTCAGGAGGAAGCCACCAGTATTTAGAGGGAGCTGCTACTGAAAAGTCTGTAATAAGCATATTCTAGGTGATGCCCCATGATCACCACTTTGATGGAAAGTTAACTTTATCCTGTATTGATGAAGGATGATGAGAAAGATCATACATAATTTTTACTGATATGAGAAATGCATTGATGGGACAGAATGCAACATCATGATACTCAAAGTATTTGATGATTTCCTAAATTATTCAATAATTAAACACTATTGATTCTCCAACTGAAATGCAAGAGAATTAAAAAAAAGCATGATTCGAATTCTAAATAACAAATGAAAGAATGATAATTTACAAATGATGAAACCAGCTGGAGCTGAAATTTTTTTATGGAGACATTGCTACATTTATGATTTAAAGCAAATAACGATTCTAATTGTTTTTATGACTTTAAACAAATATCAATTGAAATCACATGTTTAAAAATATTGCCTTATAGCCTAAAGCAAGAGACAAAAATGCTCTCTTGACTCATGAACTACCATGAATATTTCATATTCTTTTTGTTATTTCTTTACATTTCATTCCATTTTTTATATTCAATTTATTTTTATCTTAAAAATTCTGATTTATTAACTTCTTAAAAACTCCTATCAAAATCTTACACAAGAAAGTGAATCTTCATTTGAGATGTATGTTAGTTAATCAGTTGGAGTCCTAAAAATAGTGAGTAAATGACAAAGTATTATTCCACTTTCAGAAGAAACCCTGTCGGTAAAATAAAAGGAGAAAAAGAACTATTACTTGACCTCTCAATTCCTTTTAGCAAGCTTTGCAAAATATTTAATGCAAAATATGAAAAATAATCATTTCAGTCAAAATCATCTCAAAATGTTGTGGGTTGTCTGTCATATTAAGTATTATGATGTTCTTCAGTTTATAAATGTTAGGCAGCATGCTAGTCAGGAAGATTCTTCCTCAGGAAAAAGATAAAGGATGATTTCAGTTGCCAGTGGTGCTGGGATAAAACACAATAATTTCCAACGTGTATTGTATTTCCACAATAATTTGAAAGAGCAACGTGTATTTCAAAAACCTTGCGGAAGAGCAAGTTTTAATTTGGAAGTATTATTTCTGAGAATTCTTTGCATGTGATTGAATTACTAAATGAATACTCTTTAACATAGATTTATGTATGTGCTTCTAAATAATTTACAAAGTTGGCGTATGTTATCATCTGTTTACTATGTATAGTTATTGTTTTTAGAAACTGAAAGGATAACATAAATTTATTGGCAGTTGTTAACTTTGGGTCATAGATCTACAAACGATTTTTATTCTTTGCTTTATATTTGTGTCTATGTTCTAAAACATCAGTTTTAGAATCATAAACCAAATCCAAAGTCCTTATAGATAATCAGAAAAGGAGCTATGACTATCCTGTCCTATCCTGTCCTGTCCTGTTTTTAGGCATTAGCATCTTTATCATAAATGCACATAATTAAAGTCCAATGGAGGTAAGACATTAATGTCTGTGTGACAAAGAAGGGTTCTGCATTAAATCTTCTTATATGTGTAAGATATTATTCATTAAGACTAAAGACTTATGCCCTCGGAAGGAAAATCAAGTTCATGTGTTTTTTCTGGTTCATTTTTCACGGTTATTAGCTTCTATCCTGACTATGATTATAACAGCTATAAAAAAAAATGAACATGTTTAAATTTTCCTAAACCTTCAATCTGTTGAGAGAAAAACCAGCTAAAATTTCTAATAAGCATTTTCTATATGATGCCTTATTGACTCAAAAAAATGAAACTAAAGTCATGGGTCTCACAGAACGATCAGTAATGAAAAACAATCTGTTTGTCATCCTTCCACATTATTAGTCTGATTTGGAACTGATAAGGACATGGGAATTTAATGGGAATATTTGTACACAGAATAATATTTGTTGTTAACTCTGTAAAATTCTAACATGAGGGATTCCTGGGTGGCTCAGCGGTTAAGTGCCTGCCTTCAGCCCAGGGCGTGATCCTGGAGACCCAGGATCAAATCCCATATCAGGCTCACTGCATGGAGCCTGCTTCTCTTTCTGCCTGTGTCTCTACCTCTCTCTCTCTCTCTCTCTCTCTCTCATGAATAAATAAGTAAAATCTTAAAAAAAAATAAAAAATAAAAGAATAAAATTCTAACATGAATATGCTCCTTGCTCCATACTGAGTTACATCTCCTTCTTCTCAGCCTTGCATCCGCAATGAATGGAAGATCCTTGATAGCAGAAGGCAATTGTACAAGATTTTCTATGGCCTCTGATTGTGTTTGGGGCTCACAATCACGTCTGCACTCGTCAGACTCTGCCAAATTTGTGATTTGTCCTTGAGGGCGTGTGCCAGAAATGAAAAGGCTCCCCTGCGGTGCTGTCCAGAAAGCTTAGGCAACAACCCTCATCATGTCTGGTGGCCGGCCACCAAAAGTCCTACCATCTAACTCCTGCTGAGCTAACGTGCAGTTTAACAATGACTTCTACTGATTAGCTAGAGACAGATAGAGTGTCCCCATAAAGATTGCGATGAGTCTATCGTTGGGATCACAACGTACACAAAAGACAGGACATTTTCGATCATACTCTAAATTTAAGACAACAATGATCAGTAGGTTAACTTGACAAATAGGGCAATGAGCCCGAATGGTATAATGTTAGCCCAACAGAGCTCGCCTCAAAGATTTTTCACAGGGTTGGCTTTCCCTTCACCTGAACCCACACTGCAATCTTGCGATACGCTCGGTTAGACGTCCTTACAAATACCAGAAAAACTGGATCAAGGTGAATGTGAGGATCTCTGACATCTGTTCTCAGCCGTGTGCACCAGCAGTTACAATCTGTCCCGTATGGCGGCCCATGTTTTGCATGACTAAGTCCCATCGCAAAGGAAAATCTGTGACCAGAGGAAGCCATCCACACTGGGTGTTCACTGAAGAAGACCGCCGGGCAGGGATGCGTGGCTTTGCCGTGTGCAGGTGTGTGCTCGAACTGAGCACTTATCCCCGGAAGCCAAATGGAGGTTGAGGCGTGTACACCTGGTTACATGGAGCACCTCGGTAGGGGATGAGCCCGGACTGGCCCAGTCATCCTGACTGTGATCATTCGTCTTTGCTCCATTCTCTTCTATGAACCTACCTTACTTATCAGCAAGTCGGACTAGTGAAAGTCAGTGGGAAAACCACCATCACAGACAGGATGATGATCCTAACACTAAAGGGACAGGAGACAAGCGTGACATGTAATCAGTGGAAGCAAACCTGACCTTATCTAGCAACACTTTCGGCTTTAAAATTTTCTTACAATTTAAAAACACCTACTTCTACTCTGGAGCCCCTGCAACACAATGGAACAGTGGCTCCTGGACTCGGTGACCTCTGACCTCTGGGTCTGGGAGGTACGGGACGACGGGGCCACCCTCCAGCTCTCAAACGCTGGCGGGTGGGATGTGATGGTGGTAAAGCTCTCGTGTTGTCACTCTGCCAGAGCACAGTCACAAGAGTCTGGAGCAGCGGCATCTGGAATATTCTCAAGATCAGAGCTGGGAGAAGGAGACACGCTTTTGACTGGAGCGTGTCCTGGACAGGCAGGGGCAGAGCCGAGGCACCCACAGGGCGCTGGGAGCCAGGGAGCCAGCCAGGACTCGGTGGGTGAAGCCCAGAGGGAGGCGGTGGGGGAGGCCTTGCCCCAACCCCAGCGGGCGGCTTAGGGCCTGGCCCTGGCAGTTCACAGGCCCATCGCGGTTGAATCCGGGGGACCTCGTGTGACCCTCTCCCCAGCTCCCCGCGCTTTGCATGGCGGGGATGTAGAAGGAGAAACAGGCTCCGTTTAGCAACAAAAGTGAAGCTGCAGGCAAGGGACGAGGCATTAGAAATATGGTCTGCACGGGAATGATTCCTTCATGCACGGGCAAGGGAAGGGTCAAGGAAACGGGAGGCAAGGGAAGAGCTTCACTCAGGGTCAGGGGCCCAGCCCCCAGCCAGGCCCGGCCCCCCGAGGGGGTCACCCGGGGGTGACGGTGGCTGCTCCTCGGCTGTGCCGAGGCGCCACCTGATGCCAAGCCCTTGGCCGCTCTCTGCCCGTGTCGTCTGGATGCGCGGCCAGAGCACGGTGGCCACGGCTGCAGGGCTGTCAGCTGCCCAGGAGCAGGAGGCCCTCCCGGGGGCCAGGCGACGCCGGACAGTCCCTTGAGCCAAGCTGAAGGAGCCAATGGGGGCTGAACGTTGCACTAAACCAGCGAGCGCTTAGTTCACTGGGGCAGCTCCTGTGTGTCCTCCTTCACGACCGCTCCATCCTCCACTTTAGCCTCCCAGAGTCGTAGTACAGTTGGAAATAATCAGAAGACAAACTGTGTTATCTCCCCAGACGTGGAGAATCACTCTTAAAAATCCAGAAATAAACTGTTTCCATTAAACATGAACCAAAAATAAATCCTCAGACTCTCCACAATATCAGTAATGCCTTATTTCATTGTAGGCGAGTCGATCTTCTATGCCAAATGCACAGTTTTTTTTTCTTTTTTGAATAGACTTTATTATTTATTTATTTATTTATTTCTATTTTTTATTATTTTAATCTAATATCTTTTTTTTATTGGTGTTCAATTTACCAATATACAGAATAACACCCAGTGCTCATCCTGTCAAGTGCCCCCCTCAGTGCCTGTCACCCAGTCACCCCCACCCCCTGCCCTCCTCCCCTTCCCCCACCCCTTGTTCATTTCCCAGAGTTAGGGGTCTCTCATAGTCTGTCTCCCTCTCTGATATTTCCCACTCATTTTTTCTCCTTTCCCCTTTATTCCCTTTCACTATTATTTATATTCCCCAAATGAATGAGGCCATATAAGGTTTGTCCTTCTCCGACTGACTTATTTCACTCAGCATAATACCCTCCAGTTCCATCCACATCCAAGCAAATGGTGGGTATTTGTCGTTTCTAATGGCTGAGGAATATTCCATTGTGTACATAGGCCACAGCTTCTTATCCATCATCTGTCAATGGACACCGAGGCTCCTTCCACAGTGTGGCTATTGTGGACATTGCTGCTAGAAACATCGGGGTGCAGGTGTCCCAGCGTTTCACTAATGCACACAATTTTGAAGGTTGCTGAGATGCTAGTTACATTTTTGTGACATCGTGCCATACTTAAAGCAACTCAGTGATAATGTCTAAAAATAGAATATTTACCCTCTAATTCTGTTTTTATTCACACGTATATTCATTTACTGGACCAATAATGATGCCGTGCTGACTGGGTTTCAAGCACTTTTTTGTAAGACTCAGAAACAGGGAATAGGAAAGACCAGATCCATGCATTGAAGAAGCTTAAATTCTAGTGGTTGCAGGGAGTGGGGGTAGTCAATGAAGAAGCATAAAATAAATTCATTGGCGATAAGTATAAAACATGAAGAAAAAACTTGATATTTTCAGACCCCCAGGAGCTAGAGAGGGCAAGGGCAGAAGCTGACTCTGTTTTCAAGAGCAACAGGAGGCCACAAGTCTGGCGAAAGTGAAGGAGAGCTGGGTCCTTGCTGGTGTAGAACATTCCAGGTGCGGGCTCCAAGGAGTGTACCTGCTGTGTTCTAATGGAACAGCAGAGGCAGGGGTGGGGCAGGTGAGGGTGGCAGGGCACACAGCAGGGAATTTAGACAGGAGGAAGATGGCACGACAGCACACCAGACCCTGGACTCCATAGGGCAGGGTAAGGAGTCTGGCTTTTGCTTCAAAGAAGATGGAAAGCCATGGAAGTGTATAGAGCAGAGGAGTCCCACGATCTGATGTCATTGGTCAGAGGTGCTGTCTGGCTGCCACCATGAGCTGCTGGGCACAGGGGCAGAAGGCTACTCCCATGCCCCAGCTGAGCCACGCTGGTGGGTTCAGTGTGCTATAAGGTCAAGGCCATGAGAAGGTGGCATGTTCTATAAATCAGTTTTGAAGAGCATCTGAGTCCGTCTGGGCTTCTATAACAAAATACCCATAGTAAGTGGCCTACGAACAATAGGCTTGTTCCTCACTGTTCTGGAGGCGGAAGTCTGAGATCAGGGTGCCCGCGTGGTTGGGTACGGGTTGGTTTATAGATGGCCGTCCATGCCCTGGCTGTACCCCCACCCGGAGGAAGGGGTGAGGGAGCTCTGACGTTATTCCTGAGACTCCACACTCATGACCTAACCGCATCCCAGAGCCACACCTCCTAACACCATTGCCTTGGAGATTGAGATTTCAACAAATCAATTTAGGGAGGGCGGACCACAGCAAAATACAGCTGATATGATTGGCCCAAAGGATTGAACATGGAGAGAAAGGCAAGAAAATGACTTATTATTTGGAGTGTTCAAGAGTCGAGTCTCCATAAGATACACCAGAATTGTAATTAAAGTCTACTCTTTGCCATCATCAAGGTAAGGAACACTAGTATCTATAATATTAATAATTATCTTAGCGATCTTCAGAGTAAATTTTTAATTATTATTTATAAAACAAAGTCTGGAAGTCTTCCTTGTGGAATAATGGAAATTATCCCTCAGACATGTATAAAATTAAGCATGCTACAATGGGTTTTCTCTTATGAGTTCATGTATTTCCTTAATTAGTCTGCTTCCAGGAAGTTTGGAAATACCCAGTTAATGTGTGATGCATTCCATCACGATGCAAAGAAGCCTGAGCTGAAGCACGGGTTATGTCCTACAGGACTGGGAACTCGATCCTTCACTTGTTTTAACCGAACATTAAAAAATGTATCTAAGGTTAAGTACTCTGAATGCTATTTGATGGAACTCCAGGAAATACTAACATACTTTTCTGTTGTTGTTGAAGTGTTATAAGGAACATGTCACACTTGAATGACAACAAAAAATCAGAAATAGGATTAAAATCCCCCACTTCCAATATTACAATTACTAATTGGAATAATTAGTTTCCTTGTTCTTAAAATGAGGCACTAATTCTGGTGACCCTACTAGCTGACATTTTATTATATTGCTATGTTAATAATTTAGTAAATAGAGATTCATAACTTATTTTCTCTATTTTTCTAAACAATATGTATATAAAAATGAGAGTAATCAGCTACTGGCATCATGGGGTAGGAACCTATCAAAATGACAGATGTTTAAAAGTCTACTCCTCTAAGTCTAGTTCCTCGCAAAGATTTTATGTTGCTCATCTTATGTTACCAATGTCGGAACAATTAAAATGAGGAAACAAACAATGAGACAATAAAGGGTCATGCAATATTAGCCCAGAAACAAACAAATGGATATCAGGTGGGAACCCATATCAGCTGAGCATCAGACAAGGCGCTGGGATTTCTAATAGCTCTGGTGAAACTGGAAGAACAATGGGATGTGCTACTTCCCTAAAGCTTATCTAAAATAAAAGGAACGGTCACATTTAAAAACAATTATCAGTAGGTATTTATAGGAAGGGTAGCAATCCTCCCACAGCTTTACACAAGCTACAGGAATGACCATTGCCTTGTGTCACGTTCCACAGGAAAAAAAATGACAAATTTTAATTTCCCCAACCTCTCTATTGTAAGGACTCTCCTCTTTCCCCATTGACCATTCCACAAAAATTGTATCATTTAAGTTCTAATAGGTCACCAATACTTCTTTCTTTTTCCCCCTTTCCACCTTCTACTACTCCATTTGAAATTAGGATGTAAGGAAGCAAGACTTTGAGAATCTCCAGATTGAAGTCCTAACAGCTAAATTCTTGACAGAGATCAAGTGAGAGGTGCCATAAACTTACTCCAGAATCCATAAAATTGGGCCAAGTCCCTCTGGTATTAAAGGCTACGTAACAGGCTCTGTTCTGAGCATGTTACGTGAACAGATCAGTGAACCTCCTAACAGCTCCATGCAGTAATGTTCAGATCTATGTTCACTCTGGATGAGGACAGAATGCCGAGGGGCCGGGTGTCTTCCCCAGGACAGATGCCCAACACGGAGGTAAACCAGCTGCCCGGAATGCAGGCTCCCGCACTGGATCGCTCGCTGTGCTGTACGCACTAGAAATACCTCATAAATATGTAATTAACTTGCTATTTTGTCTTCCAGAAATGTCTTTTTTTTTTTAAGTATATAATGACTATAGTGCATGGCCTTGAACCTAGAAGTACCCAATGATAGACAGTCCATTTGGTTCATCAATGAATTAGCTTTGTATTCATTTAAAAATTAAGGTCTATAGTTTCAACAGCTTTTAAAATGGTTCTTCTTGACTAAACTGCCAAATTCATGTTACTCAATCTAATAACACTCCTTATGTTGCCTTCTGCAAAACTTTGGCGTGGCACGCACACATGCGGATAAGCAACTGTATGTATATGTAAAAACCTTCATTTTGTCTGTAAAATTATTTTAAGGATATTTAATTACCCATGAATAGTGATAAGAATAGACTTCTATGTTGGAAATTGCACTTAATGAAATTTGTTTTTTTTTAACCTAATGAATGCATGCTTCTTCTGGAAATCAGCAATAATTTCTGCCTTGAAAAGTAACTTTTTTGTTATTTTATTTTATCCCCGGAGATAAATACAGTTAATATTTGGCCATATGTCCTGCTCCATGTCTGTCCACAGATCTAGGAATGTGTCTACATGTGCATAGTCCTAACTTTGGAATATAAACGACATTTTACTATATGTATTATTTGCCAATATGCCTTTCATTTAATGTGTTGTGAAAATATTTTTGTATCTGTAACTAAGACCTTTGTCGATCTTACGATCTTACGGACATGACGACGCCTCTGCGGTAGTTCAGTGATGTCTCCTAATGAAAATGTGATTTGTTCACAATTATTTCATATTTGAAACACCACTGCAGGAAGCTGCCTTGAACATATATCTCTTCGTAATTATTTACTTTCCCTAGAAGAGCTTAGATTTGAACTGTATGAGTGAAGCTATGTAAGTTTATCAAGACTTTCCATATATACTGCCAAATTGTCTTTTCAAAGACATTTCCAATTTCACCAGTTGGACACGCAAGCATCACTTTCACCCTCACCCTCCATAAATGTCAGTTATTTTGTCAAGAAAGAAAGGGTTTTCCATTCACTCAAGGTACATTTGTGCCATGACTAAAAGTTATGTTTCAACATTTTTTGTAGTTTTTATTCTCTTATGTGTTCTCTCTTTGAAATGTAACAAAATTCCTCACTACTTCCCTTCTGCTTTTGATAAATATTCTAATTTAATCCTAGTTTAAAATGGTAATTCCTCACCAGGCATCAAAGTCCCTCACATTTAATTTGCAGCTGAAAGGTCAGCTGGAAACCAGATATCCATTTCACATTCTCCATCAATTACTTGTGAATGTATTCTTGAATTTGGCATAATTTGCTTTTTTTTGCTTTGTACCTGCTCAGTTCTGAAACAGGGAGGAATTTAATGATTTGATCTGAATGAGAAGAATGCCAGGCTCCACCAGGAGTGAAGATAGCAGAGGGCTGGGAAGAAAGTCACCGCCCTCCTTAGGGGTGAGTGTCCCACCCAGAGCAGAGGCGCCCTCCTTCCCAGGCCCTCAAGGACAGCAAGCCCGCACTTAGGGAGTGCTGGACCCTGTGGATAGGCCCGTTTTTACTAATCACTACACTTTCAGCACAGCTTTCTCTGCCTCAAGGACAGGGAGGAATCACTGAATTAATGGGGGTGTGGACTTGAGCCAGCAGCGCAGCCAGAAAGAGGGTGGGAACCCAACCCCCCAGGTGATGGTGTCATGGGTGTGGCACTGGAAGGTGACAGGGTCAAGAGGGTGGAGCTCCAAGAACGGGGTTAAGGGCCCTCAAAAAAGAGACCTCAAGAGAGGTCCCAGGCCCCTCCTCTAGGTAAGGGCACAGCTTGGCATGGGGGAAGGGTTGTGACCAGGAAGGGGGCTCTCTCTAGATACCAGGTCTGTGGGGCCTAGATCTGGGACTTCCCAGACCCCCACACTATGCACAATGCACGTCTGTTACTAAACTCACCAGCTTGCTCTATTGTGAGAACAGCCCAAGTGGACTAAGTCAAGGAATAGCTGACCCTTCTTTGATGCAGGTGACAGGGTAAACAGAAGCCAAGTCTGCTGAATTAGAGCACAGTAGACTATGTGCTCATGGTTTCCTGAATGTGATAAGAAGACACTTTACCCTTTAATTAGGTGGAGCATTGACGGCATGACGCAGTGGCCAACGATCTAATTAAAAAAAAAAAAAAAAATAGAAACACGAAATAGATTCCCCTTAAAATTCCCATTTAGCCATCTCTGTGTGGGCTAAACATCCTGTATAAGGTGTGGATTCGTTTGTTACTTTTCTAGGATTTGTATTATGGCTGAGTAAACACACACATACAGGATTCTTCAATGGAAAAATGTTGCCCTTCCCATAAGAGAGTAAGAACTACTCTGCTTCATTTAAATAACACCCAGGTGGTGAGAAGGAAAGCGATTGGGAGTCTACAAATTATAGTTTGCAATCAATGACAATGGGATTATACCAGGTGTGCAACCTCACACTGGATACCATGGTGGGCAAGGCCAAACAGTTGCCCCATTTCACCTCCATGCTAACACATACAGGAAGCAGAGCGAGAAGCCAGGACATGGTTAAGGACCCCCTGCTGATAAATTGCACGGTGAGCCTGGGTCAGCGGCCCCCCAGGACCCAGACCGACATCGTCACTTGAGCCCAGAAGTACACCAGCAAGTCCCCCCCTGCCACAGAGCTTTTCATTAGAGGACACAACTGCAAACCAAATGCATCCACTCCCACGCTGACAGAGTCATGTAATAGCTAATCAGGTGCTTGGTTTTTTCCCTGCTGTCTCTTTGTGAAGTGATTTGAGCAAGGTTTGCTTGACAACCCTTAATGAATTGCATGCAACAAAGAGTCAATTTCCTGTCAAATGGCAGTAGTGAATCATTCACACATGCCCGAAGTAGAAGCCCGAGGATTAAATTTGGGTCCTTAACTGACTTTCTCTCTCTGTCCTAGTAGAGGACCATGGAGAGATTGAGATTTATGTCAGAAATGGCACAGTGGCGGTGGTATTTTTGAAGGCAGGAGGCCTGCCCAATGCCAGAAAAGCTCCCTCCGTCCATCTACTTCTGTGCTTGTAATTCAGCATTGGGGAGGTTTTCCTCTGCATTATGGATTAATTACCAGGGGCCCTTATGGAAAACAAGGAGAAAAGGAGCCTTAAAAGTGTTGTATAAATAAATAACAGAGTTTACGCTCGACGGTTTACTGACAGACCAATGTGAGCATCATCAGAGGCAGTAAGACCCATAAACATATGGGCACAGACAATAAAATGAAATCAGTTGCATGAGAAATACATTTCTTAGGAAGAAAAATGGGGTCGGAGGGCAGCCAAGGGTATCGTATCGTTAGGATCTGTACCAAGAATGAATTTGCTCTCTCCCTGTTTGAGTTTGGAGCCGAAATTGACTCCACCAAATGTCAAATCCAGGTAGAAAATTCTTTCCTGGAGGTACTACCCCTCTGGTCACCCTTCTCGCTCATGCAGAGAGGGCAGGGAGACAGACAAGAGGAAGCCCGGGACCAGCGTCAGCCCCTGGCACTTGTTTTCTAGTTGTGCCTGAGCAAATTCCTTCACGTCTAAGATAATTTTCTCATTTTTAAGACTGAGATACTATTGAGGATTTTGTAGATGCACGCAAAGGTATCTAGAACATGGAAAGCACCAGCTGAAAGGGAGCGGAGTAGGACTCTACACTCCCAGACACACGCGCGCACACACACACACACACACACACAGAAAACAGGGCTGATACTTTCTTAAAGTATTCAATTGAGCAGGAAACTTTAAAGTTTCTTACCTAAAATAATATTTTAAAATACAATATCTGTTCAGCATTTAAAATGCATTCATCTTACTAACAGGAAGCAAAATATTCACTTTTTGAAAACTTTGTCATCTCATATGGAAACTAAAAGCTATCTGATCTTTTCCTTATAGTAAAAATCGTAACATCTCAGATAATTTTCTAAGATGTTACTAATTTTCTCTGATTTATCTGAAAAACAATCATATCGGTAGCACAAAGTAATTTAACCTGAAAATTAGAATTCTTGGACTCTAATGACTTCACACTCATTTTCAGATAAGAAAAATTTCTTATTCGTCTCAGATCCACAAACCCATATAATCTATTAGTGCCTCCGTAACACCATGACATAAAATAAATAGGGCACAATGAAAAGGAAAAGCAATTACTTATTTCAAATCTATTATCACCCTTGGACTCTCAATCCAAAGAGAAACAAAGGTGAGTACGAGTGTGTAGTCAAGTGTGCAAAGCCCCCAAGGGCTGCGTGCACAGACACACGCATGCACACTGCCATCTTCCCCGGGTTCTATGTTGTGCATCACTAAACTAGTCTCTTCACGATGGACTTAAGAAGCATTTCCTGGAAGGCTGCAAAGCCTCCCCAGTACAGGTGACAAACAGGACTGGGCTGTATTCCCATCTTCTACGTGGAGAAATTATGCAAGTATCGTTCACTGCATTCTGCAAAGGAAGATGGTTATTTAGAAATGCAGAACTACTTCCTGACTGCAGATCACAGTAAGCTAATTGCTTAGAAATGTCCAATTCTTAACCAGAAAGTCATCAAAATATTAAGCAGAGCCAGTCTCTTATTCAACAGTCAACAAGTATTCGAGAGCTAGCTTCAGGTCTTCACACGATGAAGAAAGAACTTTAATCCAAATTAATGGTCGTACTACGCCCAAAAGTCCTTAGTAAATGGACAAGTTTTGGGATGACAAGGTGCTATTTCCTATGTCATCTGTACTACCCAAACTGGTTTCGTTTTCTGAAACTGTCCTTATTATAATCCAAGAATATTTTAAAAATGAAATAAAACTTCATTTCAGGGAGTAGCATTTCAACGTTCAAAATGATGGGTTCCTTCTTGCTCCTCAGAGCTGACAGTAATACATCAGGATGAAGATGGTTACTATTTCAAAAGGATTATTTTTCAACTATAGCAGATGGATTTACAGTCTTCAATAATTTATATGTTGCTCCTCTATAAACTTAGATTGAGTCTCTAGCGGGAGACATTTGTAAATTGGGATATATAAAAAAAAATACCATTCTTTTGATTAGTTAACTCCTAAAATAATCTTGGAATGAAAGAAAAGTCATCCTACTCAAGAGTTCTCAGTCCACAACGTGGCCATCTAAGCCCAAACAACCTACAAGCCATCCTATAAAGTTTTGTTGCTGCTAAACACCACAACTAGCACTTCAAAAATGTCATTTTCTTGGTAAAGTTCTACATTCTACAGGAGCATATTGAGACTTGAAACAGCACGATGAACAGCAGACCCATCCCAGAGGTCTGTCCCGACCTTCTGAATGAAATCCTTCTTCGAACAAAATAGACAAACTGCCCACCCACCCTTTATCTTCAGAATTCCCCCATCACAGGGACAAGCACTCAGGGGGCAAGTGCTGATCTGCAGAGCACCTCAATAACACTAATTTATGTGAAAAAAAAATATTTTAAGCTGCTTACAAACCTGTTGTTCATGCTCACTCTCTGTATTGAAGACCCTAAACTACATCAAACACAGATTTTCTCGCTCCTACATTTCAGCAAAATATCATTTTTGATCATGTTCAATAGATTACACTTAAAAAAAATACCTCTAAAGTACAAGGTAGAGGGTCCAGCAAGGGATGAGAGCCTACGAGGAACACGGCACAACCTCAGAGTTAGGAAACATTGAATTAGTTTTACTTTAGGGGTTTGTAACTCTTCTGTTATTTACCAAAAGCTGAAGGTCCTCTCTGTTTTCCCATAATACTAAAACGAATGCATGTCTACCTTTCATTATTTTGAGCAACCAAAGGAAAAATTAAAGGCAAGAAATTCATTTTAGTATTTTGAGCTGGTTCATTCTTTTCCCTGACATTTGATTGACTTTTAAGTTACAGCTTGTTTTAACCTTATGTAGGAAACTAATAATGCAATAGGTCTGTTTAACAGCTGACTGCAAATCTATTCAAAACAGTGTTAGTTCTCCTTTATTTTGCCTGATATACTCCTTAACATTTCATACACAATTTCTAATACGTTTCTACATTTTTAATCAATTTTAGTTTAGAGTTGTTTGAGACATAGGTGTATGACCACAGTGATACGATTTAATTTTTCAACAGGTTTATAATTTTTATGGGAACTAAGCCAAGCTGTATTTTTATTAGTCCCATCTGCTCTGTCATTTTTATTCAAGTTACTGTTCACACTTCCATACAAATAGATGAATAAAGAAAATATAAATAAAATCTTTAAGCGCTTGCAAGTTCTTTTCTTTGATAGAGTATAAAAATTGATACAGGTTTACCAGAAAAGTTCAAATTGCAAATGGAAATGAAATAGAAATCAGAGCTGATTCTAATACTATCTAATAGCATCAAGAACAATGCAACCAAGCTATTCTTCCATATTTCTAAATATGTAAGATTGAGCTTTCAGTAGAGCAAATACCTCGCCATGAACAAAGAACGAAAACATCCAGGCAAATAATAGACCACAGCAATGTTTCCAACTGAAGTCTGCTTTTCCTAGCACCACTGGGATCACGCCCTCTCCTCAGAGTCCATTGTGTAGACCCCCCAAGCCCTGTGTTACAAACAAGAGCCTGGGGACGCCTGCGTGGCTCAGCAGATGAGCATCTGCCTTCAGCTCAGGTCAAGCTCGGGCTCCAGGATCAAGTCTCACATGGGGTTCCCTGCAGGGAGCCTGCTTTTCCCTCTGCCTATGTGTCTGATTCTCTCTGTGTCTCATGAATAAATAAATAAAATCTTTTAAAAAAAAGAAAAAAAAAGAAAGGGAAGAAATAAGAGCTTGATGGTCAAATAATCTCATGGCCCTTGTAGGTCACTGTGTGAGGACACCTGCACCGGAAGGCCTCTTCTCCAAAGCCCATGTTCATTCTTAATGGTTAGGTTTTAGCTCAAAGGCCATTCCCTCAGTGAATCCGGGCTCAGTAAGCCAGTTTCTCTGTACTCCATCACTTGGCACTCATTACTGGAATAGTTGTTTATTATCTGTCTCCTCTGTGAGATCATTCATTGAGGATCAAGGGCTCCATCTCCTCCCCTTCATCATCTTACCCACCTTACCACCTTCGTCGCCAATGCCTGCAGCCTTGTTCATATTCACTCAATATCTGTTAATTGAATGACAAAATGTAATATTGATCTCTTTAAGTATTTATAATATCATCACTTCTTATTTTGCATAGCTCTTAGTTTCTAGAATAAAGATTTTAGAATATGAGCAATGATGACAAGATCACTACAATTTAAGTCATACTTAGTTGTGCATAGACTGGGAAGTTGCCAACTGGTGCATGACAGGGTCTTTTCCCCAAAACTAAAATAAAAATAAAAACTCTGGAGACCATTCATGCATAGGGTCCATGCTATGTGACCAACCAGGCCTCCCACCTGGAAATATCCATCTTAAAGGACTCCAGCCCAGATCTTATAAATATCCTTCCCAGGTTATCCCTTCTGAGATGGCACTAAAATTCAGGGACGCAGTGTTTTTTCTTTAGAAGCTGGAAATCCGTGAAGGAAGCATTGCTTGATGAACAGGTTTTGTTCAGGTGGCCTATCACCAAGTATCCTAAAATGGAGAAATATTTTATAGGCCTTTAGCAGAAGAAAAAAAAAAAAAAAAAAGAGTGGGCAGGACTCAGATCGGGTGCTATTACAAAGCTAAAGCTTAATTTATATTCTGGTCGGGAACCAAGCAAAACATCTCAGGATAGGGTTTTCTTCAACTCTATGTGTATATTTATTTCTGGATGCTTCTTATCTCCTGCATAGGCTTCTCTCATATCCAACAGCAGCAGGTTTTTGAAGTTTTTTTGAGCTTCATAGTCAGAAGCATTGCCGTGGGAAGCAGTTAAGTTATTTACTGTGTCTCAATCAGGCATTACTGTAGCTAAACTAGTAGATCTAAAATGCAGTTGATGGGCCATCTTGTTTTAAAAATGGGGGAAGGGGGTAGGAATGTTGTTGCTGCCTCTCTAGTACCATGGGAAAGCCCAAAATGTACTTCTGATTCCCCTTCTCAGAGAAAATGTTACCGGATTTTTCACATTATCTTACCATTAATCTATGCAATTTATTTTTTTTATTTTTTTTAATCTATGCAATTTAAAATACAAGAGTATGCATAAAGGAATGGATACAGCTGGCTAGAATGAATTCTTCACACACACGAATAAATCTCTTTTATTTCTCGCAGAGGTAACACTAATTTCAGTGATACTAGAACGAGTATAAAATCATGCGATTCTGTTTCCAAAAAAAAAAAAAAAAAAAGATTTACCTATTTAACTCTACCCATAAGGATGCCAAATAAATATTCGTGGTAAATAACCCTGATGAACTTCACTAGTCTTATGTCCTGAATGTAATTCGTAAAAGAAAAATTAAGACGCTTAATCGTTGAGCCACCCAGGTGTCCCTGTCCTCTGGCGTTAATAACATCTTTCTCGAGAAAGCTCCTGGAAACCCAGGCAGGTCCTAAGAACCTTGGTGTCCCTATAACTTAACGCAGTACCTTGTGTAGGTTAGCTGCAGGATACATCTTACTTGGAATTAAATAACTGCATTTAAGAAAAAGCCATTTGCTTCATTTAAGGACAAATAATAGCATAAGCATTAGCACTATGCCAATCAGATCTAAATGTTAAATATTAATAATAGATTTACATTTATACCCTGGAAAATTTGCATAGGCGACAAGAAGAGGCGTAATTATGTGTTCATAAACATTATTTTACATACACATTTTATTAAATTATAATCACTGTGGGTGAATTAAATCCTTATTAACAGAATTAGTTTTGCTATTCATATTCACATTTACAGATTTATGTCATTAGTTATGAGAATATAAGTTTTTCCTTTCGTAATAGTAGGTCTATAAAAACCTGTCCCTATTGTGTTTGGTGTTCAGGAAGTGGCAATTTGAGATAATATACAGAAATATTTGAGCAGTGCTTGCATAGCTCAGTTGGTTAAGCGTCTACCCTCAGCTCAGGTCACGATCTCAGGGTCCTGGGGTCGAGCCTCACATTAGGTGAGGGGAGTCTGCGTCTCTCTCTCCCTCTGAGTGCTCGCTCACTCTCCTCTCTCAAATAAATAAATAAATCTTAAAAAAATATAAAATGTTTGAAACAACAACTACTCAATAAAGCAAGTGTTCTACAAAAGTCAATTCTGTTTTAAGAAATGAGATTTTATATGTGTATTCATAGTATGCATGCATAAAACATGCACATATATGCATAAAATATTTATATACCCTGAGAAAGTTAAGTGACTTGCCCAGAGGCTGAAATTTCCAGAATGGTCATGTGTGATGCTTTCCTCTACTTACTAATAGCTAGGTACGGGAAAGCTACTGCACAGTGAAAAAGGAGGAAAAAATATGTCCGTATGATGAAAGGATACAAATCCTGCAGAACATATTCTCTCACTATAATAGAGATGAGAAGTCAATAGCAATAGAATTGCTGGGAAACCCATAATACTTGAACTCAGACTCTATTCTTAATAATTCACATGTCAAAGATGAAATCATATGAGAAATAGAAAATATTTTAAGCTGAGTAACAACAAAATGTATGGGATGCAGAAATAGTGTTTGGAGGGAAATCTTTATCATATAAAAGAGCTAAATCAGTAACCTTACATCCTACTTAAGTTACTAGAAAAAGAACAGAATAAATCCAATACGAAATGAACAAAAGGAAAAACAAAAATGAGTGGAATTAAAAAAAAAAAAAAAAGATAAGCCAAAGTATTTTTGGGGAAAAATAAATATGACAAACTCTTATCTAGAAAGGATACAAATCACTAATATCAAAAATGAAAAATGATTTGTCACCACATATTCCATGGACATTAAGAGGATATAAAATACTATTAATAACTTTATTTCAACACATTTTATAACAGAAATTAAGTGGATAAATATCTTGAAAAACATAATTTACCAAAATTGACATAAGAAATAGAAAATCTGACAAGTCCTGAATCTAGGAAATATTTTTTTAACAGATTCACAAAAGAAAACTTAGAGATTTCTCTGTGAATTTTGTCAAAGAATAACAGCAAAATAACACAAACTTTCTGAGAAACAGAGGCCAGGGAACACTGCTTTACCCAATTTTTTGAGATCACTCTTATCCTTATAGCAAAACCTGGAAAAAGTTACCAAAAAAGAGACTCACAAACCACAAGTCTTGGAGATAGACACATTGTTCTTAATAAAATATAATAAGTCAAGCCCAATAGTATATAGAAAGATAGTATTTTATGACCAAATAGACCTTATCAAGAATGCAAACTTGGCTTAACATTTTAAATACTCATCAATATAACTGATCATATTAATATAAAAAGGAAGGAAAAAGTACCACCATTTCAGTTGATGCAGAAGAAGCATTTGACAAAATTAAACACATCCATAATAAAACCATCTGCAAAATGTAGTAAACCTTCTTAGACTGATAAAAAATATTTATGAAAAAATATATAATCAATTTATCAGTCAAGTTCCAATAGGGAGACTGAAACTCCTCTAGTAATTTGACAGACAGAATTTATATTAAAGAATAATTCATTTCCAAGTATTGGGTCTTGCAAAATGTGTTTAAATGATCATTATTTAGTGTTAAGAAGCAAAAAGTCTGAATCTGATTTAATATTTACACACTATGTCATACTACCCTGAATAAGTCTGAGACTTTAATGACTATCATCTGGACGCAGCAATAGCACCACTGGGTATTTACCCCAAGGATACCAATGGAATGATCTGAAGGGACACCTGCCCCCCAGTGTTCACTGCAGCAAAGCCCACCATAGCCGAACTGGAGAAGGAGCCCAGGTGTCCATCAGCAGATGAATAGATAAAGAAGATGTGGTCTATATATGCAATGGACTACGACAGATGAATGGATAAAGATTGTCTATACATGCAGTAGATTTCATCAAAAAATGAAATCTTGCCTTTGCGGCAACATGGATGCACCTAGAGGCTATTATGTTAAGTGAAATAAATTAGTGAATTGTAGGAGTTCAAGTGTCTTAGCTTACTCAAACTTTTTTTTTTTTTTGAATTTTCTCTTGAGACAAAAAGAAAAAAAAAAGATTAATTAGCAGAGGATTAAGTACAAAGAGAGGTAAGAGAATAACACAAGGAGAGTAGCCATCATCTTTAAGGCTGACACAACACCCAGAGAAGAAGGGGGAAGAAAAGAAAGTCCTCCTACAGAGCAGCGGGCATTCAGGACTTGTCAGGACAGAATGTCGACGGGTCCACGGGACAATGGAAGCAGCTGCCGAGTCCCACAGCTGAGAGCTGTCAAGGAGGGAAGGGCCTGCTGGAGCAGCGCTGAACTTTTCTGGCACGTCACCGTAGGGGTTGCCTGCACAGCTCTACGGAGGATGATGTGACTGGCCGTCCTGCGTGGTGCTGCCAGCCACAGAACTCAGCAGTAGGAAGCTAAGAATGCCCTGGAACCAGTAGGAAACGTGGTTTCCTCTCCCAGTGCCCCTGCAGCAACTGGGAAAGCTTAACATCCTGCGAGCTGCCAAAGGAGAACTGCTTATAGGGCACATATCTAGCACCACAAAGCTGGAAAAGAAGGGTTGACTTGGAAATGAGGGGAGCTATGTAGGTAGCCAGGCCAAGCAGTGCCATCTGTACTGGTCTTTATGTCCCCTCCTTGTTCAGAACCAAGGCAAAGTTGCTCGTTTTGATCACTGCTATGCAACCAAGTACGGAAGGTACTGTCCATGTCAAGACAGTCCCAACAAGAAATGAAAGACCAGGGGCCCTGGGGTGGCTCAGTCAGTTAAGCATCCAACTCTTGGTTTTGGCTCAGGTCATGATCTGAGAGTCGTGGGACTGAGCCCCTAGTGGGGCTCCTTGCTCAGTGGGAAGTTGGCTTGAGATTCTCTCCTCTCCCTCTGCCTCTCCTCGGCTCACTCACACGCGCTCTCTCTTTAAAAATAATTAAATCTTAAAAAATAAAAGGCCAAAAGGAAGAGGTAAAACCCCCCTTCCCTTTTGCAGATGATATGATTGTTTACGTTAACATCCCAGCCAATCTTCAAAACAGCCACTAGAGCTAATAATTGAATTTCGGAAGATCACAGGATACATTAATGTAAAAAGAATATCCTTACCTATTATCAGCAAACAATTAGAAATGAAATATAATAAGCAATGACATTTCTAATAACAACCAAAACTAAAAGTAGGTAGGAATAAATCTAATTTAACATTCTGAGAGAAAGAACCCCTAAATAAATGGTGAGATATTTTATGTATTTATGTTTTAGAAGAGTGTTGTTAAAATGGCAATACTTCTTGAATTTATTTATAGATTCAAAGCGAGCCCAACCAAAATCCCAAGGGAAATTTTATAGAAATTGACAAGTGGATTCTAAATGAATCTATGAAATGCAAAGGGCCCAGAATAAACAACACAGTAATAAAAAGAACAAAGTTGAAGCATCTACTTTACCTGACTTCATGACTTACTATGTATTACAATGATCAATTCAGTGAAAAAACAAACATTGAAAAAACAGTCCCTCATGTGTATCAGAAATTGATTTTCAACAATGATGTCAACTCATTGCAATGAGGGAAAATGAAGTCTTTAACAAAAGATGTTAGACCAGCTGGATATTTAATTCTCTTTCTAAATGAGCATCTACACTTACCTAGTACTATACACAAAAAGTTAGCTTTGTAAAAATCATGGGCTTTTCAACAAATGGTGCTGGAACATTTGGATATCTACATGCAAAAAGATGAATTTAAAGCCTCAATTCGGGGATCCCTGGGTGGCTCAGAGGTTCAGCACCTGCCTTCAGCCCAGGGTGTGATCCTAGAGTCCTGGGATCGAGTCCCACATCGGGCTCCCTGCATGGAGGCTGCTTCTCCCTCTGCCTGTGTCTCTGCCTCTCTCTCTCTCTCTCTTTCTGTGTCTCTCATGAATAAATAAATAAAATCTTTAAAAATAAAGAAAATTTAAAAATAAACAAAGCCTTAATTCACATCACATATGCATATTAACTCCAAATATATCACTGACCTACAACAAAGAGCTCAACTATTCAACCTTTAGAATAAATCATTTGTGGTTTCGGAGTATGCAAGCCTTCCTATATATTCCACAAAATCATTAAAAAAATAAAAATAAAAATGCTGATCAATTGAACCTTACCGAGATTAAAAATGTTTGTTGCTCAAAATATACCATGAAGAGAAGGTATCTGGGAGAAATTGTCTATAACAAACATCAGTGGAAAAAGATTGTAAGAGTCACTTCACAAGAGGAAGATATTTGGCCAGTAAGCACATCATTAGTCATTAGAGAAATGTAAATTGAACCACAGTAAGATACTCCTCGACATATCCATTAGAATGACCAAAATTTAAAAAGGTGGACACATCAAATACAGGCAAAGGCATGGAGTAACCATAATTGGTAACTATTGTAAGGAATGTGAAATGGTAAAGCCCCCGGAAGCTGTGGCCATTGCCTCTAGAGTTCCCATAAGGCTGCCTTGTGACCCATCCGTTCCAATCCTAGGTGTGTGCCCAAGAGAAATTAAAATATCTGTCATACAAATGACCACAGCAACTTAATTTCTAATAGCTAAAACTGGGGAGAAAAAAACTGAAAACCAACCCACATTCATCAACAAGGGATAAATCAAATGTGGTATATCCATATAATAGAATGCTATTCGGTGATAAAACGAATGCACTCCTGGGGCTCCTGGGTGGCTCAGTCGGGGTTAAGAGTCTGCCCTGGGCTCCGGTAGTGATCTCAGGGTCCCGGGATGAAGCCCTACACTGGGCATCCTGCTCAGTGGGGAGTCTGCTTCTCCCTCCACCCCTCCCCCTGCTCCTACTAGCTCTCTAATAAATAAATAAAATCTTTTTTTTTTTTAAAGAATGCACTATTGTTACATAAAGAAACATGGATTTATCTTAAAAATGACTAATTTTTTTTTAAAAAAGGCAAAAACAGCATACATAGTGTATAATTCAATCCATATAAATTTCTAGCAAATGCAAACAGATCCACAGAGTCAAAATGAATTAGTGGTTGCCTGGAAACCAACAGTAGAAAGCAGGATGGATCGCAAACAGGCACAACGACACTTTCATGGGTAACAGAAATATTTGTGATGACATTTTACGGTGGCATATGAGAACCTGAATTCTACATTTTCAAAATATACAACTTATTGTTTATCATATTTCAAAAGAAGCATGAGGGGCACCTGGTGGCTCAGTCAGTTAAGTGTCTGACTCTTGATTTTGGTTCAGGTCGTGATCTCAGGGGTGGGGGATCAAGCCCCCAAGCTGGGCTCTGTGCTGAGAGGGGGTGATCTGCTTCAGGATTCGTTCTGCCACTCCTCCCACATGCTCTTTCTCTCTTTCTCTCAAATAAATGAATAAATCTTAAAAAAAAAAAAAAGTGTGAGAAATTAAAGGATCCATTTGTCAATCTAGTTTTCAAAATCCAGTCTTCAGCTCTTGTGTAGAGAAGTCTAGAGTACATCCAATGTAATTTGGGCTATTTACATACCAGAGTTCTAATTCAGGAAACCCAAATAGCAGGTTTTCAGAAAAACTTGGCAAACCAACTAACTAATAATTATATGAACTTTATTCATTTAAAGAGCCTGGCAACATATAAATGCACTATCGACAAGTCAAACCGTATCATTGCAACATAAGGTATATAACAGGAAGGAGTAAGCTCTATTCTACAGGACACCATTGAGATTTTTATCAAGTCTCAGTGTTTTAAAACTAGGTATGTTTTTTAAAAACTAGTTTTTAACCCGAGGTAACTAACTGAACTCTAGAAAGTCGAAGGCTACCTTGGGACCAGGTGTCCTGTGGATGCCTCTACACGTCACTCTGGAATCCACAAGGCTGCAGGTGTTAATGAACGCTGTGGGGCACAGGCTGCGAGCTGCTGCCACCCCAATGCATTCCCATTGGCCCGCACCATATTTTTTTTTTAAATCAGAAAATGATGAGTGTCCAACCAGCAAAGGACCTGTATGGTAGCCCACCCTATATAAGCTTGCGCCGTCTCTGAAATGCCCTCCGACACTCCTCCACAGCCATCTTCCACCTTCCTCACCCTATAGACCTGACTGCCCCACTTTCCAAATACCACTTACCCCTGTGGCCAGGCAAGCCACAGACCAAGGAGGGAAGGAATGTGCCGTGTAAGGAAATGAGCCCGAGCAACAGCGCATACTGCACAGAGCATCTCCCCCACCTGCCACTTGACCACTGCCTTCCTGCTGCCTCCAAGAATGGTAACCTCCCTGTACTGTAGCTGTTTCCTCAATGTCCCTCAACCTTTTCAACAACTATGTCCTTTTTTTTGGAGGGGGGGACACGGAGCTGTGAACTTTTCTAAAAAAAAAACAAAAAAACAAAACAAAACAAAAAACCCTGCACCTCTGGCTGTGCATTTTGAGTGAAAATGCACACTAACCCCTGTTATTTAGAATATGCAGAAATGAAGGAGCCACTAACATCGGCTGGAGGATAACATCCATTAACCATCACCTCCTTGTAAAGAGATGCGTGTTGTCTCCTAAATCATGAACACACTTATTACACCCGATGGTAGCGTCTCACAGAGAGGGTGCCCTTCCAGTGCAGAGCTTCACTGATCCTTTCAAGGTCCCGGTGTGAGCAACACGTGTTGTATTTGAAAGTAGCTCTCTGAGGATGCCTGGGGTGTTACTGAGCAGAAATGCCCAAGTGCAATACTAGTGAATACTCTCGACTAGTCCCACCCCTGCAAGTTACGTGGGGCTTGCTTTCTTCCCACCTGCGGCAGCGCTTCTCGAAGGTAGGATGTAGGGACGAGTTAGGGGCCGACGGGGGCTAGGCGGGCAGCGATAAGGGAAAGGCCCCAGAGTCAGGCGCCTGCGCATCCCAAGGAAACAGAGATAAGACAGTAAAAACAGAAAAATTAAACTGGCTCCCTAGCTCCAAGCTGTTAGGGAGTCTTCCCCTTTGATGGCTACTAGGCTCCCAGAAACCCCAGATGTAGAGAAATGTTATGGGGAAGATAGTGACCGAGAGAAGGGAGCACCTGGTTTGGGCTCCTGATATTTACAAAGAAGCATCTCCAAGTCCACCATGTTTGTCCTAAATAGGCTCCTGATATTCACACGCCCACCCTGATATTGATGAAAAATTCACCAAGTCGCCTGGTCATTTTCCTATACAAGTCAGACCCTAGGAGGCCTCAGTGGCAGCTCTGCGGGGACCCCTCTGTAGCTCTGCTTCAGAAACTCCTATCGCTTTGCTCACCTCCATCGTCCACGGGATTCATCCTTCGACTCCGTGAGACAAGAACCAAGCTCTCTCATATAAGTAGCATGTGCCTAACTCTACTGGGTTTAAAAAAAAAAAAACACTATACATATTTTAGAAATATCTAATCTAAGATAATATTTATCGATGCATGGGCACATGGAGTGTGAGAACCATCAGAACCTAAGCAAGAAAAAGTGCTTTGATTACTGTGTGTGTGTCCCACTCGGGATAAGGTCAGCACAGGTGAGAGGGGATGGTCATGGGCCTGTGAGAACTGGGCCTGCGGTCAGAGACCACGCCACGGGGGTACGTGTACAGCCTGGGACAAACCCGGGAGCTGTCTGATTAAGGAAGACATTTTTAGAAACTTGCAGGAGGACAAGATTTTTTTTTTTTTTTTTTTTTTTTAATGTCAGTTTGCGTCCTTGGGCTGAAAGGGTAGGGGTCATAGGCAGCATTCACTTGTAGGCTTTCCCGATCCTTCCAAGGCTCCCTCTCAAAGGGCCCGTACGCCCTGTTCAGCGGGGACTGCTCCCTTGAAGCTGGGAGCCAGCCACGCAGATTCGGCTTTTATAGGAGTGGTTTCTAAAGGGAAAAGGAACAGATGTGGGCTGTAAAATATGGGGCGGTGAGTAGTAGTCCAACAATAGTGATGACCCTGAGGCTTTTGTTGGAGGGTTTAGAGGGGGACCCATACCGTGGGGGGCTTGGGAGATTGTGCCGAGGATAAGCTTCAGAGAGGAAATTGTTAGATCTTAACGTGGTTGGCAGACGGGAGCCAAGGAAGCTGGGGCTCGGGGCGAGAAGCTGAGAAAATCCAATGAGGGTCAGTGACCTCAGGGGTACGGCTAGGAGGGCACGGCTCCAGATCCTTCTGCAGAAGCCGGCACCTGCAGGTTGTACCCCCCGCTCCTGTAAAGACCCTCCCCAGCCTGCCTCGGCTCCAGGGCAAGGATGCCCCAGAGAAAAGATCCGAAGTCTTTATTCACGGATGTTCACAAACCTGGAAGCTGTGAGATTTCTGAATTCTGCTTCAGTTAATACTCCAGGTGCTATGGGTAAGCAAGGGGAGATGTGGGCCAGGAAAAAACTGAGGTTTAAGAAAGACCTATATTTCTGCTCCTGAAAGCCTTATTTGAAAGAATCCTCTAAATTTAAAGGCTTTGGGCTGAAAAATACTTTTAATTGTTTGCACAATTTTTATTTATCATTATCACTGGCTGCCTAAGTGCACAAACTTGTAAAATGTCTATCGAAACTACTCCAGTTTAAGAGGAACATTCCGGGGCACCTGGGGGCTCAGCGGTTGAGCCTTTGGCTCAGGGCATGACCCTCAAGGTCCTGGGATCGAGTCCCACGTCGGGCTCCCTGCGTGGAACCTCCTTCTCCCTCTGCCTGTGTCTCTGCCTCTCTCTCTGTCTATCATGAATAAATACAATCTCTTAAAAAAATTTTTTAAATGAGTAACATTTTACAATTTTGAAATAAGACTTAAATATTTACATTGTTGATTATTTTTAGTACATTCAGATACAAAGGAAATCATATTTATAGCCAAAGGAGAGTCATTGTGTTGATTATAGTGAAAAAAAAAGAATCGCTTCAGGTTCTAAGCAATTTTCTATCCTTTTTTAAAAAAATAATTTTGTGAATTAAAAGCATGTAACTACGAGATTGTGATATATAGTATTCATTCTGCTAAATAATTTTGTAAAGGACTAATATTATTGAATTAAAACGCTTCTACTTAGTGTGTTCTGGAGGCTTTGCTGCTATAGGGCATGTAATGATACATCAGCACTGGCTCTGCTATCCAAGTAGTTAGGACAACGAGAGGAGAGAAAAAGAAAATCGGAAACTTAGAAGTCATTCAACTACTAACCTGGCCATCCACATAAAACTCACTGAAAATCCTGGAAAATTGGAGAACTCGGATTGTTCATTGGTCCTTTCTGCTTATCAGGGCGGACAGCTTCCCCATGAGCCATCTCTTTTTGCAGATTCGCTACCGTGATGAAGAGTAAAAGTCAGTGTCTTACTGACCTCTTGACACTTTTATTTCTTTTCCAGGAAACCAAGGACTAAAAAAATAATAATTTCATTTCCTTTTGTGAGACAATATAGACATGATTCCTGGTGAAATCTGATTATGCCTAATACTGCGGAGATCTCATTTCCTTGCTGACACAATACTGCCAGCGACACCGTCACTTCCATTCGGGCCCATTAGACCCTCCTCCTGCTGCCTCTGCACAGCACAGAGCACCTGCCACTGGGTCCCTGTGACCTGTCTCACCTCTTTTGGCTGAGATCCTTCAGTAATGAAACAATGTGGGGAAATACAGGTCCAGGCCCAGATGTCGATGCGTGTAGCTCTAGATGGTTTGCATTCATGGCTTTTATGGACGGTGTAGTGCTCTGAATCAGGGGGTCTCATCCACAGCATTATTGATATTTTGTGACTAACAATTCTTTGTGGTCTTGTGCAGTGTAGGATATTTATCAATATCTCTGTATTAGACCTACCTTATTCTACGAGTGCACCGCCCCCCCCCCAATTGGGACAACCAAAAATGTCTTTAGACATTGCCAAATGTGCCCTGGAGCAGAAAGTCACTCCTGGTGGAGAAACACTGATATAAATATAGATAAAGTTGAGGGAGAGAGAGAGAGAGAGAGAGAGAACACATGCATGAGCACTAGACACGGAGCGATGGACATAGGTAGAGATGGAGAGTTAGAGACAGAGAAAGGCATAGATAGATGTAGTTGCTTCTACAAGAATTTCAAAGACAGAAAACAGATACTTACAATTAAAAGACACACACACACACACACACACACACACACACACACAACTTTTCTCCAGTAGGGCCTGCCAGGGACACTCAGTAGCCACACCGTTTCAGCATGACGGCGGCGTTTCCTCTTGATTACAGCACCTCTGTCTGGCTGCAACCCTGTGGGAGCCCTGGGGCTGGTCCACGCCCTTGGACTAGCTTCCCAAGCCCCACTGAAGTCACTACAGTGCACCGCGATTATATAGAGGGAAGATAGTTCCCACATCCCACCATCGTCCGGAAGTCCATGGAAGGCGTTAGATTATGAGTTCTTGCGTATCATCTATTAAGGAGAATCAGGTGTTGAGAGAAATTGGACATTCCAATACTATATTTTTAAAAGTAAAATATAGAGATCTCTTCATATCAGCCACAGAAGATCCCATTTCCTAATTTCGCTTGGCGTGCTGTACGACCTATGTACTCTAACTAGACTGTGGAAAGGGAGACAATCTTGATTTTTTTTTCAGTATTATTAAAATGCACTCATAAACATTCCTTTACATATGTTTTGTCGTATTTGGAGGTATATTTGTGGAATAAATTCATAGCACAGCCTAGCTGAATGAGTTTGTTTATAGTCTTTTTCAATTTGAGAGAAATTTCAAAATGTACATCTGAAATAATCCTAAAAAACTCAGACTTCTGAAAACATGTAAAGTTTTGCCATTCAGGACGGTGACATATTACTTTGCATTATTATTCAATTGGCTTTACATATACTTATTGCCATGAATTTCTTTTATTTGAACACTTTGGTCATATTTTTAACAATTTTTCAATTAAATGATTTTCTTTCCTGATATTTCTGATAAGGTATCTTATCCACTAGCAACAGCAGCTTTGTGTCTTGCATACCTGCTATGAATTATTTTTCTCAATTTGTCATTTGGCTTTTGGATTTTCAATTTTAAGACATCAGATTCTTCAGCCATTTTCTTTATGATTTCTAACTGATGTGTACTGAAGATTTTTTTAGTATTTTTGTTATTCCATGTTAATAGTTAAATTGGTGATCCAATGTATTTATTTTAGTCATTAAGTACTGAAGATAAGGTTTTATATTTTATTTTATTTTAATTTTATTGTTATTTTTATTTTTTTTAAGGTTTTATATTTTATAAAATCATGCCTACTTTCAGGTTCACATGACCAAAACCACAGAATATCTTTGCTGAACATGGATATCATTTGTCAGTCTTCTTGTCATCTGTTCTCTTTCCAGGACTTGAAATGCTTTCCCTTATATCTGCAAGTATATAAGGAAAGTGTCCTGGGAGTGGGAGCTTATTGAATATTTTCCATATGCATATGTTTTTGATGATCCAAAAGGCTTCTCTGACCAAATGAACAAGTTTTCCACTTTCAGAATGGCCAAGATATTGAAAGGAACCATCAGTGTTTGTCTACTGCAGAAAAAAATCACCAGTTTGACGAGGGAGTGGCTGAAATTCAAATGCATGTTGAAACTTGCTTGTAGTATTGCAAACATAATTCTTCCAATCTCCCTTAAACAGTTTGTTATCTTATCTCTGGGATTTCTACTCACTAGCAGTGTCATCATTTTTGTTAATAAACATAAGTCTTATGAATGTGTTTATATAATATAGTTGGTCTCAACCAAAGCTACCTATTAAAATCAGCTGGGGTACTTACATACAGAGATGGAGATGGAGATGGAGATGAGAGAGAGAGAGAGATAAAGATGATAGAGACATATAGCAGTGCTCAGGCCTCAATCTTATCCTTGAATTTCTCTTTTCCATACTAGCCTACTGCAGATAGCCAACTTAAAAAAACAAAACACACACACACAAAACATAAAAAAAAACAAAAATAATAAACAAAAATAAACTCATCCTTACACAGTAAGCACTGACCTTGCCTATGAGTTGCTAAATTAAAGCATATGTTGAGGAAAAAAAAAAAAAAAACAATCAATCAATCAATCATATGTTAAGAAAGGAAATTTGAAAGATGTATCAGAAACAATTATTTTTTTTTATTTCATCACCTACAGTATGTATGTAAAGTGGTGGACACAGCTACAAATTGTCCTAATTATGGGAATAGGATAGATTTATACGAGAGGACCAGACACCACCACTGTCCCCCCTCAGCTTCTCTGCAGGGTCTTCATTAAGGTACGAGAACCTGTTTCAGTAACATGTAAGCACCGCTTGGGTTTCTGGGCTTTATGACCTGAGACATTCCCTCTGTTGGAATGGGCTCCCCAGCTACCAGGCCCAGCTCTCCAGGGCCTCCTTGCCATGTGCCGGTGTGGTCAGGCTGGCCGTTCCTTCAGTTCCTGATCGTGTGGCTGGCTGAATAGGATACTGGGTCAAGATACCTGTTTGCTCTTAGTGTGGAACTCTAGTCTCTGCAGAATCTTTTAGACCCTCTTTTAGCTACGTTTATCAGAATCTTAATTGGAGCATTAGTCACCATCCAAGCTAAAAATAAAATGATGCTTTGATTTTTATCTGACTGTTGATCTGTGAGTGGCTCTGTCGGGACCTCTTATGAGCAATGGGGGACAGAAAAGCAGAATGTAGGCACTGCTAGATCTCTAGGCTGATATAATCTGAATGCAATTGAAACCTCTTTATAGCCCTTAAAACATCTCAAGTTCTAAACATCACTGGATATAGTTAATATTACAAAGGTTTCTTAGCTAATTTTAATGCATTCAGGCACATGATTACAATACAGAAAAAAGCACTGGAGAAAACAGTGATATTTTAGCAACACTTATACATGATCCCCTCATTTTGATGGCCCTATCACATTAATCTCTAACTTCTTATCATCATTGTAGAAAACAAGGGATAATCTTGCATAAGTCACAGAAGGATTGCCGAGATCACTGCCAAAGCTATTTTCTTGTATTCTACAATAATCATGGAATAATATATTCTGATTTCCCACATATGCATGACACAGTTCCCCTCCATAGATTCACTTTTATCCATTTATTGAGGTTATAATGTTATCACAGTTGGAGATTAATGCCAACTTCGATTGTTTTCTGATTTGGGGACAAATCAACACTACTTCACTACTTCATATTTAGAGAATACCTACTGGATAGCAGTCTCTCACTTGGACGATTAACTCGTGCTCATCCAGAGGAGAGATAGAAGTGGACATATCCATCAATACCAGTGAAGACACACTCGTGACACAAGTCTTGGCCTCAGAGGATATAAATTCTATTTGACACACTCAACACAGAGATATAAAACCCCAACAACAGGCAACGTCAGAGCTTGTGTAATTTCAAAGGAGCATATCCTTCAAGGTCTTTGTTACTGGGACGTGCTAAAGGAGCTCAGAAAAAATGGAACTTTTCTCAATGGTTGTTTTTTAACATGGGATGCACTGGCAAAATATTCTGAAATACGTATAATGTGAAGTGGGTTTTGGAAGTAGGATGTCATTTAGGTGAGCAGAGGGAATGATGAGGAAATAGAGGTGATAAAGATATTCTCTTGTAAAATCAGGTTAAGGAATAACCTACAGATTCTTTCGACTAAATAATAAACTCCTGAGATGCTGTAGACAATGTTGTTCACCCTTCTCCCAAATCCAGACGTTGAAATACTAATCTCCAATGCAACGCTATTTGAAAGTGAGTCCTTTGGGAGGTGAATAGGGCAAAGGGGGGAGGGGTGTTTCATGAATGGGATTCATAACCTTATAATAGAGATCCTAAAGAGCTACCTTGGCCCTTCTACCATGTGAGGAGACAGGAGAAAACAGTCATCTATGACCCAAGAAGCCTGCTATCACTGAATATTAAATTTGCCAGAACCTTGATCTTAGACTTTCAACCTCTAGAAATATGAGGAATGAATGTCTGAGTAATGGAGAGATGTTGCAAAATGAAAAGTGTAAGACTTGACGACTACATAATTGGACCCTTGTGGGAATTTGAGAAGCAAGATAGCGGGCAGAGTCTATAAAGGGTAGAGATTCAAAAAATAGCAATAATGTGACAGGTCAATGACAGGTCATAAAAGTCACTGGTTGTAAGTCTAGGTACTTCAAAGAGCAGATATTTTTCTTTTTTAAAGTAATCTCTGCACCCAATGTGGGGGCTTGAACTCATCACGTGGAGATCAAGTGTTGTATGCTCTTCCCACTGAGACAGACATGCATTTTTCAAAGAGCAGATTTCTATTCCTAACTTTGAGTCAAATCTTTTCTCTTGTACTTAAGAGAAGCCTTAATTTACCTTTCAATATCTATATGTTAAAATTTAATTTATTGATGGAGGTGCACATTATATGTGTTTATCTGAATTATATAAATAATCTAAGATGATAACATATTGCATGTTGGAGATTATTGTTTTGTTTCATTTTTTGCTTTAAATACTTTTTTTATTCTTACATAGGGTAAATAATATGGATAGTCTTCGCTAAAGATCAAATTACAACATTACAAAATTACAACAGCCTTCACATCCTAAATTCTGTTAGTTGTTAAATGTAAATTACATATTACTTGAAAAAAAATTTCTTTACTGTCGCTAAACAAAAGAAATAATAAAATTTTTAAGTTCTTTAATAAAAAATATTATTTATTATTTTTTAGTGCACATGTTGAGCTAGTAAAAACAGTTTCTGTGCAGCAGCAAAGCAAGAATTTGGACCAGGACAGCTCTAAGAAAAGAACTTCTATGACAACTCAGTGGGTCAGGGAAGGCATCAGGCCTCCTACAAAACATCCTTGGAATTCCAGAACTGCTGTGTGTGTTATGTTCAAGAACTAGACAAGTAGACAACGGTTCCAAGATCTAATGGTAGCAAGCATGGAGACTAGAGTCTCCCCCACCTTGTTAATTAGAATTTGATAGTAATTGAAACTGCTTTGCCATTAACCAATGTTGAAATGTTGCAACCACCTTAATGAGTGAAGAAAGGGTGCAGGTGCAGGCAGAGAGAGCCAGGGGCCCCTGACTAGGCTCTGGAACTATTCCTGGCAGGCAAGAGCCCTAAGCCAGAGTGAACAAGAGATAAGAGAATGGACCAGACCATGGCCTCGGATGTTACGGAGAATCTTTCTCTGGTGCCCACAGTGTGTAATCACAGAAAATGACCAAACCTCAAAGAATGAAGTTATTAAGGGTGTCAACAAGAGTCCTGGCTCCAACCAACACAGTACAGGAATCTCAAGGCCACAAGCTTCCCAGGCAGTTCTGCACAGAAGACTGCCCCTAAAAGCCCTCAGTGGCCACCCGTTCAGGACCCCTCTGACTCTAGAGAGCTTCCTCTCTGCTTTCTGTTCTCACCTTCACTTAATACACTTTCACTTCACTTCACCCATTAGTGTCTATGAGCTTCATTCTTGGATTCTGTGAGACAAGAACCCTGCAATCCTATAGCATCAACAAAGCTCGTATTCCTATTTTATGTCATAATTTATCCAAAATGTCATATGAGTAAAGACTCCTAGCACTTAAGACACCGTGACATTCTGTTTCTGATGTGTTTTGTCTATTTGTGTAATGATACCTGGAATGGTCACTTCTGTCCCAGAAGAGCTACCCTTGGCCCATAGACTGTCTACACGAAGGCATCCTAAGTGTGGAGATACAAGAAATGTAATAGAGATTAGATTCATAGAGAGACAAAGCATTTTCCTCACCTTAAGGACTAGAAACTGGTAGAAATCTGACATATTTAGTTTCTGTCTCAAACAAAAAACTGTAGGTAAATGAGTAATTTATAGGAACCCAAGTGATTATTTCTTATTGGCCTTGTGTGTGTTGCTTTCTCTGGTAAAAATATCTATGTCAGTAAAAAAAAAAAAAAAAAAAAAATCATGATGTTGTACATATAACTCACCTATATTTCTAAAACTCATTAAGGCACTGATACCAATTTATATACTGTTCACTGAAATAAAATACAATGAATCTAGTTATTCCATCCTTAATATTTCCACTGCTGATCTTTTTATAATACTGAAGATAATAGGAATGTTGTTTTCTAAACCTTATAGTTAATATAGAAAATGGCCATAATGTCACGGTAAGAGCATAGATTACTTAAAGACAAGGAATCAGATTAACATTTAAGCAGATCTCCTTTAGAATAAGGTAAACTATAGGAATTATAATAAAGTAAAATAATTATGAAACATAAAGTAATATATATTAAAATAAGAATATTTTAAATTATAAATTAAAAAATTAGGAAATAGAAATATTGACAAGGAAGTATTTTTAAAGAGTACATATGGAGAATTTTCTTAGTGGAAAGAGAAATAATTACTTTTAAAAAAGAGTAATCTGATGATATTTGAATAAACTGGATTCTCTATTTCTTTTTTATATTATAAGTCTTTGCAGTTTCTATTACAATTCTTACTATTGTTATAACATATCACCATTCTCTAGTATAATTTATTTGGAATAAAAACTAGTAAATACTAATTTTTAGAAGAGCAGGAAATGGGTAAGAAATCTTGAATCGAATTACCAAGGATTATATTTATGGAGACTTTCCCAAACATCCAAAGTGCACAACCATATGTGTTAGGAGAAAGTTTACCTAAGTAATTTATAAAGAGATACTTGGGTGCAATATATGACAAAAAGGGTAACTGGAAAAGAGTTTCTAAAAACAGACAACACATATTGTAAAGACCCAGAAAACCCAAAAGGTGTTTTATATATGAAAATACATAAAGAAAGTGCAAATAGAAATTATCATTATATGTTTAATGTATTAACTTATATATACATTAGTATATTAATATTTTACCTAGATTTTTTCCTCAATTCACAAAATAAAACATAAAGTATGTGATTTGTGTGTATTTCTGCAGACATTAGCAACGATAGTATTTTATTTATCCAAGCCATACAATTTCTTCTGCCCACTAAAAATTTTCCTACAAAACTCCGTATAGTAACAATAATCTCTAATTAGTACAGAATTTTAAAGCCAAAGGATAAAGCTTCATTTGTCTTATTTAAGTATGTGTATTCATTTACCTAAGAAATCTCAATTTCTGTTTAAGGCTTATTCCTCTTTCTTTTGACAAAATAATTTTTTCTTTAATAAAAAAGGATATGCTTGTACAAGCACAATTTTTTTTCTTGCGATAAATGAAAAAAAAAAAGTAATTTAAAATCATCCAAGAAAATATTTGTTCTTTCTTTATGGTTAAAATCATAGATCAGAAGAGAAAGCTAATGAGGAATGGAATATATTATGATTGTGTGAACCAAAAATTCTCCAAAGAGTTCAATATTCTCTCATGTTTTATCCCACCCACTTTCCCTGACTCTTTGTATTCAATGAATTCTCTGACAATGTAGAAGTTCCTTTTGTTGTTCTCTGAATTGTACTCATGCATTTCTCTTTGTGAGTTTTCTCTCAAATCCACAGTTGCTTAAAAACAATGGTGTATTGTAACTTCACTTGAATTACCTTGACAACACCATTTACGGATCCGCAGCAGTTTGATGTCTACAGATGAAGTTGATGATTGCTTTCAATAAGAAATTGTTCAGTATTAAAAAAAAAATGTGCTTAAAAGTCTACTTTTTTTTTATTGCGACTAAAATTTCCTGACAATTAAATTTGAATAATCAATTCCAATTAAGTTTCAGAATCTAAGTCAAATGGTGCCACCTAATCTATAGTATAAAGAGCCAATACTTTACCTCACTTTCAAATTCCCTTGTTGGAGCTGTCCGTCATAAACCGATAAAATATCAAAATCTTCTTCAAGGGCAAAGGTATGAAATGACAATTGTATCCGATTACGTTCTCCTGTGATAATGATCCAGGTACAGTTCGCATAGTTGGGATAACCGTGAGGAAACCCTGGGCTCTCGATGGTGCCATTGGGACCTTGGACTAAACCTCCGCAGTTCTGACCTGAAAAAGAAAGCACACAAAAAAACAGTATATTATTTTGGCCTGTCTTTACTCTGTGATTTTTTTTTAACTAAATTTCCAACCATTTTGGCCAATTTTTATAATGACTTATTTTGTGACCCTTCATGCACAAATGGTAAATTGTAGAAGCATTCTCTGGTGCTAAAAGGTGGGTGTGGGGCATGAGGAGGAGGCAAAGAAGGACAATATATAAATTTAGGAACTCGTATTAGAAATTTGAGGAAAAATGTTTTTTTGCAATTTTCAAATACATCTTCATCAATACCAACCTGCCATATTTATGAAACAAATTTGGTGTCGATTATCTGCCACAGCATGATGCTGAGTACTGAAACACTCTGCCTTAAGTCTCTGGCTCAGAAAAACTAAACCAACAGATCAAATAACCACTATAAAATGACACACAGATGCATGTAATAGTATATCCAAATGACTGCCACACGAAGCAACATGAACAATTAGGGAAAACCACACTCAGTCTTCAAATTGTGGATTTCTAACAAACCCTGGCAAAGTCCCACAGAGCCAAAGAATAAAACAAGGCTGCATAAATCTCTCCCAGTTCAAAACAAAAGGCATAAAATAAGAGAAATTAATTATGCAAAAATTAAGGAGCAGCCCAGCAGAAGAAGGGGCGCCCCTCCAGCAATGCCTTCCAGTTCCCATGGGAGCAATTCAGCAATGGCAGGGAGAAGCAGGTGAGTCACCCCCAGACAGATGCCCTGAGAGTCAGGCTTCCCTGAAAGGGCTACACTTTGTTCCTGCTTCTTAGTCTAACTCCCCTCAGACGGGCTGAATCAGCCTTGCTCTTACTGCTCAAGACTGACATTTGTGGCGTGATGATGGATAATAAGATGTATAATAAGAAATATCTAGTTGGTCTTTGTCTCCTTTGGCTCAGAGCTCCTAAAACCCTTGGAATTTCCTAAAGGATGACAGGAAAAGAGTGTCTTGTGTCATGTTAATGGGAGGGAGTAAGGAAAGGGTGCGGGTGCAGTCAGGGAGAGCCAGAGGCTCTGAGACTATTCCTGGCAGGCAAGAGCCCTAAACTAGTGAGCAAGAGATAAGGGAATGGACCAGACCATGGCCCCAGATGTTACGGAGAACTTTTCTTCAGCAACTACAGTGTGTAACCACCGAAAATGACCAAACTTCAAAGAATGAAGCCATTAAGGGTGTCAGGGAGAGTCCTGGCTCCAACCAACACAGTACAGAATCTCCAGGCCACAAGCTTCCCAGGCAGTTCTGCACAGAAGACTGCCCCTAAAAGCCCTCAGTGGCCACCACCCGTTCAGGACCCCTCTGACTCTAGAGAGCTTCCTCTCTGCTTTCTGTTCTCACCTTCACTTAATACACTTTCACTTCACTTCACCCCTCGGTGTCTATGAGCTTCATTCTTGGACTCTGTGAGACAAGAACCCTGCAATCCCATAACAAGAGGACTTCTGGAAAGCACGTGAGGATGGGGGCCAGTTGCATGGAGAAACAACTAAATATTAGAGAGGTTGGGACTTCCAGTCCCCCATCCAGACCTCTGGGAAGGGGAAGGGGCTGGAGGTTACATCAACTGCCAATGGCCAATGATACCTATTAATCAATCATATCTTTATAATGAAGTCTCTGTAGGAACACAAAAGAAGTAGTTCAGAGGGCTTCCAGCTTGGTGAACATGAAAGACCCTGCCCTGTGCAGCTCATCTGACTGTTGACTCGTATCTTTTAATAGCCTTTGTAATAAACCTGTGATATAGCCAATAAGGGAATTCCTGAGTTCTGTGAGCCCCTCTAGGACATTAATGGAACTGAGGAAGAGGTCGCGGGAAAACCTGATTACAGCTGGTAGGTGAGAAATACAGGTAACAGCCTGGACTTCTGGGTTGTGCCTGGAGTGGAAGATGGTGCCATAGAACTGAGCCCTTGCCCTGTGAAATCTGATGTTGTCTGCAGGTGGACAGTGGCAGGATGGAGTGAATTTCAGGACACTCTGCTGGCGCCCTAAGCATTGCTGGTCTGTTGGAGTGGGTCCCCACCCCCACCGACGACTGGTGGCGTTGGTGCAGAATTGGTGCGGAAACCAAATGGGCAAAAGATGGGAAGCACAGCGAGCCCCGTCAAGATGCCTTCAGCCACTGGGCGGATTTGAAACTGTTCCTAAGAGCTGGTTCCCTGCGGCCTTGGCTCCTCAAGATTTTATGGTATTGATTTTAACATTGGGATTCTCTGGTGGTTCTGCAATTTCAAGAATAAGCCCTTTTTGGTAAACCGTAGCCCCAGGATTCAATGTACAAGGGCTTCTGGTGCAAGGACAGGGTCTGGCCGATTGGCAAGATCCCCATGCCCGCCATCCACTGTGTTCTACCAGTAGATAAACCCTGGGTCCCTGACCCTCCCGACCTCCCCAGGACCTCTCCTGACTGATGCTCCTCAGCCTTCATCCACCTGCTTTAGCTCCATCGTTCCTCTGCTACCTGTTTCTCCCACCTCCTCTTCCCTCATTTCATGTCTAGCATAAAAGCTTTAGTGACAGGCTACCCTGGTCCCTGCTGTGGTTGGCACACGCCCTCGTGGGTGACTTCCCATCATGTGCCCGCCACCGCTACGTGTGGGCCAAGCAGCCGGAATGGAAAAAGGTCAGGACAGACAGACCTTGTGAACTGCCCTGATGCACACATTTAAATCACTTTAACTGTGAATCTCACCATCAGATGAGGGAACAAAGTAACTCCCATCAAATCTTTCCAGCCTTCACTCTGCCTGGGGCTAGCTAGTAAGTAGCCCCTGAAAACTGCCTGTGGGCTTTCATTCCTCCATCTGGACGTTTCCTACCAATATGTTTAAATGTATTTAAGTGTTTTGACAGTAGGAAGATATGAAAGTTTGGGAGGGACCAGGATACGCTCAGAGTATTACGTGTAGTGTAACTATCCGAATACTAGTATTATCCCAGCTTTTATTGTTGAACTGCAAACAGAAGATTATTTGCAACTACATTTTACGTGTTAAAAAAAATACAGTAGTAGCTCTCAGAATCAAGTCTTTCACAGGAATATTATCAAATGCTGATGGGAGTTTGCTAAATCTTCATAAAAAAGATTTGAATGAAAGGGATTTATGAGTTTAAAACCAAAGAACTAATAAGAAGCCCATTTTCCACTAAATTTAAGTCTAACAATAACACTGTAACAAGTAGGTATTAAAGCTGTGGGGTTTTGAAAGGTCTTTAAGGAAAATAGCTTTTCTGGTTTATCTAGCAATTCTTGCTTCACAGTAAATCACAGTGAAGACTTGATTATAAATTGGAGGAAAGAAAAATAAATCCAAGAGAAAAAGTGTCAGCTGGAAGGTAGCTACTATGATAGACCCATCACGCTGAACCAGATGTTCAGATATTAAGATTTTCTCCAAGGAATAATATTGAGGGCAGCAGTGGGTCCCCATTAGTACAGTGTATTTTGAAGAATGAGTCACATTTGATCAGTAGATAGAATTTTCCACAGGTCCTGGTGGAAACTTCGGGACTGCTCAAAAGTGAGATAAGTAACTTGAGCTTGGCTGCACATTCCAAACCACATAGGAGCTTTTCAAGTGTCTCTGCCTCAGATCAATTCTGATGCAGGGGGCCTGGACGGAGCATATCCAGGACAACCTTGAAGAACAGAACTGGAGGTTTTTTTTTTTTTTTTTTTTATGTTTTTATGTTTTTCAGAACTAGAGATCTTATGCTACTGAGGATCACATCTTATTATAAAGCTATACAGCTTTATATTATATATCTTATTATATGTGTATATATTATATATAATATACATATAATGTATATATCTATATAAATTAGATATATAATATAATCTATATATAAGATGATATATAATAAGGCATTATATATCTTCGTAAAAAGCAAACAGTGTTTAATTGGTACAAACCTTGATATCTAGGCAATGGGACAGAGTAGAAAGTCCCAAAACAAATTCCTAGAGATATAGACACTAGATTTATAGCAAAGGTGCAGTGCACTGCAAAAAGGATGGTATTTTCAGTAGATGGTGCTGGACCAATTGGAGATCCAGATGAGAAAAATAAATCTCAATCCCTACCTTACAATGCACATAAAGATCAATTCCTTATAAATCGCAGACCTAAATGTAAAATGTATAAGGATCACATTTCCAAAAGATAACAATGTAAAAACTCTTCTTAACTGTGGGCTAAGCAAAGGTTTCTTACATAGAACACAAAACGTAATACTTCTAAAAGGAAAGAGTGAAAAAGAAACACAAACACTGGGATATTTGTATTCAACCAATATATAAATACACCTCACAAATCTATCAGAAAAAAGGTAATAAAATAATAATTAAAAAAAAACAATGATTATAGGTAGCTGGAGATTCAGAATCAGAGTGGGTTTTTCTAAAATTGAAAAGAGACAAATGGATCATAAAATGGAAATCCTTCAGCAGTCCCAACCTCTTTCTTGTCTGGGTCAGTGCTGATCCAAAAGATGTAAGGAAGTAGCATTTTGTGGAACAGGGAAAAAAAAAAAAAATTCCTGATTTTGTTGGACTTTTTTTGCAGGAGCAACAATCCCACCCTGTTGTACACCATTCAACTTTTGGTCACAGGAGGAAATTGTGAACTTGCCAGCAATTTACTCAATGTCTCCCGACCCATCAAATCATCTTGATTCTTACTTAAAACACCAACACACATGGTACATGAAAATAATTATTTGTCTAAGCATTAGTACTACAATGGTATTGACTAGAGCTCCTGAGAGTAATTCAAAATTCTATATTAATGTTGTGTTGAAGACCATCTTAGTTATCTTGAAGTTGTGGACGTCAGCACCATTATGATCTATCTGGGGCTCATGCTTCCTAACACACTCACCCACGTAATGGCCGACACCATCTGTAATTGAACTAAAATTATTCTCCAAATGGTTAATCCCAGGATGTAAAGTGATTACAATTAATGAATGCAAGTAATTTATAGATGACATCCTTCACTGGTACCAGAAGTTAATCCAGGTATCCTGGTAACGTATGTATGTCTGAAATAAAGATTGCTTTAATAGCAAAAAGTAATTTTAGTTAAACTAAATAAAGCTATGGAAGAATGTATGTAGATTACACACGACATCCATATGTATCTCTTAATTTACATGTATGGGACTCGTCCGTAGCCCCGCTACCATCAAATGTCAAGGTTGAGCTTCTTCCTCAAACCTCCCCAGCAAAGATCTTTGTCTGTCTCCCTTATATGATTTTCCCTTCTTGGTTCTTACACTATCATGGACACTTGCCTTCTACAGAGAACTCTCAAATATCTCACAAATATTTTCTTTTTAAATGGCTCAAATCTCTATTTCTCGATTTAAATGCTGGTCTTAAAAATAACTTAAAATAAGCAGATTACTTTAACTGGGAAAAAATTCAATGGCCACATTTTTTTAAATACTGTAAACATAATCACGTTAACATACTGCTCAACAGGCGTCCATTGTAAGTACCTTTTTTTTATATTTTTTTTTATTTTTGTAAGTACTTTTGTCAGTTATATTTCCTGAGGGCACTGAAGTAATCTGCAGATAATTTTAGTCTTTTAGTGGAAATTGTGTTGTTTTTTTGCAAGATTGAAAACTCGATTATTACTGAAGAAAATGTCTAATGGTCTTTTTTTGAGTACTGACGCTGAAAGTTACCTTGGAATCAAATGTCAATGTCGATGGGAGAAAAAGAATTAGGTACACACACAGATGAATGGCACACATGCCCTAAATACACATGACACAGAAACACGCAGAACTGATCCTACAGGTAAGTTGTTAGGTGCTACAATTGAAACAGACCAAATCAGGATATTTCGACCCATGCCTGAATTTTAAGGGACTAGTATCTGTCTAATAATGCGATATATCGGTTATATCTCAACGAAGCCAGGGAAAACAAAAGAAACTGGTATCTAGATCATCTAGCAGTTAAATTATACCTTGTGAAATACTTGGTTCATTCTGAACTAATCAACGTAATATTAGGTATCAGGGACTCACACCGAGTTAATTTAGTATAGATTTCTACCCAACTTAGAGATCCTCAATACCACGGCGTCCAACACAGAGGATTACCAGCAGGCATTTCACTTCTCTCTCAGACGTTTTGGAGTGAGGCAGTGTTTTCAAAATATATTTTCACACAGAATCTCAGTTGGCCAGATAGCAGTCCTGCGACGTGATGGGTACAGATGTAGACATGCAGATGGACGCCGAGAGCCGTCCCAAGTTTCTCAGACATGGAGTCGGGCTTTCCGACTTAACAGACTCGTGTTTGTCCCTCCAAATCACAGCTGTCTCACCGGAGAGAAGCACGATACGAGAGGCAATCCATCCTATCTATCCCGGAGCACTGATGGAACCACAGTGAATGGCTCGGATCACACAGTAAAACAGTGATGAAACACAGACATTTAGAAACTCTCACTTCAGTTTTTATTTAAAACATGTCTATGCCCATTGCAGTGGGGGGAAAAAAAAAGGATAAAGTAGCATTTAAAACTATACGAATCATGGGCCTGGCCCAGCGCAACAGGTCGGAGGGTGAATGGCCCTGAGCCCTCGCCGATGTGTGTTGGTGTCGGATGATCTATTAAAACCTCTAATATCCTTAAAAAAAAAAAAAACTATAATAATCATTGAGAGCCCCATGACTAAAGATGATTGTTACTATCATTACTGGACACCTGTCTAGGCTCGACACAATTTAAAGCAGTCTTGTGTTACCTAATGTGTGTGTTTGAGATGACATTTGCCAGGCCTACAGGATGAGCAAGAGCGTCTGGGTGGGTTGGTTGGTTGGTGGATGCTGATCTTTGTAAGATGACCCCCACCCCTCAAGGAGACCACTGGAAAACCCAGGCCCTGTGGAGAGTATAGCTGCTGCGTGTTGCACGGGGATGTACCCCTGAGTGGGACACACATCCTGGGAGAGGTTGAATTTCTTGTGCTCAGGGGACAGTTCCCTGCTTTGGAAACACTCACCCGAGAGCATGGCGCTCTGTCCTGGTCATTTCTGAGATGAAATAATCTCTGTGCTCTGAAGGTGCCCCCCACCCCGCCCACCTCGGGTCTGGACCTCTCCTAACCTCTTACTGTCTAACTTGTGCTCCTAGTGAGCATACACCTTTCATTCCCTAAAAGAAAGTATTTTATGAGATGATTCATCTGTGATTCATCCCAGGTTTGCTGTACGCATCTGATGAATGAGTGTGTCTAGAAGCAAATGCCTTCCTCGATTCCACAGTCGTTCAGTGTTGTTTTCCTCCATTCTGGACCTGATGACCCATTCTTAGAAAGTGATAGGAGTAGTTTTTGCAAAACTCCTGTGCCAAGCACTTGGCGTGTACTATCTCACTTAATTGTTGCACCGCCTTCTGGGTGGGAGCTAGCCTAGCTTCCATTTTGCTCGCTCTTAGATTTATTTAGACAAAGATTTATGATAAGGGAATGCCTCTGCTACGCGAAACCCCATTCTGAGAGCAAATGTTTTCCAATCCGGGGCATTTTGACATTCAGTGAATTTCGGTTCGTTGACTCCAGGGAGTACGGTCTGTATTGTTCAGCATGTGAAGGAAGCCACGCAAGGAGCGGATACTCCACACTGAAATCCACCAAGACGGAAACCAGTCACATGATAAATGATCACCGAGACCACGGAGGCATAATCCAGAGATGAGAAGATTTGGGAAATCTATAATCATATCCCAGCTACCTGGCCTGGTATCATTTATAAGAGCAAATAAATTTGTGTGTAAACACAGAAAATGAGCAGAAGCTATATGAACATCACAGCGAAGTCTCAGTAAAGACAGACATAAAAAAATAAACAAGTTCATATCCTGTTGCAATAAGCACAGATTACCACACTGATTTATTTTGAAAATGGCGCAATTTGGGGAAAACTAAACATATTTATTATACCCAGTGGCCACCTCCGTTCACTCCCTCTATCCTTTCTGTGAAAACAACAATTTACATTTGTCCCGCTTTACATACATTTCTACGCAAGGGAAATTTTACTTCCGTGAGACCAGATTCTTGATCTCTCTGAAGCTTCTCTGATTTTGACATTTTTTGGAAAGATAATACTGCACACCTGCAGGTTTGCTACAAGATTAAAAATCGCCTCTTCCTCTTGATGTAACAAAGTAGTAACTCTGAAGTTAAAAAAAAAAAAAAAAAATAGGCCTTCACTTGAGTTCTCATTGTCCCTAATGACTAAGGATTATGACATACTTTGAAGTGGATCCAGCATTTCAAATATCAGGAGCCCTCAAATTTCAGTGATGGAAGAGGAAGTTCCCCTGATCAGATAAAGACTTTCTGAAGCAGTAAACAAATCAAATATGCATTAAACTCTGCATTATCTCCAACAGTTTCATCGATTACTTCAGGGTCTGCATTCTTTGGAAAATGATTAATTGCGCAAGGATCATGACTTAAAATGCCCTTCCTAGGACTTTGATTAAGGTGTTTCGAAATTGAGGTCTTCAGGCATGTTCTAGGAACAGCATGTCCTGAAGGAAGTTTTAAAAGCATTATATTTCTCGGTGCACTGGGAGCAGCTGAATATTGGCTCCTGTAGCTGAGAGCCTTGGGGTGCTTGGTTTAGTTTTAATCCCAAACACTTATGGGAGATTACTCACAACATGAGCAAAGAAAAAAAAAAAGTAGAAAAGCCAGAGGCTCATGAGCCTGAGATGGGGCCAAGGAATCAGTTTATCCCTAATGATTCCCCAGCCCATGAACAAGGCCACACAGGTAGCCCTTTGAGTACAAATGAACCATGGATGTCCAATTTCTATTGTTTGTAACAGAAGATGAGATTCTCTCCAGGCTGTGTAAATATAAAGAGTATGATCTTTCTTCATTTTCGTAAAGTTTCTTATCATAAGCCAATGCAGTTTAGGTCTGCTTAATCTATTTCCCTTTCTAGAACAGGCCAAGCTTATCCACACCTCGGGGCTTTTGCACAAGCCTATCCGTCTGCCCTGAATGCCCCTCTCCTAGATCTTCCCGTATCTGACATCGCTTCATGCAGGTTGAGTGCAGACACTCATCTTGGTCAATGACCTGCTGCATCATTGCTAACTGTCCTTCACCCTGATGGTCCTTGTTGTTGTACCTATCGTTTTGTGAATGTATCCTGTTTACCTGTTCACTCACTGACTACCTGTCTCTGTAACTAATATGTGACCCTTTCCAGCGTGCAGGACGCTGCCTGCTTTGCTCATATCCCCATTCCAGAATAGTGTTTGGCACTTGATATGCAATAGTTGAAGTATGTGAGCAAGTTGGGGGTATGAGGGGGCAGCAGTGATAACGGCGGCACAGGTTTAATCTATATACACATTCAGCTAGAAAGAGTCTGTAAAAATACAAAGTCACGGTACTAGAAGGAACTTCACCGGTCAACTCCACCCAGGTGTTGGGTTGCCCAGGGCATTCAGAGCTGTCATTCGTATCCCGAAGTGGGGTCCTGTGACCTCAATCCTGTCTAGCAGCTTGGTTTTCAAGAGCGCCTTAGACTAACTCAAATGCCCCCTGCTTCATTTGAAGCTGAATTCCTCCTCTGCAACCCTCCTTGCACATCGGTAGCTCTGCCTTTTTTGTTCTGAACGGGGTCACAATTCAGGGCAAGGCGACGCTGAAGTGAGTCAGACCTGGAACTGCAGGGTTATGATGTCGATGTTGTTTCCTTAGCTGCGACATCGGGGGAAGGAAACTTTGCTTAATTCTAGGACTGCCATGATTTCACCAACTGAGAAATGGTTGATTGCATTAGTGGTAATCAAGGTGGTCAGTGTCTACGCACTCTGCAGAGATGAATTGGAAGAACTGCGTGCACAGTGTGGGGGCAAAAGAGCATTGGTCTCTGGGTCAAACAAAAACAGAAGTGTGACAGATTTCCAGCTTGGACCTTTGGGGATTGGAGCAAGTCACCAGGTCAATGTTAGCCTCCGTTTCCAGAAGGGAAGTGAGGGTGACTTTGCAAGATTCTTGTAGTGATTTCCAGAAGGTGCCTTTGGAGCCACTCATGCCTGCTTGGTGCCTTGCCCAGATGGTCCCTCAGGGCTCACTATGGTACTTGACATACCAAGATCACAAGTGCCAAATCATTTGACTTCAGAGATTTTGAGTGATGAAGCTGATTATATCACTAAACAAACCCAATAAAGGCAAAACAAACAAGCAAACGAAGCCCCGCTCTATTGGCTCTATTGTGGTTCCCAAATCCCACACTGGTGCTCTTTAAATAGACGGCCTTCTGCTTAAAACAGGTTCCTGCCTAAATTTGAGTCTTTTCTTTCAGAAACTTCAAATCTATCTTTCTATACTGCAAGTTATTCTGAAGCCAATTCTACTTTTCTCACAGAAACAAACCATACTCATCAATTAAGATAATTCTTCCTCTCCATAGCCTGTACAATTAACATTCTTAATTGGATGTCAGATATTTCTTTATCTTTTAATGGAATTCCCAGTAATGAAACACATCATTACGGATAACTAGGATTGAACTGTTCCCCAAATTTGAAATAATGTTATTTCATACTCCTGCTTTAATACAGGAGAAGTCAAAAGAAGCATAAATCAGGCTCCCAAGGTAATGGTGGTGGATCAATGTAAGGAAATAAGTTTCCCTTAAATAGAGCATTAAAAATCTCAGATGCTAATTGATATAGTTTAATCACGATGCTGTATAATCAATTCAATGTTCCTTGTTAAGAAAGGTGAAATAAAACCACCAGCTGACTCCTTCACTGGATTCTCGGAGTTTCTATCAGTATCTATGGGCCTCCCAACCCCTACATGAATTCTTTCTGTGCAGCTGGGTGATCACTACGCTTCTATTCCCAATTTCTTTCATTTCTGAACAGCAGAGAATGATTTCTAGATCATCAAGAGATATTTTAAAGTTCTAATAATATAGTCTCTCTTAACGTTGAGTGAGTTTTCTCCAAAGAGAAACCGAAATCTTCAAAAGTCATGCTAAACACCCAACCTACTATATGACAAATGGAGCCAATGAAAAGTCTCTGGGTGGGAGGAAAGTAAAAGACAACATTAACTGATGAGGTCCTCAGTAGCTGGAGAAGCTTTTTAGATTCAGAGTCTGAAAGCATGACAAATCATGAACAGTTATTTATTATCTGTACCCAAATTAGCAAATACATTTTAAAAATGAAAAATAAATATGTAATGATTTTCTCTGCTCTTTTAATACAACATAGAATAAGTGGCTGAGATGACAGATAAGTCAGCCTCTTAAGGGTTATCTTATAGATTTAATATAAAATAATAGTCTCCAAAAGTTGCACTTAAATTTATTATTTTTACTTGAAAAAAGGATTTGCATCTATTTGTCCCTTTGGGTAAATAGACCATGGAGCCCTCTAAGACTCCTGAAATGTTACGGTTCTCAATTTAATGTCTTTGTTGTTCCAGTTTCTCAAATGTGGAGAAGGCTCTGCTGCCCAGACTCTTAGTGCCCTCTGGGAGGATCCTGATCACCCACTGGCCCTCAGTGGTCACCTCAGTCATTAGTCCTGTGACAACCTACAGCCAAGGAGCATGAGATAGTGAGATTCTCTCTCTCTGTCTCTTGGTCTCTTCTCTCTCATACACATGCATGCTATGAGCCTTCTTCTCCTGCCTCTCGATAAAATGATGTTGAGATTTATATATGGATTTAATGCCTACCTAGATGAAAAATGAAATTTTTGCACAGTGGCTGCACACATGAAACTATGATCTATGTCATCATTTACAGGGCTGATTTCACATACAACCATGTTTCATCTTTTAGCAGATTTTTGACATTTACAATTGTGTTTTTACTCAGAGTCGTGATTTTTAGTTAGTGAATTTGTGGGGATAAGGATTCTACTATAAACTCCTGTTGCGATGGCAGGGAAACATCATGATGCCCACTGTCCCAGATTCAGTGCTCAGCTAGGACTGGGGCAAGCTACCTGTTAAGCACTTCTCATCTGCTAAATGTGTATTTTATGGATGGTTGGGAAGGATGCATGTCTACTGTGGTAACAACATTAAAGTATGAAGAATTTGTTCCCTTATATACCTTAGATTGATTTTAGTCAGAAGTGAATCTAGCAGTCTCTTAGTACTCATGCTTAGTCCACCAGAACCGGGAATTATCAATCCCATTACTGTATCATCTATACTGTGACTACCTATTTCCCCTGGTCTAAACCTCTCTTTGGGCTGCGAGTGCTATATCTGGCAATGCATTTGAAAAAAATGAGTCCTTATTGATGACCCGTCATCATTTTATGTAATCTTTTCTAGATTAGAAGCCATATGAGGGCAGATATCTTCATCCTAGACTGATGCTCCAGCTCAAGTGCTAAGTACAATGCCCAGCACATATCAGATATTTAGTAGACAGGAGCAGAAAACCCAGGTTACCTGTTGTATCTGATAAAGGATATTACTACTACCTGCAAGAGGCATTGAACTCACTACATGGCAAGCACTTTCCATAAATTGTCTCATCCTCTCAGGGATCTTGATAGACAGCCATTGATTCCTTTTTTTTTTTTTTTTAACTGATGAGGAAACTAAAGAGGTAAGTGCTTTGTCCAAAGCCACACACATACACAAACAGAAGAAGGGGGAAGTGAACCGGGCTATTTTATTTCAACACCTGTGCTCATTCCCTTACTCCACAATTTAGAAACCTTATGCTATTTCTTCCTTCTATTTTCTAACAAGAATGATTCTTACAGACCATACTACAGAAGCAAAGGACAGTTTCTAAATTCTAAGAATACTCTTACTGCTTGCTCTTTGTGAAGAGCCAGGTAATTATGTAAATTGAAAAAGAAACAAAAAGTGTGTTTGTGTATCCAAGCTGAGGCCTGGATTCTGCTTATTTGTCTCTATTTATAGGTGGGCATTTGCGAAAGCCAAAAGCTATTTCCAGTTACAGTTGTATTCCTTAAATAAGTCCTCTGACCCAAAGCCATTATATGAATTACTGCATAAAAGAGGGTTTAGGGTTCAGGTATATTTTTAGGTGTGGAATTGGGGACACTATGTGTCGACACATAAGATATATATTGCACAGCTCCAGGGGGTGCTGTTCACACACACCTCCCACCTGATTAGCTGATTGGATATAAGTTTACTGAGAACTTGATTGGCATCAGAATTTCTCATGTCTTAGATGAAATGAGGTTATATCTAAATATGTACCAGGACAGAGACACTGACTGCACAGCTGTGGAAATATCAATGGAAAGAAAAGCTCCATTTATGAATTTGCTGCTATAATTGATCTTTACCTGCATATCTCCATCTGTTTTTATGGACTTTCAACTTGCTCCTATGCTGTGCGCAAGATAGCACACAGTCCTGGCATCTGCCCCTTATTTTATCTTGGTTTGGTGATGTTTCTGAACAAATCATGCATGATATTAAAATCCCATGGAGGATTAGGATTCCCAGTACAAGCTACTTTGGCCGAAAAAGAACTACCGTCCTTTCAAAATCTGGGGCCTTGAGTTGGAAGAATAAGGTCTAGAGTCGACTGTGTGTGTTTTTATTTTACTGATTTCTATTTATTTATTTATTTATTTATTTATTTATTTATTTATTTATTTTATTTTATTTGAATTTTACTGATTTCTAATGAGAAGTTTGAGGGCACAAACGTCACCCCGCCCCACTCCTATAAACACAGTTTTTCAGTTTACCTAGATTCTAGTCCTTTCTGTTTTATCCTAGATAACATTCCAAGGTTTGATTGATATTGATTGATCGATTAAAATAGGCTCCATGCTCAGTGTGGAACCCAATGTGAGATTGAGCTCACGACCCTGAGATGGAGACCCAAGCTGAGATCAAGAATCAGATACTTAAAAAAATAATAATAAAATTAAATTTAAAAATAAAAAAAAACTGAATCAGATACTTAACTGAGTCATGCAGGCACCCTTCTTCCAAGGTTTTAAATTAAAAAATAATAATAATAAGACTAAGGGAAAAAAACAGCTTTTTTCCTAGATAAAGAATATTAACACAAGTGTGGATCTGTTTTGCAGAAACAAACTAATTTAATTTTCTTTGCTTTAACTATTTCAATGAAACAGAAGATTATACTCATAACTTCAATATTTGTAACAAGAAGGAATACGGACACAGAGATAAGAGCCCTCTGCAGTGTTAACTGCTCTGAGCTTAGCACAGTAAAGGAAAACATTTAGATCTATTGGAGATGTCTCGAGGAACGAGCCTGTGATGCTAAGTGAATGGCTGAGGCTAAAGTGTGTGTGTTGCTTTCAACCATGAGAAAATCCTAATGATGTAAAAACCTCCATAGCATTGGAAGTGTACAGATTTAGCAATGTCATAGAGCTAGCGTGGAGCAGAGAGAAAATGAATAAGTGATAAAAAGTGTTTAATTACTAAGAATTAGTTGTTGAAATGAGTGAAGGGAATCAAAAGGTGCCTCTAGTTTTGAGGTAGATGAGTCTTGGGGATGTCAGGTACAGCATGGTGACCACAGCTGACCCTAGGTTTTTTTTTTTTTTTTTTTTTTTTTTTTTTTTTCCCATGTAGCTTGGTTATAATCATTGGTAGAAAATGAAACTGGAAAATGGAAAAATGGAAGTGGATCGGAGAAGAAAGAATGATGTGTAGTGGTTTCTCAACTCGAGTCCTACTTTGCATTCGCACCTAAGGACTGACGTCTGCTGGTCATCAGCAGCTCAGGCCCCAGCTGCAAAGCAGAGTCCACGTGACTAAGAGCCTCACAGGGGTCTTACTCGTCCCCGGGGAACATTGGCACCTCCGTGTCTGCCGGGTGTATGATGACATCCGGTCCTTATTATCTCAGACTCTCTAATCCAGCCACTTCTTTTAGGATCAAACGCACATACCTCCCCTCCATCTGGGTAGGTGCATGGTTACGATGGGGTATTCGATTCACTGAACAAAACAGAGAGATTTTGAGATGAAAGATTCCTATCTCAGGAAGGCCGCCGCCTGCAAGCCAGGGACACAGGCTCTGCTGCAAGTCCCAGGACTGTGAGACCGGAGAGAAGGTTCTCATCCCCTTCTCTGGTTCGATCGCTGACCTGGATGAGAGGTTGACCCGTAAATATCCCTAAAACCTGAGTTCCCTCCAAGATATACAAGAGCTGCCCAGAATCAGGAGGAGCCTGAACCATCAACCTTAAAGGGGTTAAACACCATCTCCCAATCTAACTTAACAAATAAGATGGGAGATGAGGAGAGGTAGGGGAAGAGGTGTGATGAATTCTACTCCCATTCCTAAAGAATCCAGAGATTCCATTAATTGGAGTCTTCAAAAGAACCATAAAATCCCTAAGGAGGCTACAGGGGAAATGACCTAGGAAGGTGAACTCAGTCTCGTTTATCCAGAGAGCAGGATCAACTGTAAAAGGCAGTCGGACGTTTCTTGTAAGTCCAGCTTGTTAACATCAGGAAAGCCCTTTGGACACAAACATAGGAGACTTCCTTTCTGACTTTTCATCGCTTCTGCTTTGGGGGGGGGGGGGGGGAATGGGTGTTGCCGCTGAAGTGGGACCAGCAGGGCCATTCCCCGCAGCTCATGGGACAGAATGAGCGTGCCCACCTGGCCAGGAACAGAGCCTCCCCAGACTGAACCACAGGGCAGGGACTGGCTCATGAGACACTGAGCTCCTTGTCTCTTCCCTCGCCACCGGTTCAGGCTATTTAGTAAAATTTTCCTAAGTCGACTAAGTCGTGATAACACCAGGCGCTGGTTTAAGAGGTTAAGTAAATGGCTTCTCTTATCTACGAAAATCTGACAAGGGTAAAGGATAATTTGATCCACGGACCACCAAGCACCTGATGAAAGGTGACAATCACTAATGCACAACTAAATTAAAAGTTTCATTTTAAGCAGGCTATTAAGTAGATTGACGGTTATTTTTCATGCAGCAGCAAAAACACATAGAATGCACCATCCTTTTCCTATCACTTGAAAATTCCATTATTGTGATTTAATTCACAATAGCAGCTTGTCTGCTTCTGTACGGTTGCAGATAACGTTATTTCCCTCTCTTAGGCAGGTTTGGAAATCTGAGTTTTAAATGAAGCAAGGACTTACAGGCAACAGATATTCTAAAATAGATTTTAGAAACCCCTGATCATGATTGTTTCTATTTGTTTCAAAATAGAAACTTTTCTTTGTGATTTATGACATGCATTAAAATAGTCCTAGATAACAGCTCAGTGCTGTCAAGTCAACTGCAGGGGTTCCTGATCTCAATAAGATTCTTGGGTAGCTCAGTTGCCCCAGGCTGAAAATAATCATGACACAAATGGCAAGAAGGAAACATCGGAGGGGAAATCTATTTTCAAACACATTTTTCTGGAACTCCAACGCATGCTAAGTATCATTTTGAATTTGAATTGAGGCATTTGCAAACAACTGGTCTTTATCAAGTGTCATGCTTTTAGGATCCTGAAGAAGACTTACATTTGTCATGTTGTTATTCATGAAAAAGTATCTCAATAGCCACTTTTCTCCAAAATATGTCATTAAGGACATTTTAGGATTGAGTTGGGTTCATTTACTCATGATCAGGGTTTTGATACCCAAGTATTAAGGTCTGCTTTGTACATGAATTGACTACAGTCCTCTTAGTTTGAAAATAGCCTCTTTTAAGTCCCATAACAAGCCTCAGAATCACTTTTGTCTCCCTTTGCAATCTGGAGCCAATTTAACACTACATTTGTTTGGTGTATTTTCTCTTTGTCTAATGTATTGTCTGTCTGTTGTTCCATTTTTAAACTATTATTCTGGGATGGCCTGGATGTAGCACTCACAATGTATGTAAAATCCTTCTCCAGAATGCAGTTCAGACAGTAACTCAGGCAGATCGCAAGTAAATAGAGACGTCAATAGGAAGGATGCAAGTGGTTGTAAAATACGCTTTCCTTCCATGTGGAGGTAACCTCATGAGGATAACATATCTGGTCTCCCTCTGCCCATCCCTTTCACACTAATTCAGGAGAGGTAGAGTAAATGATTTGCTTTCTGAGTCTGAAAAGGAAATGTTGAAATTTGGAACAGGATTCCTTCCTCTCTCCCACTGTTAGGCAGCGTGCGGACTTATGTGTCTTTCTAGAGACAGGGTTTGTACTCACAAATATGTGGATGGGGTGTAATGGGTGGAATTCAATGGGGGAAAGAGAGAAAGGATGATGATTTAATGCAAAAGATTCATATTGGGAACACCAAATGCCTGTAAATATCAAGTAAAGAGTCTAACATTAGTTTAATTTGTAATAAGTGTTCCTGATGTTTGCTGGTTCACCTCAGCCTCTCATTTTTGCCTTATTTCTCAACTTATTCATAACTTAGGTAGCAAAGAAAGCTATTTATTGGGCCCCTTCTGCATATCGAGACAGACAACTTTGGAAAGTAGACTTTGATTGGCCAAACTGGAACTGCCTCTCTAGGACAACACATAACTAACAATCACTTAAAATCGAGGATAATCAAGCACTTGACGCAGAGACATACCTCCCATCTCCTGTAATTTTGTCTAAACCTTCATGCAGTTTGTACATCAGAGGAGACATATAGCTTCTTTTCTATTAATAATCCTAAGGACTTTGTCTAACCAAGACTCAGTTTTGATTCTTTTGATTTTATCAAAACATCTATTATTAAATAACAACAACTACCTTTTCCATGACCTTGTTTTGCTTTCTCTTGAAATTTCCTTCTTTGTAATTACAATGGAATTCTTAATTTTCTGGTTTATTTCAGTTTCCATTCCACCTCCTGTCTCCAATCCATCCTCTGAGGTTTTGAAAGTGCCCTCCAGGAAAGAGGGTAACGCAAAATGATGGAAAGCGAATGTTAACAAAAATAATTATCTATCTAGATTCTATATAGAATGGAAATGTGACTATAGACATGAATCTTAGCTTATTTTTATATTTAACTGAAGTAAAAGCTTTGGTCATCAGAATTTTAAAAAGAAATACAAATTAAAATATATGGTTCAACTAATATTTTACTAAGAAATAAACAGTTGAATTAATCAAATAGTTTGCTAAGCAGCTTCTAGGTACATAAATCTGTTGTATTTGCTGTAGAAAATATGATATGTAATCACCTTAACAATTTAATTGAAATGTCAAAGTAACATAAAATCTAAGTGGGGCACAAAGAGATATTAAATGGGAATATCATTTTAATAAGAAAAGCACAATGGCTGCTGCTGCTTATAGTAAAATTAAAAGTGATGTATAAAAATAAATTATTGAAAGACCATCAATAATAAAGTATGAATTAGAGTTTAGCTAATTCATCTAACAGGACTGTGGAAAAAACTGCTTTCCATCATTCATCAAATATACATGCTCTATAAGCTGCTCCCATGTTCTAGTCCCTTTTCTTTCTCTCTTTTTTAATTGTATTTATTCATGAGAGGCACAGAGAGAGAGGCAGACATAGGCAGAGGGAGAAGCAGGCTCCCTGTGGGGAGCTCAATGTGAGACTTGATCCCCAGACTGGAGATCATGCCCTGAGCCAAAGTCTCAACTGCTGAGCCACCCACACAACTCTGGTCCTTTGGATTCTAAGAGGAAAAGACAAAGATCCATGCCCTTTGGCACTCTGCATTTCAGTGAAAAGTTAGACAATAAACAATGATTATGGTAAGTTCATAAATTACATGCTGTGTTAGGAGATGAAAAGTATTATGGAAGAAAAATATACGATGGAGTAAGAAGGAAAGGGGGTTGCCAGTGGGGGTGAGATTTAAATTAGGTTCCAAAGGGATGTGACCTTGAGCAAAGAAGAAAGTGAAGGAGACATTCAGAAACAGAGGGAGGTATAGGGGCCAAAGTCAGGCTACCCCAAGATGGGACACAATGGCATGCAGATTATTCTGAGCTGAAAATAATCAAGACAAAGACTCAGGAAAAAATTCTGAACTTTCCCCACAACTGCCTAAAAAGAATTTAGAAGAAAACCTGTATCTGGAAGAGAACTATTCACATAGATTCCTTTTTACCTAAGAAACTTATCTGCATAACAGAGCAACATCTGTTTTCAAACAACTCCTCTCACTCTCCCACTAATGTCCTTCCTCTACTTTCTATCTCCACATCCCTACCCTTCTCTTTAACTCAAGATGGCATATATACCTAGTTTTGCCTGATTGTCTTTGGAATCTCATGTCTGTGTGGATTTCCCAGATGTATGAATTGAAATTTGATTTTTTTTCCTATGAATCTGTCTCACATAAATTTAATTCTTATTCCAGCTAGAAGAATCTTGAACAGAAAAAAAATTTCTTCCTTCCCAACAGTGGTCAGGGAGCTGAGCAAATGGAAGCGTAGGAGGAAGTAAAGTCTAAGAAGTAACCTTGAAGGTGGAAAAGGTAAGATCAGGCATGATTGTATAAAACTATCATTATCTTGGATTCTAATTCGAATGACACAGGGAGACTTTGAACAGACTCTTCAAGTAAGATACATTCAATATACATACAAGATACATACAATATTGTATGTATCCAATCTACATACTAGATTGGATGTAAATCTTAAAGGACTTGACCTTAACTGATGAGAATGTCTACTGACTATCTAATTAAAAATCCATTTCCTTAGTATTCTTTTTTTCTTTTTAAGATTTTTATTTATTTATTCATGAGAGACACAGAAAGAGAGAGAGGCAAAGACACAGGCAGAGGGAGAAGTAGGCTCCCCTTAGGGAGCCTGACATGAGACTTGATCCCGGGTCTCCAGGACACACCCTGGGCTGAAGGTGGCACTAAACCACTGAGCCACCGGGGTGGCTCACCATTTCCCTAGTATTCTGATAACTTTGAGTTTGTTTGATTTTCAGTGCCACATCCAACTTGCAAATATAGTTATTGTGAATTGAGAATTAGTTAAATTTATTATAGAACAGACCAACAATACCAACAATGGTATTTAATAACTTCAGTTTTAAAGTATACTGAGATAGTTCATAATCATTGAATACATTGAGTAAATTATTATTATTATAATTATAAATAATAATAATTATTATTATTATTTTGTTTATCTTGTTCTGTGGGTGTATTTACTTGAAGGACTGACATAAAGGGCTTTGTCATTATTTTGCCTAACATCTAAAGCCAGAAAATAGTGAGCATTCCTCAAGAACATTTTAAGGCAAGTGAACAACCAAAGCCACCTAGGGCACAATATTACAATTGACATAAACAGTGAAGCACCAAAAATCTGGGAAGAAAATCTGGAGTGAATTTCTGTGGGAAATTAAGACATTCCAAGGCACCATGTGTAGTGGGAAATTGAGAGAATCACATACATGCTTAAGGTGGGCTCAATTCTCAGAAAAGACCAGAGAATCCCTAATCTTTCACATCTCCTGGATTGCTGGATTCAGTGCAAGCAAGAATAAAAAGCTAAGGGCAAAAGGGTATAAGTACTATCTGTAAAATGTTAGGGAAAAACAAACAAACTTGACACAAATTATCTCTTTCCAGCAAAACTTTCTTTGGGAAATGTAAAAATGTAGACACTCATGAATAAACAGAAGCTGAGAGAGTTGTTAGCACACCTGCCCTACAAAAAATGACAATGGGGGGCCTTCAGGCTAGAAAAAAAAGGAGACAGTAACTCAAAGTTGTACAATGTAATAAATAATTCCAGCAAAGGCAAATAGTAAATATTATAGTCACCGATATTCTATTTTTGTCTAACTTCTTTCTTTTTCTACATAATTTAAAAGAAATTCATAAACAATAACTATAAATCTATGTCAACAGTCACACAATGTGCAAAGATATAATTTGTAACAATATTAACATCAAGTGAGAATTCCAAGATGCATAAAAGCAGAATATTTTACACTATCGAAGCTAAGTTAGTATGAATTCAAACTGGATAATTTTAATGTTTGTAACCTCTGTAGTTATCCCCAAGGAAATTACTGAAAAATATACACAGAAGAAAATGAGAGAGAATAAATAAAACGGAACTCTACAAAGAAAGAGCAGAGGTAGAAGAAATAAGGAACAAAAGAGTTTAAGACATTTAGAAAACAAATAGCAAGTGTTGAAAGGGATTCCGCCCTTATTAGTGATTATTGTATTTGTAAATGGATTAAAGTTTGCACTAAAAAATGCAGAGATTGAAAAAATAGATTAAAAAAATATATGATTCACTTATATGCTATCTATCTGATACTTTATATCCAAAAACACAACTAAGTTCATACTAAAAAAAAAAAAAAGAAAGAAAGAAAAAAAAAAAAGAAAAAGAAACGCCAAGCTAATAGTAGCCAGAGAACTTTGCTGGCTATATTAGTGTCAGAAATAAATAGCCTTTAAGACAAAAAGCATTAGTAAAGGAAAAATGACCCTTTATAATGACAAAGTATTAATTCATCAAGCCAGTATAGTAATTGTAAGCATATGTGCACCAAACTACAGAGCTATAATATTTATGAAGCAAATATCAATATTGAAGACAAAAGGCCAGTTATACAATAATATTTGTAGACTACAATACTCCCTTTCAATAATGGATAGACTATCTAGAAGGAAGATCAGTAAGGAAATTGAGGACTTGAACAAAACTATAAACCAACAGGCATAATTGACATATATAGATCATGCCATTCACTAACAGCAGAAAACACTTCTTGTCAAGTGCAAAAGAAACTTCATCCAGGATAAGCCATATATTTGACAACAAACAAATCTAAATAAATTTAAAAGATTTAAATAATACAAGATATATTTTCCCATCATCATGAAAATAAGCTGGAAATTAATGAGAGCAGGAAAATTCACAAATATGTGCAAATAAAATCACCAATTTAAAAATTTATTTACAAGCAATGGATCACATATCAAGGGAAATTTTTAAATACATAGATATGAATAAAAACAACTCCACAACACATCAAAATATATCAGGTATTGACAGCAGTGCTCATTAGGACATGAATAACTGTAAACACATAGCTTAAAAAAAGAAGAAAGGAAGGCTTCAAACCAATAACCTACCTACACATTAAGGGAGTTGAAAAAGAAGAAAAGAAAAATCAACTCAAAAATAGCAAGTAAAATGAAATAATACACAGATTAGATAAACAAAAAATAACAGAAAAATAATAGAATCAATAAAACCAAGAGTTGGTTCCTTGAACAGATCAGAAGAGAATTGACAATTTTTAGGGAGATTAAGAAAAAAATGGACAAAACACATATAACTAAAGTCACACATAACTAAAATCATAGAAATAAAAAGATTACTTCTACAAATACTTTTTTCTGACTTAATTATATACCCTGGAAGAAATGAACAAATTCCTAGAAACATACATTCAGCAGAATTGAATAAAAAAGATACATGAAAATCTCAACAGATCTGTAATAAGTGATTCAAAGAGTATTCAACCCCCCCCCAAAAAAAAACCCTCCCCCAAGAGAAAACTCTGGTACCAGATGCCTTCACTGATTAATTTTCCCAAATATTTAGAGTTAACTGCAAGTTAACTTTAAATTCTTCTCATATTCTTTCAAAAATAGAAAAGGAAGGAGCATTTGATTGTTTCTATGAGGTCAGCATTATGCTAGCGCCAACAACAAAAAAGAGAAAACCAGAGATCATTATCGCAACTTTGTGGGAAAAAAAAAAAAATGGGAAGAAATCTTCAGAATCTACAGTGAGGCAAAGAGTTCTGAGACTTGACAAGAAAGTCACACTCCATGAAAAGAAGAAATGGTAAATTGTACTTCATCAAATTAAAAATGTCTGCTCTCTGAGTGATCCTGCTGACGGGATAAAAAGACAAACCGCAAGCTGGCAGAAAGTGTTTTCAAAATACACATCTGACCAAAGGGTCGTATCTAGAATGTATAAGGAGCTCTTAAAGCTCATAGGAAGAACAATCCAAATGGGAAAAGGCAAAAGGAAGAGACAGACATTTCACTGAAGAAGATGTACAGGTGGCAAAGAGTGTAAGGAAGGAAGTTCAACCTCATTAGCCATCAGAGACATGCGAAGTCACTGCACTCTTAGCAGAACAAAAACAAAACAAAACAAAAAAACCAAAACAAAAACCAAACTGGTGATAATATCCACTGCTGGTTAGCTTTGTGGGGAAATGGATCACTCAAATGTTGCTGGCCGGAGGGATGTTGGGTGGCTCAGTCGGTCGAGTACCCAACCCTTGGCTTTGGCTTAGGTTCTGATCTCACAGCCTGAGATGGAGCCTTGTGTTGGCTCTGTGTTCAGCAAGGAGTCTGCTTCGGATTCCCTTTCCCTTTCCCCCATACTTGCATTCCCTCTCTTTCTCTCTCTCTCTCTCTCTCTCTCAAATACGTTAATCAATAAATAAAATCTTTAAAAAAAAATGTTGCTAGCAGAATATAAAATGGTACAGCCACTCTGGAAAACAGTTGGGGCACCTGGGGGGCTCGGTCAATGAAGCATCAAGTCACACTCCCAGGGTCCTGGGATGGAACCCCACATCAGGCTCCTTGCTCATCGAGGAGTCTGCTTCTCCCTCTGATCTTCCCCCCTGCTCAAGTTCTCTCTATTACTCTGCTGTCTCTCTCAAATAAATAAATAAAATATTTAAAAAAAAGAAGAAAGAAAACAGTTCACAGCTTTTGTACCTGCAGCTGCTGTACAACCTAGGACTTGCTGTACTGGCATTTGTCCTAGAGATAGAAAGACAGGTTCATTGTAAATAACGTTGCAGTAAACATAGGGGTATGTGAAGCAACCCAACTGCCCATGGGTGGATGGATGGATAAAGATGTGGGCTGGGGTTGTACGTATATACGTGTGTACACACGTGTGCAGACACACGCATCGCAGGATTACACAGCCAGAAGGCAGATAAGATCTCGCCATTGTCAACAACTTGGATGGACCTACAGGATATTAGCCAAGTGAAATATGTCAGAGAAAGACAAATACCATATGATTTCACTTATATGAGGACTCCAAAAACAGACAGCTGAATCAGACCTATAAATACATAGAACAAACGGATGGTTGACAGAGGGGAGGGGGTGGGGGGTGTCGGCAAGATGGGCGAAGGGGAGTGGGAGAAAAAGGCCTCCAGTTATGGAAGGACTAAGACCTAGAAATAAAAGATATAGCATGGAGATTGTACTCAATGGCTCCATAAACAAAAGTTTTCAATAAAAAGGTAAATGAGTACAAACATGTCCATGCAAAGCGCTGCTCATGAATGTTTCTGGCAGCTTCATTGGTAAGAGACAAAAGCTGAAACCTCCCAGAGGCTCTTCCACGAGTAAATGGCTAAATACATTTCTGGGTGTCCATCACATGGAACCCCACTCAGCAACAGAAAAGAACAGCCTACCTACTGGCTCATAGGTGTGATGACACGGGTGATCTCAGAAATATGAACTTGTACAAAGGCAGGGTAGATTAACAGTTGCCCCGGGTTTACATGGAAGTAGGGTCAAGACAAACATGAGAGGAGCCGGAACGTGATCTCTCTGGTGATGGGCACGCTCTCTAGCTTGCCCATGTCAGTACCCCGGCCTTTCAAAGATGTTACCTCTGGGGAAACTGAGTAAAGGACACAGGGCATCGTTCTATGTGAATTTTTTTTTTCTATGTGAATTTCTATAATCACATGTGAATCTAAAATTATCTGAAAATAAAACCTATCATTAGGAAAGAGAATCCAGACTGAGACATATTCCATTCTCATAAGAACATTAAATTCTCGATAACACAAGGTCCGAAAGAGGTGTTAGAATTGTGACTGTTGGTAACGGGTAACGTAAGTTGTCTAAATCCCCTGTCGGCCTGGCGATAAGAACGTGTGGATACATTCACAGTGGATATCTTCTAATACGATTACATTGACCAACAGAATTTCTACGTGGCTGTACTAACCCAGAGTGATATTACGATCTAATAGGCATTATTTTGCTCTGTCGGGAAAGCTCGCGGTGGGTGAACCAACGCATCACCCACCTACACGGGTCAAGTGCATAAATGTGTTTACACTGTATATTAAATAGAAAAAATCTGGAGGCTGGGAAAATGCTACACACAAATGAAACTTCCTGACTTCGGATCTATTGTGATGCCGATGGGCAAATTGCAAAGGAAATAGAATCCCTCAAACAAATCCACAAACGGTTTCTAATAACTTGGCATGCTTTCAACGTTCCACTGGAATGATGTTTTGATGGTTAATAACAAATTTAATAAACATTTCTCCTTTGTAGACAAATAAGGGGGGTCTCCAAAAATAACTGAGCACTGCATTGCTCAGAAGGAAACGAGAAAAGGCACAGGGGACAATTTTTAGGAACACGCATTGTTCCTCAAATCGCTGAGGAAAAGGATGCGGTTTTACAGAAAAGACCACACTGACACACTTTTGTCTTCATAACGCCAATTCCTTTTTATTTTTCTCGGGTGAACCACTTGGTTTCTGTAGCCTGGTGCCTTCCCATGGTGAAAAGCCCATCTGTGTTTTTCATGCACTTTTGCTGGTCTCCCCGGTGAATGCTAATGGAAGGATGATATTCATGTGCCCTGCCACGTCCGTCTGGACATTCCTGTTTCTCACGTCGTGTTCTTTGGAAATATGAAATCCCCGTCCACAGTCACGTGTGTGTATGTGTGTGTGTGTTCTATTTTCGGGAACATTTCTACCTTGCCTTAAACTTTATGCAATTACTCTTTGTATACACCTTTACTTCGTGATTCCCAGGGAGCCCGGGCACTTTCCCCCTGGGGATGCAGGCTCGTGGAACAGACGAGCTCCCCCATCTATCGGACCCTGGGGCAGGACACCTGTTAGGGCGTGGAAACACAGGTCCCGGTGTTTTTACTCCAAAATGAGCTGGCCAGAAGCAGACACAGAAGTGACACAAAAATCAGATGACTCTTAAAGAGTCTTACACAATATTTTTTCCTGTTCCATGTTGAGACTTTTTTTTTTTTTTTTTTTTTTTTTAAGAATTATCTCTGCTTCAGCACGGAATCCACTGAAAACCAGCTTCGTATGGTGAAGGAAGCCAGCCGCTCAGCCTGGCTCGAAGGGCACGATGAAGTGGGCTGATGACTATATGGAGACACATGGCAAGTTTTTTTTTTCTTTCCAGCTGTAGATACCAGGTGTCTACACTTCAAGGATCAACCTCAAGGATTCTCGTTCCTCTTGGTGATGTGAGCCTTCACTTCACGTTGCCAGCCTTGTTTTGGCGTCTCACATTCCACGATCTCTTTTCACAAAACAGCAGAACATTAGAGTTAGGAGGGACTCCCAATCCCCTGGATGAAGCCCTTATTTATTGGTTGGTTTCTGTTACGGAGGAGGCTCTATCACCAGTTGTTATGTTAAGCAGACAATGATATCACATTGTGGGTTTATTTATTTATTTATTTATTTATAGATTTTATTTATTTATTCATGATAGAGAGAGAGAAAGAGGCAGAGACACAGGCAGAGGGAGAGAAGCAGGCTCCATGCAGGGAGCCCGACGTGGGACTCGATCCCTGGTCTCCAGGATCAGGCCCTGGGCCGAAGGCCGCACTGAACCACTGAGCCACCCAGGGATCCCCACATTGTGGGTGTAATGTGTTTTTCCCCAATGCCTAACAACGTCCAACGCTTTTCTGGTGCATGTTTATCATCTGCATATTCTTTCCAGTGCGACAGCTTTTCATGTGTTTTGCCAGAGTCTACTGCGTGGATTGTGGAGCTGAGGAGCTCCTTTGTGTCAAAGGTAACGGAGCTCGAAGATCTAGCATCTACGGGGACGTTTCCTTTCTCCGAGGGAAGTGAGCGTCCCCGCAGCACTGGGCTGAAGGCTGCAGGCCTGGTGGCCTCCAGGATCCTGAGGCGGGCACTGCAGAGCCTCAAGGAAACAGGGCTGGGGCTCTGTCTGCCATGAGCACCCACCAGCGATTCCTCCCTGGCTCTCAGGCCAGATCAGCTGCTCCCGCAAAGCCCCAGGGCCTGGGGAAGCAACCTCTGCTGATGCTTCTAGCAAACGAGGGCGCTGGCTCAGCGACGTCAGGAATTCCCGGGGTCCTGGACGGTGTCTCATAGGTGTCACATACGCAATTGGGAGACAAAGAGACGTGCTCTTGCTACTTGGGAGGCATTTACATTTTTGTTTTATCTTGAGGACACTTAAGAAATACTATAATATCTTTTTTCCAGTGTTGCCCCCTCGGTGCCTCTGTCGGGGTCCCCGGATCTCCCTGTTGAGCAACACCTCTATCCACAGCCTCCCGGGGCTCCTGCCTTCCCCCCACACTCAGGCCCACCTTCCTCTCACATCACTTTCATGGCAGCCTCCTCTTCAAATGCATCTGTCGTTCCTAAAATTGTGTTTGCTTTATTTCGTATGTATTTATCTCTCAGACCACACACCTTCCTTTCTGTCTCTGTTATGAGGGCAGCTCACTCGATACTCAGAAAGCATCATGGTCTACACTATATATCCTCATGGAAATGGTCTACACTTGATTCAAGCTCTGAATATCTTAGGGTATGAAGCCATCAGCTTTTGTTGTTGGTGGTGGTGTTGTTAATAACTTGAGCATTTCTGTTTATTTTTTAAAACTATCTTTATGTGATTTTTATCCAACTTCTTGGGGTTGGAGGGGGGGGGCTCTGCAGCGTTGATGCAGAAGGAGAATGATTCCCATAAAAATATTTAGAAGGACATCCAAGGAGAGTGGTATGTACTAAAAGCCAAATCACATAACCTCACCTGGCTCCTGTGGCTTCCAGATGCGACGGGGAACGACAGGCCAGGTGTCCCGTGCTCCGTCCTCGGTGGAGTCGTGCATTGAATTCTTTATAAATTTTGGGGCTGCTTAGCAGAAAATGCAGTACAATCTGCAAAGTGTTCACTGTGTGTGGATAAACTTAGTCCTTTGGGATCTTTTCTAAAGGAAGTCCTCTGCCACCAGGGAAATGGGCCTGGGGCAGGGGGGCATCCACATCACTGAAAATGACATGGGCATCTTTCTGAGGGTAGGTTTAAAGATGTGGTTTTCCCTGCTACCCTCACAGGAATCTGCCCCAACTAGAGCCCTGTCCCTCTGAGCATGTCCGCTGATTTAGAACAGTAGTGGCCTCGCCCCCACTGCTGTGACGCCCTTTATGTCGACTGGCACACTTTCTCCGATTCATGACCTTGTCAAGACAGTAGCTCCTAATGAAACACTCTTTCCCTAATCAATGAAGTAGGAGGCAAGGAAACTGTGTCTGGGATAGTTAAGAAGCAAATGTGGGGGCGCCTGGCTGGCTCAGTCCATGGAGCATGCAACTCTTGATCTCAGGGTCATGAGTTCAAGCCCCAGGTTGGACATAGAGGTCACTTAAAAAAAATAATAAAACAGGGCAGCCCCAGTGGTGCAGTGGTTTAGCGCCGCCTGCAGCCCAGAGTGTGATCCTGAGACCCGGGATCGAGTCCCACGTAGGGCTCCCTGCATGGAGCCTGCTTCTCCCTCTGCCTGTGTCTATGCATCTCTCTCTCTCTCTCTGTGTCTCTCCTGAATAAATAAATAAAATCTTAAAAAACAATTAAAAAAAAATTTTTTTTTTAAAAGAAGTGGGACACCTGGGTGGCTCAGTGGTTTAGCGCCTGCCTTCAGCTCAGGGCATGATCCCGAGGTCCTGGGATTGAGCCCCACATCGGGCTCCCAGCATGGAGCCTGTTTCTCCCTCTACTGTGTCTCTGCCTCTCTCTCTGTGACTCATAAATAAATAAGTAAAATCTTTTAAAAATAATAATAAAAAAATAAAAAAGAAAGAAATATGCTGTCTATGTGGGTTGCCATAGCAAAATACCATCGATTAGGTGGCTTAAATAATAGATATCTCTCAAAGTTCTGGAGGCTGGGAAATCCACGGTCAAGGTAAGAGCCAACCTGGTTCCCTGGTCAGGGCCAGGCTTCCTGGATTGCTGGCAGCACCTTGTTACGGTGCCTCACATGACAGGCAGCAAAGGCGGGGAGGAGCTCTGATGTCTCCTCTTATGAGGGCACTAAATCCATCATACGGGCCACCTTGAGGACCTCATCTAGATCCAATTAGCTCTGGAAGGCCCCAGCCCCTAGTAGTATTACATATGGGCTAAGGCTTCAACATGTGAATGTGGTGGGAGCAGCACAGTCCTGGGAGGAGCCACCTTACGATATTCTAAGTATCTGCACATAAAGGCAATACTGTAATTAAAAAAAATTAAGGGATCCCTGGGTGGTGCAGCGGTTTGGCGCCTGCCTTTGGCCCAGGGTGCAATCCTGGAGATCCGGGATCGAATCCCACATCAGGCTCCCGGTGCATGGAGCCTGCTTCTCCCTCTGCCTGTGTCTCTGCCTCTCTCTCTCTCTCTCTCTGTGACTATCATAAATGAATAATAAAAAAAAATTTAAAAAAATTAAAACTGATAACTTTGGAAGTCATATATTTTATATATTTGTCCACACCCTTACGATGGGAAATGAGACATATCCTTGTTCTAGCAGTTTCCTATGCCTTGAGTTTTGACATATGGATATTCAAAGGCCATCTGCGTCATGCACAAGCCTATCCAACTACTAGTATGAACGTCTGTACAGAAAACACTGTGACAGGTGTAGACAGGACTCAGGACTCTCCAAACATCCTGAAAACAACTGGAGTCGACTGGTTGAGGAACAACAGAGACGAACACTTGAAATACAAAGAAACGCATACTTCGTTTCATGGGCTCACGAGCAGCCCACTTTCAGGTGTGTGTAAGGATGCGTTTGTATGGCAGTGGGGGGTAGATTTTAATGAAAAGACAGCTCTATTCATTGCATCGAGTCCCAGAACACACAAATCGGGGCTCGCTGCTGACCATGACTTTATCAAGAAGCTCCATCGCGCTCCACCCACCGGACGCTTTTCTCTACCAATAATTCTGCACACGATGGTGGCCGATATCGCCCGGCAAGACTGCATAGCGCAAAACACCGTGACCGTGACTTCAAAATCAGCTGTGTCTGCAAGTGGACTCTGTCTGAGAATTTAGTGGAACGATTTATGCATCTGTGAGGCATGGGATTCTATCCCTTCCAGGTGAGACACTCAATCCTTGGCCATTACAGACGTTCTAGAATTTCTCCGTGACTCCGCGTTCAGCTCAGGTTACTGAGTCAGCCCTACGGACGTGCGAGCATGTGCACTTTTCTACATCCTGTCCCGGATACTGGTCATTTTCCTACTCACACACACGCACATACATGCAGACATCATGGCCCTGCGTCTGCTTGTCTCATTGAGTGGAAACTTTGGGGGTAGGGGGGCAATAAACATTTGTCGAAGAGGTTTAGTAGGATAATTCTGGAGACAGGACAGGAAGGCTATTGCTCTGAAACAAGGCGGTGACAGCGGCCCAAGGCGGTGGGCCAGCCTCCAAATAGGGGCCGCTCACTCTCTGCTCTCCACCTGAATCCCCCCGCCTCGGAACAGACTCAAACCATATGATCCTCCACAGTGCCCTTCTCAGCACAGAGATTCAATGGAAAAGTTTGAAAATGAAACAGTTTTCATGGCTAGATTTAATTAACAGATCCATTTTATCTCACCTTGTAAGACACATTGCTCAGAAAGGAATGTTGGTTACATATGATTTTTTTTTTTTTTCTTCTCCAGGAGGTTATCAGCCTGAAGAAGCCAGAGGGGGAAAAAAATTACATTTAAAGACTTTCATCCGTGCTTCCTCTTTTCAAGTTACATTAAAAGCCAGAAGATAGAAACACCCCGCTAGTTGCCTAGATTGGCTTTGGAGTGGGTCAGCTTTCCGGGGTGAGGAGCGGCCCCCCACCCGGGCAGACGTCGCCTTTCTTGCTTGGAACACCTGACACGGGTCGGGTGGCTCACCGAGAGCACGCGGCGCTGCCATCAAGGGCAGGGGGTAAAGTGTGCCTGGAAGAACCAGCCTTGTGCAGCGCAAGGGCCTGGGGACCCATCTCCCCCTTGCACGTGGGTCCCAGGCGGCAGCCTCTCTGCCAGACGCCTGCTGGGCCTCCACGGCCTGGTCTCCTGGAAGTCCAGAAAGCTGACACAGGCAGGTGCTCTCAGGATTATTTGCCCGGGGGTCTGACCTCGTTTAACAGAACCCATTGCAGGAATCTGATCTCTTGAGCTCTCCCAGATGAAAACTTCCCTAGGACTTGTCTCTCACATCAAAGCTGCGTGGGGCGGGGCGCCGGGGAGGGGAGGCGTTGGCTTGAGGGGAGTGTAAAAGCTGTCAACACTCCCCAAGCGAAGGAGGCTTGGAAGATGGGCAGAGGAATCTGTATGAATACAAAACCACCCCGACCCCATCCCACGTGTATAGAAGAGGGACAGAAATCCATGGTGCTCACCCAGGGATTCTAGGAGCCTTAGACGGAGCAGAGGTCGTGACCCTGGGGCATCTGTGTGCCCCACACCGGGGTCCTGCATTAGCAGACGGGAGGGAGGCGACAGGGAAACACCCGGCCCGACGGAGCAGCTGGTGCACGTCGGGCTCGGTCCCAGCAGCAGGCACCCCCTGTGCACCTGCGGGACCGCGGACCTGGGCAGACACCGGGGCTCCAGGGCGCTGCACTCAGCACCTCCCACTCCTGTCCTTTACGACCCGCCTGCCCGCCCTGCGCGTGGACACCACACAGGTGGCGTCGGTGCTCCCGGCCCAGCCCCTGTGTGCACCTGCCCGGGGGTGTCTGGGTCCCGGCCGCCCACTGCCCTGGCCACCCTGCGTGGGCTTCGCGGGCCTTCTGCAGCTGCTGCCGTGGGTCATCACCCCAGGATTCAATCCCGTTCCGTCTGCCTCCGGATCCTGCTCATTTTGCTTTGCAAGAGCCTCTCGTACTTTCCAGGGCTGGCTGCCTCTGCTCGCCTGTCAGCCAGCCGCGCGTGGTCCCTCCTGCTCACACCCCCACCAGTCTACCCTCCAAGCCACCTGCCCTCCATAAATACACCTTTCCCTACAGATGCCATTCAGTTGTCCCGAGGCCCACGTCTGTGTCCCAACCTTCCTTCCCTTAGTTTGCTGCTCTGCGACCAGTGAGGCCTTCCTTTGTGCCCTTTAGCAGATTGATCACTTTGCAAAAGGACCTTGACCATGATGACGTCCTTCTGTCCCGCAACAGTCTGACTCTTTCTCCTCATCTCTGTCTCCCTCCCCTTCCCCACGTTCTATTTCTCTCTAGTCATGCTTTCTCTTTCCAAACCACAATAATTTTGTTCCTGAAAGTTCTCCTAATAGTTTAGACCAAATCAAATACACCCACTTAACGCTTTTTCCCCGTTTTATGCCCCCATAGCCCCTGAGTAAGTTGTGTTTAGAGTCTGTATCACTGCTGCAATTTTACATTTCCCCATGGGATCATCCATTAATCTCTCTCTCCAGCTAAAGTCCGGCCTTCCCTGATCACTACACTCCTGAAACCCAGCAGAGTTCTTGGCACCTGATAGATGCTCAAGACTGATGAGGGGGGAAAAGGAGAGAATGAGAGAAGGAAGGAAGGCAGGGAAGGAGAAGATTGAAGAAAGGCTCTAAGGTGACATATAACATGTGGCATTTTGATGTTGCACCGTAACGTTGAGATTAATGAAATTATGTATTAACGCCTTAGATATAAAACACTAGTGGCAATAAAATAAAAGAGATGCAATCCTTGCCTTCCATTTTATTTGCGATCAGAGACATGGTAAATAACTATAAGAGTGCACGGTGACTACTTTGGTGATAATACACACACACACACCTCTCCACATGCGCAGGAATTAGAGACCGACTGAACAGGTGAGATGCAATCATAACATGTACAGAGAAGAAATGTGTTTTGATGACTTAAGAACTACCATGTATTTACTATCATTTATATGAATCTGGTAGTTCATAGTTAGTATAATATTCATGGTCAGTGAATTTCAGAAAGAGTTTATTTGAAGGTATCTGATAATGTACGCAGATATTAAAGCGAAGGCAGGAATGTAGAGTTCACCATCAAATAAATATGCTTCCTGTGTATTTATCTTGGAAACAGATAACGGAACGTTTCAGCATAAGGCATTGGAAGCAGACAGAGATGTTTCTGGGGAGGCCCGTTGCTAACAACACGTTGATTCAAAATGCTCTCAGCACGTTTGTCGCGCTCCGCTCATCAGATTTGACCAAGTGATTTTTAGTCCCTTGTGATCAGGATCTGGTTTTGCTGGCACGTGTGTCCCCAGGCCTAGCCTCACATCCTGTCACTGTGAGCACTTAATAACCAGTGATGCTTAACACATGAGTAGCCCTGTGTCCCCAGACTGGGTCCACCAACCAACCCCACGCAACTGTGACAATCAGGTCTGCTCAACGGATGCTCCACTTACTGTGAACTCTGCAGCCCTAGTCCTTGCCCAGATGACCTCACTTACACAGTCCTTTTACAGGGGTCTCTCGGGACACATTGCATACCGCTTGCCTGGGCCATGCTGCTTAACTGAACACCCAGGAGAGGAGGTTAGTCTGCAGAAGACGGGCTCCCGGGGGAGACACAGGCCCCCCACCTGGGGGTGGGGGGGCATGTCGGTTGCAACGTACACACACCCTCACTTCAGAAGGACCCTTCTTAAGGCTCAATGCTTTAAAACTATTTTTGGCTCTTGCTCACTTTTGGTAAACATTAAACTATTGAGCTTCTCTTTAGTATTGTGGAAATTCAGAAAATAAAAGAAGCGGTGCTTCATAAAAAAAAAAAAAATTCAAAGTAATTCAGCTCTGTGTATTTTTAGACTAACCATACTCTCATACCTACCCATCTCTATTCTGGAATTTGATGAATCTAACCTTTACAGCAAGCCCAAAGTTCCAATTTTGGGTCCAGGGAAAATGTTTTTCATTCTACAAAAACTACAGTAAGCCTTCTAACTCTTCTTTCTTCTCCAGTGATTGTTTTTTTTTTTTCCCACAGAGATCATCTCTTACTGAGGAGGTAGGAGGATTGAATGACAAAACTATCTAAAAGAGCCCAGACACTCAAAGAATGTTTACTGAATCTGAAATGTATCAGTTTCTATAACTACTTCATTTCTTTAAATGAAGATTTTTGCATAAGTGCATATATTATGTAAAATGCATGTGCAGTTGAAATGCTCATTCATTGATTTTAAAAGTGGATGGCCATTTCCCAAATTAATTGCTAGCTGTTTTATCTATAAAAATGCAGATTTAAAACTACATTTCTAGAATAGTAGATATAACAGCTTGTAATTTGAAGATCCTTCAAGCATTCTTATTAATGCATGCAAATGACGTGACTAAAATAGTACAGCATGAAAGACTTAAATATATTTCTTAAATCATGTAAAAGTTGCGTGGTGTTAGGTAAAAGGGCGGCGATAAATTTAAATGGTGTATTTTGAATCAGCACTGTGCTTAGAATCATTTCAGATCAATTTGTGCACTGCAAAAAATGCCTGCTGCCGTCCTGGTCACCCAGCTGAAGCTGAAAAATAGGCGATATTTTGTCACTAAGATTTTACAAGGAGAATTCTACTGAGAAAAATGAGTCTAGAAAGTAATATGAATCTGAAAGCGTTGGGTCACTTAATTCAACCTCAAGCCCACCCCTACTAATGTTAGTCCCCAAGAAGAATGTACTTTCCTGTGAATTCCTTCACTCTCTGAAACGACATGCAGTGAGAAACCATGTTCTCATCACTGAGCTTTCACACTTGACGGCTCGGGGAAAGCGCATTAAATCACCACCTGGGTGGAAAGAGGAGACCAGAGTGGAATTGGGGAGAGTGAGCCGAGGTGACGCGGGCCAACGCATTTCTAGCTAGTTTTTAATGTGGATACAAGAATGCGAAGCACACACACGCACATGTGTATAGAAAGTAATACATTTGTCTCTTCTGAATAATGAGGATGGAAACACCTATTTTGTTTTTTGACATGGGCAACAACTGCTAATGAGGCTTCTTCAAAAGGTACTTCCTCCTCGACAAGTGGATTGCCTTTGATAAATGAAGGAAAGAATGTGATACGAAGACCCCAAATATCTAGAGGGACAGATGTATGCAACCTCGTTTTTCACTTCTACTCCATATTCTTAAATTTGATAAGAGGCACTGCCTTATCCGACTTAAGGTGAATTGAAGAAGCAAAGTGACTTGCTAATTTCAATGGGCTTCCCTGCTGCCCCCCACCCACCTACCCTGCTTCCAGTTCCCTCTTTCTCCTTAAAACCCCAGCTCCTCCCGTATTCAGACTGCAGTGAAGTGGCTCCAGTGCAGACATAGACCTCAGTGAGCATAAGCCGATTAGCAATGGATGTGCCTCCCAATGGCCAGGCCGCGGCCTACTCTGATCAAGCTGCCGTGTTGTCCTGACCGAGGTGATTGGGTGTCCATATGTCTGGGCATGTGGTCTAAGCTGGTCCTACCATAGGAAGTTCACAGCCAATGTCCAATAGCTGGAAAGAAAATTTCTTTCCTGCCTTTGGCTTTTGAGTGTAGAACCATGTAGTTCTTGGGACTTCTAGCAGCCATGGCTCTATCACGAGCAATGCCTCATGAGAAGCCACTAGCCAACAGATGATGAAGAGCTGAATGAATCCTGGAGAAAATGAGCCACAGCTCTGAAGAAACCATGAGTCTTAGGCTCAAGCCAGGTCTGCATCCCAGATGTTTTATAAGCCAACATCCCTCTGCCATCGGAGCCAATGTAAGGTGTGCTGTCTGCTACTTGCTAAGGAAAACATTAGAACCCACAAGGGATAGGGCAGCCTCACTCAAATTGTTATGTGACCTTCCGGTGCCGTGACTTGCCAGCAGATCAATCCTGTGCAAATACTTCCCCCCTTTCCCCCTCAAACTAAATAACCAAAGTATAAGAGAGGATGAGAAAGAGAAGCAGGATATCATAGCGCAAAATTCAACGTCCTTGGGAAATATAGGGTGGTATTTACCACGTTGAGTAGGTCATGGAAACTTGGAAGCTCTGACTTCCTTCTCTGTGAGTGAACATAATAAACGCTGCAGCTCTGACTGACATACAGATGTCCAGCACAACTCCCGCCATATGGCAGGTCAGTAGTAAGTGCTGACTCCTCTTCCCTTTCTTGATGTTTAATGCAGATCTTTATTCATAATGGCCTGGACTGTTTGTATTATTGCTCTTGATAGTGCTACTTTTGAAGAGTCAGAATGTTGTATTGAAACTATTCGTTTATAAATTTACGGACTCAATTATGCATCTACTACTTTTCAAATTAGAATTATTTATTTCTTTTTTTTTAATATTTATTTTAGACATAGAGAAAGAGTGTGGGAGTGGGGGGGGGTGTGTGGAGAAGACTGAGGGGGAGGGAAAGAATTTCAAGTAAATTCCCCTGCTGAGCACAGAGCTGATGCAGGGATCCATCCCAGGACACTGACTTCATGACCTGAGCCAAAGCTAAGAATCAGACGCTGAAAAAACAGAGTCACACAGGCGTCCCTTTATTTCCTTTTTTGTTTGTTTGTTTTTAGGCGTCACTTTATTTCTTAATTTTTTATGCTTACTATCTGGAAAGCATCCAATTCCTATGGTTGTTTTAAAAACAAATAATATAGGGGCACCTGGGTGGTTCAGCGGTCATACGTCTGCCTTCAGCCCAGGGTGTGATCCCGGGGTCCTGGGATTGAGCCCCATATCAGGCTCCCAGTGAGGAACCTGCTGCTCCCTCTGCCTGTGTCTCTGCCTCTCTCTGTGTCTCTCATAAATAAACAAATAAAATCTTTTTTTTTAAAATAAAAGCAAATAAGATAATACATGAACATACAATGTTGTCTGCAAAGTCAACAAATGCAAAGGTTTTTGGATAGTACTTATTTTTAATTTTGGACTTTAGTATACTATATGGTGTGCAGCTTATTTTTAATTTTGGACTTTAGTATACTATATGGTGTGCAGCTTTTTCTTCTGACAAAAGGACACCAGAATTTGGTAACATTGGTCAAATTCATGCTGTCTTCTTAAAAACAATGGTGTAAATGCTTCAATCAATGCAAATAAATAAATAATATGAATAATAATATGATTTCTCACTATGCTAATAGATTAAAATATTCTATTTAAAGTTTAATAAATAGTGAGTGCATGTTTCATTTATATTTTTAATAACTTTGAGAAATTTCCAGAGAAAGCCAGACCCATTTCTCCTGAAAAAATAAGTATTGCTTTATGCGCACGGATATTCACAGATATTATACACACACCCAAGCTCTCTTACCTCTCATCACTTATGAAAAAAATCAATGTAGTCCAATTTGTCAATGGGGGCAGAAGTTAGTTAGAAATAAAAACATGTTTTAATTCAATCTATATTGTTATCATTGGCATGTAACTAAAAACTGATGGTTTAGAATTCTCATTTCTCATTTGCTAATGTTTCTGCAAATTTTGTTTATCCTATGGTAATATGTCCATAAAACAATTGACTATTACTAAAATGAATTGAATGATCTCAATTTTCTTCTCAGGAAATTCATCAAAGTAGTAAAAGATTCATTATAAGGTCATGAAACTAAATACAATGATCTTACATTATACAGAAAAAGGAAACTCCAAGGCATGTTTAGTGGTTCATTAATGTCCTTCTAGATGCACAGTCCCACTCTGCCGGGCCTTCCAAGCCAATACCCCATCCCTCTTCTGCTCAGAGTCCATCCTCCATGTTTACACACTTTAAAATGCACTGAAAAACATCTCTGATCCAGCCTGGTCTTGTACTGGAGATGTGGAGTCTAGACTGGGAGAGGCTAGTCCACTCACATTAGCCACTGACCCAGGAAAGCAAACCTGGCAACTTAGGGAATGTTGTTTTCCAAGCCATTCACAGAGAAGCTGAGAAAGCCTTTCTGTGGAGAGTCAAGGTGAATGACCACACATCTTGCAGACATGTTGCCTCCAGAAGCTAGGGGACCACCCATCAGGCCAGCTACATGCTCTCCTCAGTGCCTATCAGGGTCCCCACACCCTCCCCCAGAGGGAGGTGCCCTCTGTTTCCTGCAAAAGCTCAGATGTGCTTCTCTTCCTCACCCATCTCTCTAGATGCTAAACTACCATAACATTCACAAAACGACAAAGAAATAGGGATGTATCTCCTGGACCATGAACATATGTATTTTGGATCATTAGCCTCCTTCAAAAGCAGTAAAGGAATAATTAGCAATGTGAGCAGAATATCAGGTACAAGGGGATTTTTTTTTTAATCAAAGAATTATTTATTATAGTGAAATTTGAGGAAATACTATTACTGATTGGATATTGCCTAAATAGATCATGGTACATGGACATGATGACATTTTACAATTTTCTAAATATATTTTTAGAAACATTTAAAAAGATGGGGAGTTTTGTACAAGTGAAAAAGCAGAATGTGAAATGATAGCTTTTTCATACATGAATAGGCAAAGGAAAATAAAAGATTACAATAAACTTGAAAACCAGCCAGTTATTTGAATAAGGACATTGCAGGTACAGTTTGTTTTCTTCTTTATATTTGGAAAATCTTGCTACAAAAAGTGTCCACTGATTTTTAATGCTAAAAAATACGATAGATGACCTGGTGCAAATAGGTTTTTGTTTATCTCACAACATAGAGCCCATCATTTTTCCCCACCTAGTTATATTCTCCAATTCCAATAGTTTCCAAAGTTTAAAGCTGGTATCTTATTCTTGGGATTTTCATAAATATAAATATATATAACTTATGTATATTAATTCATATATATGATTTATATAGAAATATATAACTGATTATAGATATTTTATATTTTGTATACATAAAATAATATATCATAAATTACATATGCAATTTTATATTTTACATATAAACTATATAAAATCAATTATATATAAAATATAATTATATAAAATATATAATTATATGATTAATTATATATGAAATCAATTACTCATATATAATTTTATATTTTATCTAGAAACAAAAATATTATCTATATACATTTATATATCTTTTCACTGTAATCAGCTGGTGGTTAATTACTTAGTTCACATGTAAGGTGTATTTCCTAAGGATTAGATTCATTTGCGAAGATTGTTCAATAGTAGAACTATCTTTACAGAGAGAACTGAGTTAGGGACAAACAGGGCTAGGCAGGGCTAGGAGGGGGCTACGGAAGCAGGCTCACAAAAATCCCCAAAATGCTGAGGTGTAAGGAAACCGGAGATAAAGGAACAAACCAGACCAACCTGCCCTAGATGTGGGCGGGGAGGGTGTCTTGTTACAACAGCTAGTTGTGACCAACAAAGACTTAGGGGACCCTACAAAGGAAGTAAGCCATTGAAGATGTTATCACTAGTCCCTACTCAATGGTGATGTCAATAGATATGTTAAAAGTGTTTAGGTTCCCTGATTAGGCTTTTTCAATAAAAAAACAACCCTATAAGCCCTCAGTGGCAACCCTGTCTGGACCCCTCACTCTATCTTTGTTTAATCCACTTTCTTTCTTTCTCTCTTTCTTTCTTTTTTTAGATTTTACTCATTTATACATGAGAGACACAGAGAAAGAAAGAGACAGAGACAGAGAGAGGCAGAGACACAGGCAGAGGGAGAAGCAGGCTCCATGCAGGGAGCCCGACGTGGGACTCCAGGATCAGGCCCTGGGCTGAAGGCGGCGCTAAACCATTGAGCCACCGCGCTGCCCGCCTAATCAACTTCTATCCCTTTACTCACTCTCCCTGACAGTCCCTCTTTGTCAGTGAGATTCATTCTTTGACTCCATGAGACAAGAACCAAGCTCTCCCTTATCTGAACCATTTTCAAATCCAGGTTTTTCCACGGACATCCCTGGTACTTTGTTTAAATGAATCCACTTGAACACATTTGTATACATTAAGGTTAATATTGTCAGAATCTAAGGCCTGCTAAGATATTAGTGTAAACTATATGTAAAATATCATCAGCATTGGTTCCTTGCTTCCTTAAGAAGAGTAACAAATGTGAAAATATCTTCAACTTTAAATCATTTTTCATAAATTGTAAGTTGATTTTGCATTTCCAATTCTTGAAAACATTTCTCTTTTCATTACTGTGGGAAAAAATAAAAACTATGCATTGCTCATCCATGTAAAAGAATATAAACACATAAACGTGTATTACCTTTTCCTGTTTCACTAATCAATCAATTAAGGAAATGATAAAATCGGATAGTAAGAATGCCTTTTACGTTTTACCAGGTGTTTCCATTCCATAAAACAGAAATATATTTTCCTCTTAATGGGGAAACGTGACGAACACAGAAGAAATAAGGTCACCCGACTCAGAACTCCGGTTATACAGCATCCTCATCTGTGAGTCCTATCCATGCCTGGTTATGTCAGGACTCTCCCACGTGTTCTAACAATGGACTCTTCTGGGGGGAATGATGGAAATTCATAACAGATACAGTAAGCAAACTTGCTGAACAAGAAAGGTCATAACAGATACAGTAAACAAACTTGCTGAACAAGAAAGGGTATAGGGGATTTCGAGTAAGAAGGGGATTTCGAGTAAGAACAAAGACAATTCAGAACGTCATGGAAAGAAGAAAACAAAGAAAAAGACACATACACATCCCATTAAACAGCATAGCAACCCAAACACTTATACACACACATATCAGAGCACAAGCAGATCAATAATCTTTTAATTGAGTCGAGATAAAACAATTGCATTGGAAAGTTTAGTGGAGGGAGGTGAAATTCTAATACACACTCTGCACACATTTCTGTAACACTGTGTTTTCAGTGAGAATATAATACTCATTTATAGGTTTGATAAAAGAGGCTGATTTCTCTTTGGGCCATGGAGACAGGTTTTCAGAATGGAGAAGTGTGCAAAGGGATTTAACTGTTCCCTTTGAAAGTGCTGACCTTGTTGTGAACAAGAATCAAGCCTGCAAAGACTATTCATATTAAAACCTTATTGTTTTAGGCTACTTCCACCATATTGTTTTCCAAAGGGAACTAATTAGCAATTTTATCTCATCTGGAATGCTTAAGTGGCCCCATTTACCTTTTCCTTATGTACTTTATGGCCCAATAATCAATGGAGCCTCCAACTTCTCTAGAAGAGAAACAGGCAGGGCCACATGTTGTCATTCAATATCCACACAATGAGTAAAGCCTTTCTGACTGAGTTGTCCTGGTTTTTCCTTTGGCAGGTGCAGAGAGTGAGTTGTAAGGAGCTATTTCTTTTCAGGGGGTGGCTGGAAATAAACATGCATATAAACACATTCTTGTTGATAGTATGCTCCCTGGAAGGTTAGGACCATGGAAGCCTAAATGTGGCTTGAACATGAGGGAGAGAAGGGGCCATGGCCCAAGGCCAGAGGACAGAGGTGTGCCTTCCAAACCTGAGAGACTAAGGAGGTATTTGTAAGTGGAGGAGATGTGTGTCTGGTTCCTGATAGCACTAGAGGTAACAGAACCACGCATGATCCCTCATATGGTTGACCCACCTAGTGAATTCTATGCACTTATGAAAAATGTCTTCTGGAGCTGAGCTTCTGTTGACCTAACTAACTGTGAAAGTCAACTCTTTGCTTGCTAAGAGTTGGCTATAACAACAAATCACGGAGGACCCGCAGAGAAGAGTGCCACTGACAACCGAAGAAGCAGAAGTCATGAGTGGGAGCACCAAAAACCAGGGATGGGGCCTTCTGTAGACCTTTAGACCTGGTCCTGTACCCACAGGATGCTCACAGCATCACATGAAGGAGATAAGCTGTCTTACTAATGATTCTGTTCAAATATCATTAAGCAGGTAGGTAGTGGGGGTGCTGCGTAAGCTGGATTTAACTGGACTTAAGTGAATTAAATAGTACGCTATATCCTGCAAATGCCGTAGAAAAAAAACATCTATCCAAACCGAAAGGAAATAAAGAACCTTAATAGAAAATTGATGATTTATATCAATAGTAACTCTAAGCCAGTCAATTTATTGTAGAGGACATACTAGAGGATGTGACTTCTGGCACTGCTTCAGGGATATTTGGAGTAGAATCTGCAGAAATTTTATGTAAGCTATATAAGAACCGAACAAGAGAGGTACTTAATCTGTAACTACTTTTCTCAGTGAATTATAAGGAAGTTAGGTAAAGGTAAATCAGTGTAGGCTCAAGATAGGACCCCACTGATTTCAATCTTTCAAGACAGTCAAGGTGAGACTTTCTTCCTTTTTCTGCAGATGCCCCCAGCTCCTCTCTCTCTCTCTCTCTCTCTCTCTCTCTCTCTCTCTCTCTCACACACACACACACTCTTCTCTCCAGAGGCCTAGGGGCCAGAGGCAATGTGGATAAGTATAGGTCTTAGATGAAAGCAGATGGCTGATGTTTCACATCCTCATGCTGCTCATCCAAAGCTTTCTTCATTTCCTGTGGCACGCATTTCAAAATATGTCCTCATTATTATGAGATGCTTAATTATCCAGAGGTCCTGTTCATTCTCTTCCCCAGCCGTAGGACCTTCTAAAATTCACATAGAAACTGGAGGGTTGTATTATTCTTTTTAACGTACCTGACTCTAGAAGTTTGCTGAGTGCTCAACGAGTCTAATTTCTTTAGATCTTAAATATCAATATTTATATCTTAATTCAGATACAAGTTCGAAGATGCATATGGATCTATCAGAGTGCATCTATCTCAATGAGAATGAATAAGCACAAACTTGACCTGAAGATCCATCGATGAAAACTGCAAAGCTATCCATGCCCACAATGATGGGATGTGATGTTGAGCCTATGATGTGCCACCTACAATGCCCTAGCAAGGAGGGGTGGTCACCCACATTCCCTGTAGCCAGCAGGGATGAGCATGGGTACTGTGATAATAAGCATGATGGATTGAATTTCATTAGAATGCTAAGGAAAATCCCCCAAAATGGTTCTTAATTAAATGGTCTCCAGCTAAGCAGCAGTCAAAATGTGAACTTGCTCTACTTTCTATTCAACTGAATGTCCTATTGACTTCAAAGCCTATAGGGAGCCCTTAACTCATGGCAGTGCTTCCTATTTACATAGTTCTCTTCATCTGAGATCCATGCAGTGCTTTACAAATAGCATCTTGTTACCTCATACAGTGAGTCCATTACAGAGCTGAGGATAGAACCCAAGACTTGGAACCCCCGTCATCTGTGAGACTAGTTCTAATGAAGCATCAAAGTGGTCGACTGCTACCAGTGAGTTAGATGGGGAAAATAAAGTTTGGTATGAATTCTTTGACACATCAATGTCTTAACACATCAATGTCTTTGACATATCAATGTCTTAACAGCAAAGTGGGTACCCATTAAACCATTCGTTTCTGATCTTCAAAAACCAGCTGTATGCTTCTGGTATCAACAAGCAAAGATAAATTACAAGACTAAACGATCTGATCACATGAATACCATCTTCTGGTGCCCATAGAATAACACATTTTCAAGTAGCTGGCAAATAATTTCATTGAGTGCTTATTGAGACATTTGCTCAAACCCAATAGGTAATTTATTAATCTCTCGATTCCCAAATTCAGCTAACAGAGTTAGCTCTCAATCTAGAAATTCCAATGTGTGTACACTTTTGTTCTTATGCCTCATTGTTGGGTGATTTTGCACATATTATACTGGTAGCAATATCAATCAAAAACAGTAAATTTCTCAATTTTGGATATATAGAAAGGTAAATTTGGGCATTGCTAGTTTAAGTTTTGATACCAATAATATCCCCTTTATTAAATGATTGATTTTTAACTTTATTTATTTTTTTTTATTTTTAACTTTAAAGAGGCTTAACTTGAGCATAACTTTCATTAGAAACTAGAAAACATGATTTATAGGTAGAAAGTTTATAATAGAAAAGGTTTGGTAGAAAGGGTTTTATTTCTGAGATATTTCTTGGACATATTCTTAGAAAATTTCAAAAGTGCCATATGTACCATTATGAATGTTTATGGTCAATATTTTTCTTGAAATGCTGAAGAACACATTCTGTAAGGTCCTTTGTAGTTCAGAAAATAGAAAAAGGTGTAAAGAGAAATAACATGTCTGAGGCAACAAAACAAGTCTTTTTTTTTCCCCTCAAATGCCTTTGTTTTGTTTCCTGGTCACACAGTGCATCTTTGGCTACAGTTGTCCCCATACGTCACATTTTTTCCTATGAGCCTGTTAATGGTTTCAGGCTGACTCCATATGGAATTCCTCTATGGAATCCCAATAGCGTCTTTTATGATGTCGTAATTACTAAAGTCATTGTATGTTTGTATGAACGATTAAAACCATTAAGTAGAGACAAAGGAAAACCTCCATTCAAGGGCTAGCTACAAATGTTACCATTTTCCTCCATTCAGGAAGGGAGCTTTATTATCATATTAAACAACATGCAAAAGAAATTAAAGGTAAATCAAAGTACTGGGTTCAGAGAGGAGAATGCACTAAAAAAAGTTCCACGGTGAGGATTGCAAAGCACTCTGTGGTCCCTGACTCTATTTCAGACCATTTCATTATTCACTGAAACATTTAGTACAAAGCTCATAATTTAAGATTATTATCACAGTGTGTTTATTCATCAACATGGTACCTTGTTTATTTAAGTTTATAACATTTTAAGGCTATCAAAATTTCTAGTCCAACAAGAATATCATAAATATATGTCACATTGGGATTCCCCATCTGCCTCAAAATCCTGAAGAAAAGTATGTAGCAGGTTAGTGACCTGTTTTACATAAAAAGCCTGTAAACATGAACACAGCTACTTCTCACGTTCTCTGTATCCGGACACACTAGACTGAGGGGTGTTGCTGGTGCAGCTGGAGTTTCAAGTGATCAAAGGCATAAAACTTGGCGGAATTTGAGGAAACACCGGGATCTTCATTTTTAAAACTAGCATTAGATGATAAATTAGGATTTTTGAGTGATATTCGTTAGAAAATTTCACTTATGATATGATGGTAAACTCCAAAAACGATAAATTCTGAATCAAGAGATTCTCTACTAGCGAATGTACGCTTGTCCCTAAATTTTGGGATTTGCGATTCTGCTCCACACATTGAATAATTACACTGGAACCTTTTTATTGGGGTGTGAAATCTTGAAACTATCGTTCTACTGGGCCATGATGGTACCTAAATATTTTTAAACCCACTTTTTTCCATCTTTAAGATAGAATAAAATTGCACACAGCATCTCGACTGGGAGTGAAGGGGAGCTGAGGAACCAAAGGATGTTACCAAAAGGAGCTGCAATCAGCAGCAAACTCCTAGAGATGTACCGCTAAGCACAAATGAAACCGGAGAGCCAACTTGTCAGCAGCACGAATAGGGGAGAGTCTGAATTTCAGCGGTAAGCTTTGGTTTAATTTTCTTCCCTGATAACCTTTAGCTCAGGCTGTTATTTCAGAGTCACTCGGCCGACTCACCTAGATACACACCTGTTTCCAAAGAAGCCACCTTCTTGCAACATATTTAGTAATTATATTCATCTTGATAACATCCCTCTTGACAATTTTATCATTGACGGAACTCTCAGCCTCTGAAGGTGATTTGGATTTCCCCCCTTTCCGACCTTCTATTCTGTGACAAGCATTCTGTAGAGCAAATACCATTTGTTATGTTATCTTGGAAAACGGCTGCACTTCTAGGAACTGCGGCAAAAAATCCTTTCGTTTTCTGCAGTCCGTCTCTGCCTGTCAAGTCTGCATTAATGGAGTGGAAGGAAGGTCCCTTGCTTCTTTCAACTTTGCTTATTTTCAACTGGCTTTCATTAAGGTCCAGGCTCACTATCTCGGCCATTGAGCCCGGGATTGGAATTTTAAAAGCTTGACCTTTAAATCATTGTTCAAATCTAACCACAACAGAGAAAGTCGAAAGGGTTTTATATCAGCCAGTGTTTTCACATCTCTCAAACTTGTTCCAATAATTTGGCAGAGAAAGTGAACTTGGTGGACCTTTTCTCCTCACTCTCCATAATCAGTTCATGGAAAGTAAACTACAGCCGTCCTCTTCTACCGTCACCCCAAATCCACCTACAAGAGCCACCCGTCCACCGGGGTCGGCCACACCGTCACAGATGCTGGCAATGACAGCCTGGGGGACACAACCCATCCTGGACACCGGCTGCCATCTGGTTCAGCTCCACCTGGCCATCCCTGGCCTCGCTGTCTCCTTGGAAACCAGCAGCCTCTGGCCTGGACCCTCAGAGGGAATCATGCCAACTGACCTCAACCAGGTACCCTCGAAAGCAGACCCCGCAAGTCAAATATTAATATATATGTTAATGAGGCATAAACTCATTAGTAACTCGTTTTAATACTGCCACCGATTGAAATATTAACTCGAAGAGAGGATGTGATGAATTCCTGAATGGTTAATCAATGTATTTCCTATCATTCGATAGATTCAGCGTGAGGACCTTCTGCTCATTACATGATGAGTCTTATGACTAGTCAGTGACAAATTTAGAATCACAAATACACACTTCCAAGAAACATTCCTAATAACCACTAATATGACCTTATTTCTTTTTTTTTTATGACCTTATTTCTTACACTAATCATTAACAACTCTCTAACCTAGAATTTCATGTCTATGTTGAGGAAGGAAAGAAAGAACATCATTTTGAGAAACCCATTTAGAGAAATGTAGAGAACACATAAAATAATAAAGTATTAAAAAATAAATCAGGTTCTACTTCCCAAACTCAAGTCCTGGTTGCTTTCTCTCACTATATTTCAATGTGCTGGACTGTCCTCGTAGCTCATGGTTGTTTTGGGGACATGGGGGCTCAGGAAGCAATGCTGAGTTGAAGACAAGGCATCAGCCAGATGAAAAATACCAGGGAGAAGGAAGGCCGGAAAGAGCGCGTGAACCATGGGAAAGACACGTGCACTGTTCCTAAGGCAGAGCATGGCGCACGGGGTCAGGGAAGCTACAGCGGTCGATAGGTCGCCGACTGTCCTGGTTTGCCGAGACTGCCCTGGTTTTAAAACTGGAAGTCCTGAGTAATGTGCAAACCAGAATGACCTCATATCAAACACAATATTATTTCCTATCAATTCTTCAAGTGGCGCTCTTCAAAATCCCAAATCTCTGAATTCCTACCACAGCAGACATGAATCCTTTCCTCTTTAAAATGTCCAATGCTAGAACAGATGCCATGGTAAACTTTTTGGTTAATTGCTTGAATGTGAATCGAATTCCATAGCTTCGTACCGCTGACCCTGGACCGATCCAAGCTGGGTCGTCTGGCTTCTGTCCCCTGTGTTCCTGGCACAGTGAGCGTCACCACGAGGGTTTCTTTCCCACTTGCTCTCAGAAATTCCCAACACCCACTGGAAACTCCGCCCTTAAGCTCTTGTTATTTGTTTCCTTAGCTAGTGTTCAGTACCAAACTGTGGCCCTCTGCTCAGTCCTGGAGGCACATTGGTGAGCAAGAAAGGCTTTGGTTCACAACAAGAGCATGTTCATCAAGCCGCCCAAGGAACTGCGTAACTTTGGCATGGTGTCACATGGAGAGGTGTGAGGCTCACGTGGGTCCAATGGAGAGAAACATGTGGGGTCAGAGGATTTCTTTCTTCAGTAGGCTTGGCCTCTATCTTGACTCTGTCAACCCTTTGATCCCATTGTCCTCAAATTCTGTAGGAACATCAATCTTATGCCATTCCTTTTCTTTTTTTCCAATTTTTTTGGTCATCGCCTTTAATCATACTGATAATTTTTACACTTATTTGAAATATCTTAAATATATCCAGAGTAGGATATATATATTTAATTAAATATATATATATATATATATATATATATATTTAATCTAGCACCTGGATTTTTCTCTTTCCATTGGATCTTTTCAAATGCATAACCCTTCACGTTGGTACCGATTTCTCAGCACTCAGTCTCTTTTTCCCGTTTATTTTTCTATTGTAAATTCCATATAGTTAGCATACAGCGTGGTGTTAGTTTCAGATGTACTATATAGTGTACAATTCCATAAAACACGGAGTGCTCATCACGACAAGGGCCTCCTTGATCCCCATCACCTGTTTCCTCCATCCTTCACCCACCTCCCCTCTGGTGACCATCAGTTTGTTCTCTAGAGTTGAGTCTGTTTCCTGATTTCTCGCTCTCTCTTTCTGTCCTTTGCCCATGTTTTTTGTTTGTGTGTTTCTTAAATTTGTAGAGTCCGCAAAATCACACATGGATGAAAGGGAATTCCTCTTTGTTACTCTGAGTTATTAGCTATATGATGCTTTTCACAATTTTCTCCTTTATCAAGTTTGCCTTTCATTGCTGCCTCTTCCCGCCCAGGTGGGGATTCTGTGTGTGGTCTAGCAAGAGTACCGAGAACAGTGTCTGCCATCTGAGTTCTTATTAAATGGCTCAGCAAGGGAACCCCTTGGTGGCTCAGGAGTTGAGTGTTCGGCTCAGGGCATGATCCCGGGGTCCTGGGATCGAGTCCCATATCAGGTTCCCCACAGGGAGCCTGCTTCTCCCTCTGCCTGTGTCTCTGCCTCTCTCTGTGTCTCTCATGAATACATGAATAAGTGAATAAATGAATGAATAAATAAATAGATTCAAAAATAAATAAATAAATAAATAAATAAATAAATAAATAAATAGCTGAATAAATAGCTGAATAAATAGTTGAATAAACAAATCTATGGCCATCCAGAATTGTTAAATTTCATTCCATAAAAGTCACAAGTTGTAGGCATTATAGAACTATAAACTCGGTTCTGGAAAGTGTAAATTAAAACCCCAGAGTATTTGAGCCTAGGACACAAACTTACAAAAAGGCCCTGAGTAAGTACACAACCATTGGCTGCACGTAGGGGTGCCACGTGGGGTTGTGCCCCGGCAGGTATTTATGCTGCTTCCATTCCTCCCAGCCCTGTTGGCCAGATTGTCTCAAGGCTTGCAGATGAGTTTGTTTAAGCATGCTCATATTTGTTAACACAAGCAGGTCCAGTGATGTGAAAAATTTGGCAGCTATTACATATGATGTATTCTTTTGGCTTTAGGTGCAATTCTATGTCCTGTACTGTTTATTCAAGGGGAGAATGTTGACCAAAAGAATTAGGGTATCCAAGTGACCACTGACTAAGACTCAGCCAATAAGTTCAAATTATGAGGCCAAAGGAGATTTAACAAGGACAGATATTAGTGCCTGGTGACATGATTTCCCTGGACAGTTTTAATTACCAGACATGAGAGCCCTGAAATATGTGGATGACTTAATAGCTCAAAGTACAACAGGGAAGCCTTAGTCATTTGGCATAATAAACTGTGATGAAGTACGAACACATTCTACAAGCAGCAAACACACTCAGCCTTAATTTCATAATTAGTAAATTGCGTGATATTTGCAACTTCTTATATAAGATGTAAAAGAACATTCTGCATTTAAGAATAATTTAGACAGCCAATCATATTTAAAATCTTGGTCCTGTCACAGCAAACAGTGATGTTCAAGCACAAGTATTCATTCCCATGTATCATTTTTACGGAACATTTAATATGCACATAGAAGGAGCAAGATTATGAAATTGGAGTGGTATGATCAAAATATTAAGAAAAGTTTCAAAACCAAGTTAAATACGAATTATTTTCCAAATCTATGGACACTTTCACTTTGAATGCTTCATTCAATTTTTAAAATTTTTTTTTATTTTTATTTTTTTTTAAATTTTTATTTATTTATGAACAGAGAGAGAGAGAGAGAGAGGCAGAGACACAGGCAGAGGGAGAAGCAGGCTCCATGCACTGGGAGCCCGACGTGGGATTCAATCCCGGGTCTCCAGGATCACGCCCTGGGCCAAAGGCAGGTGCCAAACTGCTGCGCCACCCAGGGAACCCTCAAATTTTTTTTTTTTAAGAGAACATTTCACTATATACCACAAACTCCTTGACACCTGCTTCTATATCTAAATCAATGTAACATCTGATTCTTCATTGGTATTAAAAATTCGGTGTCAGCTCTGTGGAGATGTGTTGAGCATTTCATAAATGTTCTTTCAAAGGTCTGTGATGGAACAGTAAGCTCATATATGAAAGTGTTTGTAGAATGTAAGATGGCACATTTTGCAGTCCTCCTTGTCCCAAAGCTCTTAATAAGTTTTGGTTATTTGAGATAGGGACATGGGGACAGTGTTTGTAGATATTCTTATATCTTCCCTTGACTGTAGAATTCGCATATATATGTGTATTCTAGACACACACATATATATATATGTTTAGACATATATATGTGACATTCTAAACATCCCTTTATTAAAAATGAGAAAAAAAGATGTCTCTGTATATATATATATATGTACATATATATATATACATATATATACATATATATATGTATATATATATATATATAGGTTGTAGGTGACAACCTAAGGATTTGCTTTCACGTAGTGTGTATATGAGTACAGCATGGGTGGTGTAAGGTATTTGCTGTGTATGTGGTGGTTGTGTGTGTGTGTGGTATGAGGTGTGTGGTGTGAGCTGTGGGATGTGTGCGTTGGGTGTGTGATATGTGAGGTGTGTGTGACAGGGTATGTGAAGTGTGAGGTATTTGCTGTGTATGTGGTATTTGTGGTGTGCGTGTGTGCTATGCTGTGATGGTTTATGCATGGTGTGTGCGTGTGTGGTTTAATAAACCAAGGCCCCCGGAGTAGGCGTGGCTACAACCAGCAGGGAGCTGTGACCTAGGGGAAGGTGCTTCATGAAAGCTCCGGTTTTATGATGCTTCCCTGGGCCACCTGCCTGTGCTTCTCTTTGAGAGAAGCTCCTTGTACAGGACCTTCGTATCTCACTCTTCCCATTTCCTGAGCCAAGAACACACACTTTCTCTGAAATGGGCCATCAGTTTGCAGCCTGCAAGGGGACAGGTGACTGGATATTGGTTGCTATTCCGCGCGTGTCCAGGGGAGGCAGCGCACATGCATCTGGGAGGGAAGCCAAGGGGCTCTGGACAGGTGGCTGGGCAAGCAGGGGAGTCAAACAAAACACCACCTGTGCTGCCCGACGTGAAGTACCGATGCAGGAGCATCAGATGCCCTGTGGTGAGCTGATGAGAGGACTGTGTTTCTCTAGTGAACTGCGACTGTTGCTGTTGACTCATTATTCCTGCCGTTCCCAGTGCGGCCCCAGGTGGCAGTTGTCCTAAAACCTGTCCATGTTGGTGTTAGGACCATTCACCCTTCCTACCTTAAAAATATTCATCATATAAAAACAGTTATAGCTGCTTGTAACCTGGAGCAAGGTGATGAACATTTATTTATTTTATTTTTAAAAAAATTTTACCTATTTTTTATTTTTAAAGATTTTATTCATGTATTCATGAGAGACAGAGAGAGGCAGAGACACAGGCAGAGGGAGAAGCAGGTTCCCTGCAGGGAGCCCGGTGTGGGACTCGATCCCAGAACCCTGGGATCACACCCTGAGCCCTAGGCCGACTCTCAACCGCTGAGCCACTCAGGTGCCCAGGTGATGACTTTTAACCTGCAAAGTCCTAACCCGTTGGATTACCTCGATTCCACCCTCCTAAACTTATATGTGCACACAGGCCCTGGGCTCCAACTTTGCCATCCAAGCAGCACTAGTTGGTATGATGTTCCGTTCTTCCCCAAGGGCTGCTGTGTCGTCATTGCATGTGTCTTTGATTAACTAAATACTGTTTCTGGCCCTGGAAAACATTCCCTTCGTGTGGACATCCTACTAGATTTCTAGGCTTTTGTGTTTCCGTCACCCAGTCAGTGACTCGTAGAACGCTGTATTTGGAAAGATGATTTCTGCTACTTACTCTGGCCCTCAAAGCCTGCTGGGTACCGACTGCATTCAAATCCTTCCCTTTTCTTAAAGGATAACTTCTAAATGGTCCATGTTGGATTGCAGCCATCCTTTTCTGCTTCTATATTAATATGACCTCTCTGTTTTAAGCAGATGGCTTTACTCTGTCCCTGACACTCCATATAAAATTGCCTCCAAATCCTAATATCTGAGAATAGCCACAGCCTGCATTTCACATCACCAATCACTCTGTCCCTTTGTGGCCCTGGACCCCGGTCATGACCCGATTAAATACCGTCATCTGTAGAGTTTTACCTAAATCCACCCATCCTAGCAGTGGTCAGGGCTGTCTGTCCGACACGTAGCACATACTGTCCTCTGCATGGGTATCCTTGTATGCATATCCTTTCTAATTTAACCGGGAAGGATATAAACATAAGAGGTCTCATCCCCTGTACTCTGTAAACATCTTCAGATCCCCTAGGGAATAACTGCACCTAAACCACTTGCTAATGTGTGCTACAAACGTGTATTTCCAGGTAACACATTATGTTGTCTTAAAGAATGTCTCCTAAAAAGTGTGCACATCATCAAGGTGGGACTAAGATAAAGAGAGAAGCAATACCTGGAAAATAAAAGGAGAAAAGTAATCAGGAAATTAAACTTCTCCAATTGTGTTTCAATAGAGCTATGGATAATATTTTTCTCTATTAACAATAAGAAGAAAAAATAAAAATAATAAGAAGAAATAATCATTCTTCATTGATTATAGCTGTTTATGAGTCCTGTGATCTAAACATCCCTTTATTAAAAACGAGAAAAAAGATGTCTCTGTATTTTATGCATGTGTGATTTCTCTTGTGGCTGGCTTTCTAAAATCTTACAAAATACAAATGCCGTGAGAATCTCAATTAAAAATCTTATTGATTTCCACTGCTTTATCAGTTGGAATCATAGTCATATGATTCCCTTCATATAGTTGCTTTAGTCAATGATGAATCTGAACATATTTCTTAAGAAATGTAAATAAAATGTCATATATATGTAACAGTACTGAATTTGTGGTTATAAAAATAAATACAGTTAATACAATATCTTACAAAATATCATTCTTGAAAGAGGTGATCAATTTTATTCAATCTGTGATTTGACATTTTTAAGCCTTGTCACACTGATATTACAAATTAGCATACGTGTGCCCCTAGGAATTATGGATTATTTAGAAACTAGACTGCTATACATCTACACACAGTGTTCTTTCCACTTCTATTGTAATTATCTTACTTTAAGTTTAGACTGAAAAAAAAAGTGTATGTAACTCAAAGGGGTAGCCCAGAAATATTTTCTATCGTAACTTTGTTTGATTTCCTCAGAAGGCTGAGAAAATAATTTGAGCATGCAATCATAGTTCTTGTTTTCACTATTTTCATTTTGTGTTACCTCCTGTAGGGAAATGAGTGCATGAAGGAGATAAACTCATGCCTTCAAATTCTTTGCGATTTTCTTCCACTCTTTGCTTCAGATATTAGGGACTCAGTACAGACTGAATTAAATTTCGAAATATCTAGATACAGAAAGATGTATTCAAACATCTCCATGCATTGGCTTTTTTTAATGTTCAACTTTATGATTTTCATAGACGATAAAATTTTTAAGGTGAAATTTGAAGTAAATTAAAGATTTGGGGAGCAAAAGGAAACAAAACAAAACAAAAAACCTTTAGGATTTGAAAATGTACTTGGTGAAATATGAAAACACGTGCCAGATAAAAATGTAGATTTTAGACACACCTCATTGTTCCTAGACATAATTGTTCATCTCCCAGAGAATGCATTGTGTTAATTTCTATATTCGCACTACGTCGGGACTGGTTTGTCAGGGAAGCATATGGTGCTTGCATTAGCTTTGGAGAATGAATAGGACGTGTCCATGCAGAGAGGGAAAGAGGGTTAAGTACTCTGAGCAAGAACAAGAAAATACGTTTTTTACGATACACTAGGATGCCTTAGAAGATGAGTATTCACATCTGGATACACAAGATAGGATTAGAACACGATAGGCTTCGACCCTACGACTCTCTCGTTGTGATACATGGTTTCCATCCATCCATCTTGCTTGTGTTAGAAGACGGAAAGCCACTAAGGAAATACCCTGTTCACCATGGAGTTGTTTTCCTAATAAGTAGAGGAGCCTACTAGTAAACTTTTAAGATCAGTAAACATCACAACCATGAAACAAAAATCTTGACATCTTAGAAACAAAATAATAAAACCAAACAAAGAAATTTGGGAGATGATCTCGGGTTTTCTAGCCAAAAAGTGAGATTCAAATATGGTGACTATTTCAGTATATGTGTTGCTCAAGCAAGCCCAGGATGCCAGAGGGGAGGCAGTGGCGGGTGCTGAAATAGGGGACCGGAATGGAGGAGTATGAAAATCATCTTCATCATGATGAGCACAGAGTGACCTACAGGATGGTGGAATCCTTACATGGTACACCTGAAACTAATACCACGCTGTATGTTAATCATACTGGAATCAAAATTTAAAAATGTTTAAAAACCCACAAATTTACATGCTTGTGGGGAAAATTACACATTGTGGAGCATACTACACAATGAGATTAATTGAATAAATGATTTCTAATTTATTGTTATCTTATTAACAGATATAATAAATGTCATTCAAAAATTTAATTATTTATTATTAACCTGCATGTTTACTGTGCTCTTACAAGGCTTTCATTTATAAAGGTGTAGGCTTACGTTATGATGGCCCATTGCTCAATAGCCACTGACATATTTATTAAATCTACAATAATTAAAATATGCATGTTAAATTAAAAACATGTCTGAAAGAGAGCCAAGATGTTTCAAATGAGGTAAAAACCTAACTATGGTTTGCTAAAGGCTTTCATTAATATAGTAATTGAGAGTCGTTAACAAAAGTAATAAATTAGATCCATTCCCCCAAAAAGGAAAATAGTTAAAATATAAAGAAGATATAACTATATATCTATGTATACGTTGTTTAAAAGGTCATCAAACTGTGCCCTTGACATGGGTACATTTCATTTTATGCAAATTACACCTCAACCAAAATCGGTTAATGAATAAAGGGGAAGGGCATTTCTATACAAATGATTAGAACGTGAGAAACAGATAATAATGAAAATGAGAAGGGGTTGAGGAAGAATAGAGCAATCATGTTGCAGGTACACAGAGAATAGAATGAAAATATTTCAATGGGGTGATCAACGCTGTTTCAGAACGTTATTTTGGATGTGAAATCATCCCTGGTCAGATGCGGGCACAGCTGCCAGGAGCAAACAAGGGTAAGAGGGGTTGGGGGGAGCCAGGGCAGAGCACAGGCCAGGTGGAAAACAGGGACGCTCGAGGGTGAGATGAAGTGGACAATGAGAGCCCCAGCGAGCTCAGGACCTGAGGATGCCCTGGGCCCAGGTTCAGGGCTGGGACCCAGGGAAGCTGAGGGCGGGGTCCTCCTCCTCACCCCTGCTTCCAGTCTGCTGGCAGACACCCATGCAATGCTCAAAGCTTTTTGGTGATCTTGTCATCAATGTTTTTTTCTTAAATCAGGCTTAACAACTGACTACTCCTTTGTTCATGCCCCAAGGTACCTGGACATGTCCCCCAGGACACCTTATCATTTCCAGGGATGCTCCTTGAGGGTCCGATGGGGAGGAGCACCCAAGGTGCCCCGTCTCCATGTCCCCAGCACGCAGCACCAAGCCGGCCGTGGGTGGTGCCCGGCAAGCACTGATGGTGAGTCTTTGAAGAAGCAATGGCAGGACTGATTTCTCAGCCAAGAAATAGATGTTGATCCCAACCCTATTGGTTCTGTGCCAGGAGCCAGTGGAGATAGATAAGAATATGGAGTGGGCCAGGTGTACACATCTTTCCTTTCAAATCCCTCTTTTTTCCCCCTCAAAAAGAAGAAAGAGGAAGAAAAGAAAAGAGGAGAGGAGGAAGAGGATGGAGGGAGGGAAAAAAAAGAAGAGGAGTGGTGGGGGAGGAGGAGGAGAAAGAGCAGGAGGGAAGAGAAAAGTGCACAGTGGTAACAATTCAGACGATTCTCCTTTTTTTCTGACTACTTTTTAACCTTAGTTTCTTGAAACAAGATTTAAAAAAACTTGAGTTAAGATTTACTGAAAACACGTAATCTCCAAATCTCGGGATGAAGAACCCCATAAAACTCCATCAAGAGTCAATGGGTTGCCCTCTCTCTCAGACCCAGGTGGCCATGGGGCTGTCTGATTGGATTATAAATCTGTGTTAGTTGACCTCCTATTTGAAGTAACCATTCCAAGAACCACTTTTGAGCAGAGGTGAGAAGGAGCAGTCTTGCTGAAAGAACCTTGAGGGAGATGCCATCTTGCAGATCAAACTACAGCAATCCAAATAGCCTCATTCAGTCAAAACATTTTTTAATAACATGAAAAATAAAAATATTTGACAGCTTAAGAAACCATAAGACACTAATGTAGAATAAGCCATATGATAGATTTAGCATGAGGATATGTATATAGATACACATATATACATATCCCATATATATACATATATATGGGATATCCCATTGTGTGTGTGTATATACAGCCCATTACAAAAGGAACCTTATTACTATCCAACAACAAATTTAGAATCACAAATGTTCCCAAGAAACATTTTTAATAAACACTAATAGAGCCATATTTCTTATGTTCATACTTAGAAAGTTCCTTAATGTAGAATTTCTTAATTATCTTGGGAAATGAAAGAAATACCATAATTTCCAGAAAAATTATAAAGAGTAGACTGAGTAATAATTCAGGGATTCATCATATCTTCTTTCACTTTAGAACTTTAAATGGTAGTGTTATTTTTTTTAAATGGTAGTGTTATTAAAACAAAGTTATTATTGTCACTTGAAAATATCCGGAAAGTTAATTATGCATTTTGATCATAGACTGCAGTTTCAAAAATATTTTAAAATGAGAAATTTACCCTTAGGACCCCAAAACCAATATTTAAATATATGCTCTCAAAAAAGAATGATTACTTGATATCCTGAAAAAAAATAGGGTGATATTTTTATTTCTGCTGGTCACAGTTTATGATTATTGGAATTATTGCATGTTATTTGTAATTTGCATTTGAATGGTATGGCTTATGATACAATATCAATTAGATGGAAAATCTGGCAGGAAAAAAAAAAACTGGTATACATCCATTGAAAGAGATTCAAATTATCTTTGCAAAATTTAAGTTTTTTAAATTTTTTTTTTAAAGAGAGGGCATACACTCAAACAGGGAGAGGTACAGAGGGGAAGGGGGAGAGAGAATCTTAAGCCTATTCCACACCCAATACAGAGCTGGACGTGGGGCTCACTCTTATGACCCCGAGATCATGATCTGAGCTGACATCAGGAGTCCGATGTTTACCCTCCTGAAACTCCCAGGTGCCTCTAAATTTTCTTTGCAAAACTTAGCGTCTGATGCCCTTGCCTATGTGATGTAAGCCAGTGGTCCGAGATGGCTGGCACACGGTGGAAGGGGGTGCAGACAATAGGGCATAGTATATATAACAGAATCACCTAAAAGAATCATCTTTCCAAATACACCTTGCTGCATATCACCTTCTGGAAGGATCTATATTTCTCTGTCGATAAGGTGGTAATTCCAGACTAAGAACTTCTATTTCTAGAAAAGTAAATCTTAAGATCAAGTAACAGTTGACTTAGAAATCCCATGTTCTTAATTTAAAAGATCTTTAAGAAAAATCTCAATGTGGCTTTACTCAAATTCAATGAATACAAATTTGAGAAGGTATTAGGATGAGAAGAGATCTGACCATTTGACTGGATATGCAATCCCTTGTCTCTAGTATTATCCTCTGCCAGAATCCAGAGAGCATTTATAATTTATCCACTTCTTTCATTTAATGGGATGGTCATGCTTTTACTGTCATTTAAATACTTTCCATTTGTAATCCCTGTATTTTCCCCCAAGCATACCTGAAGACAGATTTTTTACTTACTTTACAGTCTATTCAGCACCTAGTGTCTCACTGTATTCGGCAGGTGATCCGTTCTTACTTACTGAACGAGTTGACCCACTTCTGAATGTACCCTCGTAGTTCTACACCCAAGAACCCAAAACGCGAATCAGTTGGCTAGGACTTGGGTATAGCACTTACTGCCGTCAGTAAGAATCATGTTTGTTTGTTTACTTATTTATTTATTTTTGCTGTGATATCCAGCCCAGACTCAGATTTGAATAAACATTTGCTTGAATAAGATCCAACTTTACAAAGTTGAATTTTTATAGTGTTTTTTTTTTTTTCTTTCTTTCTAACCTAATGCTTGTGACATTCTATAGCGCTTCTGACTGGTGTTGATTACAGAACACTTTTCCTGTAACATCACCACATTGATCAACCCTACATTTTCTATTTCCATATACTTCTTCTTTAACCATCTTTATATCCTAATGGTCTTTTAAAGAAAATACATTTTCCCCATTTATTTTTTTTTTGTTTTTTTGGTTTGCTTGTTTGTTTAATGAAGTATTTGTCCTTTGCATGCTCTGGAGATGTGTGGGTCCAGAGGAGAAGGAGGAAGTGAAAGCAGACGTTTACAGGGATGACTAGGTTTGGAAGATGCTCCTAATGAATCTCCATGTTGATAAGCCCTTGCCACAGAAAAAGCTCTGAGCAGTCCTGTAGTAAATAGTTGTTTACTTTTGTTTTAATGAGGGCTTACAAACTTAACTGACATCAAGTCTCTTAGAATTCATAAATAGTTCTAGTTCTAAGATACCATTCCAAGGGAGATACTTCTCAAACCAGTGGTGTAGGCCAATCCAGCATCTACCAGAAAGCACATGGCATGTCATCCAAAGATGTAACACCTATGCCAGGATCTTAAGTCCCTCGGCCTCCAATACGCAAACGCACACTTACTCTAGCTATTTCATTACGAAGCCACAGACCCAGTAATCTTCTCTGAGAAGAGAAGACAAACACATCTTTCTTCTCTGGTGACATTGAAGTGTATTATCTCACTACTACTTTCTTGACTGGCAAGTGTACCTATAGGGCAGATTTTTATTTATTTATTTTTTTTTACTTTTCTGCATTATAACATTCTGGCATGGAGGGGACTCCACACTCTGGCCCCTATATCTCTTGTCCAATGCATCTCACATTCTTTTCTAAAGGCGCACTCCACGTGACTCTATTTTGTTATTGGAACCACACTGACATCAAAAATTTTAGATACTCACCTAGATATAATACCACTTTTAAGAATCAGCAGAAGACCTAGCATCCTCTAACTGTCCGTTGTGTCCATTCCTAGTATCTTTGATATTGTCTTGCTTTGACAATGATCATCCATGCATATCTCATCTCTCCAGCCATAAAAACGAACAATTTAGTGGAGGGAACCATGTATTACTTTTTATTATTTAATTACTAGCATCCAACACAATATCTTAAACCATGAAGCTCATATTTCCTGCTAATAATACTGAATGATCTTAACCTCACAATTTATTACTTTCTAAGATTTTATTTAGATAAATAAATATCTTTATTAGATAAATAAATATTTCCCTTCAGAGAGAATCTCAAGCAGACTCTGCATTGAGCATGGAGCCTGACATGAGGCTTGAAATTACAACCTTGAGATCACGACCTGAGACAAAATCAAGAAAGGTTGGAGACCCAACCAACTGAGCCACCCAAGTGCCCCATAACTACATATTTTAGAATACCCTTTCTTCTTAACATAATTTTCCTTTTTTGTTTCAAATTCCCCCAACCACTTCATTAATGTTCTATTCTAGATAAGGAATCACTTTTTCCAGTGGTAGAGCCCACTAGACTTCAGATTATAGGCTGAGAGTCAGAGCAGATCCAGCAGACTACTGTTCCAGAAGCCAACAGAGTAGAAGTACTATATTCCAAGGACAGACCTGAGCCTAGATTCTAGAATCATATAGTATCAGAGGATACTGAGGGATTTCCAGCAGGCTTTGTTCCAAAACAAAAAAGAAACCAAAAAGCAATGGGCACCTTTTTTATCTTTGCATTAGCTATTTAGAAAATATATCTCCCTAAGAGCGATGGAAGTCTGCAAGCTATCAATCAATATAATGTTGTCCTACATATAATCACCTGGCTTTAAAATTGTTACATAAAAATGTTTCTGCTCTATTTTTCATTCAAACTCATGTTTTGTTTGTAATCTGAAAATTACACAATTTACAAAACTAGTCTACTAAAACTATTATTTCAAAATATGATTGAAAGTAAATATCAATAATACCCTCTCCTAGGGAGTGCCTAGTCTTCTGAGAAACTTGGTTTGGTGAACCAGCTGTGTCAGAATCACTTGGATGCACTTAAGAAATATAGATTCCTAGGCTCCACTATTGGAAAATCAGCATCCTTAGAAAAGTGATAAACCAGTCTAGAGGTGACGCTGCCCATGCAATACAAAAACCTCTTTAATACACCTCCAGAAAGGCACTTACATGGTGAGAGCTCCATGAAATCTAATTTCTTCAGAGAGGGGTCCAATATGTTTCTGATTACCTGGATAGTGGTAATTATTTGAAATTTCCACACTACATTTTAGCTTAAGTTTCTCTCTCATTATTATCCATTTACCTTACATCTACCCTATGGAAAAACAAGAAATAAATCTGTTTTTCCACGTGATCACCCTTCAAGTCCTGGTATTTCATATTAAACTGGTCTGAACTGTGATCAAATCCATTTAAATTGTCTTATGCCACATTTACTTGATTTCAGAATTTTAGTGTCAAGTCAGTACAACACAGTACACTAGAAGAAATAAAGACAAACAGTTCTTAATCACTGCTGTGATAGAAGCAGAGATGAGGGATTTCAAAAGTACAGAACAGAGATGTACAGAGGGAGACAGAGATACAGAGGGAGACAGAGAGACAGAGCCTCTCTTCAGAGGCATTTGGAAAAGATAATCCTTGAGTTCTGACTTCAAAGACAGTGACAGTTAACCAGATTGAGAGAAGAGAGGAAAGCCTTAGAAAGGGCATCCCAGTGGAATTATAAAAGGAAAGGAAAGTCATAAAGGCTTCTAATTCCATAAAGCCATGAGTAATTCATTCAATTGAAGCCTGGCAAAGTTTTGGGTTAGAGTAATAGAAACCACATTACAAAGGACCTTTATTGTGATGTTTGAGGAACGTTATCAACAGATCTTATTTAGGGACTTAACATGATCAGATTTGAGGTTTAGAAAGATCACACCAGCAGCTCTGTGAAAAATATCAATAAAAAAAAAAACCTCCACTTATGTCATATATATTGTGCATAGACACCATTGTTAATGCATTGTTTTATTTTAATTTTTACAACAATCCTAGGAGGTAAGAAGCATAGGTGCTTATTTTAGATATAAAGAAACAGACTCAGAGAGATTAAAATTAATTTCTCCAAGATCAGAAAGCAGAATTGGGGCATGATTCAACAATCATCTGGCTTCCAGACTCATGTTTTTAGTCACGTTGAGAAATAGAGACAAAAATGATGGCATAGCGCAGTAATGATGACATTAGAAGTGGGGATTACCTGAAAAGCATGGATTGTCCAGGACAGAGGAGGACAGATCAATACAGGACTCAGTGACCAGCTCTATGGAGGACAGTATAGAAAGCAGATTCTGACCCAATTCCCAGGTTCCACTGGAAATGAGTAACAAGACAGGGAAATGGAGGAGTTTTGATGTGATTCTTTATTCTTTTCAGAATATAAATTATTGTTATTTAAATAGGTAGGTGTTTTCAAACTTCACAAACACTGAAACCTGATGTGATTTGTTCATCACATTAGTCTCAACACCTGGACGGCACCTGGTGGATAGCACACATTGCCAAAAGCCTTATATAGAGGACCAACTATGGGAACAGCAAGGGGGTGGTGGCTACCATCTTGATAAGTCACAAAGTATCATTGATCTTTACCAGTATTCTTTAAAATAAAGTTAAAGAACACTGATCACCACATGATAATCTATCTTTGAGGTAGGCCATTAGGAAGAGTTTATTGAATTATTCAATTGATAGTGTTTAATATTGTTGTGATAGGTACCATCCCAGCCAGATTTTTTTTTTTTTTAAGGATAAGAAATTACTTCTCCACTCTCATGGGATTAACTGTGATCCTCTAAAACTCATATGGTGAATTTCTAAACTCCAGTAACTCTGATTGTGACTTTATTTGGAGATGGGGTCTTTAACAATGTAATTAAGTTACAATAAGATCATTAGAGTGGGCCCTAATCCAACGTAACTGGTGACCTTCTAAGAAGAGAGGAGGGGGAGATAGACACTGACAGTGGGAAGCCAGGGAAACAGGTCTCAAAAGACTTCAACCCTGCTGACACCTTCCCCTTGGACATCTTGCCTTCAGAATTGTGAGAAAATAAATTATCTGTTGTGTAAGCCCTCCAGTCTGTGGGGCGTTGTTATGGTAGCCTGTGTAGAATAATTTACCCACCATGGTGGATGAATTGACCTGAACAGAATTTCTTCTCACTATCATCACATGGAAATTCTGAATAAATAAAACAATATCCTATTTGATACCGAGCTAAGTTCACAAATAAGAGAGATTAAGTCTTAGCTGGTAAAAAATAGAAAGGCAACTCAGAATGGCAAAGCTGGGAGCTACAGAAGGGAGTCTAGAATGCAGACCCTAATGTATGTGGCAGCTGGGAATGATGGTATTTCTGTGAATTCTCAAGTCACCTAGAGTTGCCCTGACCTCTAAACAGGAACTCTATCCATGGATGTGGGAAGCAGCAGCCAGGAAGTTCCTTGGCTCCCGTAGAAAACAAACACTCCCCATGGGAGAACAGAGATCCATGCTGGTGTTGATTATGAGTGTGAAATCCAAATTCACAGTGGTTTCTTGAAGCAGAGACCCAAAAAAACAAGAAGTAACTGTGAAAACTGGCCAGGAACCAATGAATACCTGAATACTTAGCAAAGATAAATGCTTCACCCACACGACATATTCTGCAGTCTACGTGACGTGTGGAGATCACAACAAACACCCTGCTGCAGGTGATTCCCCTGTCCACACCCTGACCACTTGGAAAAAGAAATCACCAGGAGGGAGAGATAGGGGATGCGAAAATAAAGGTTATGTCCCCTCCGGCCACAAACAGAAACACAAATTAAAAATAACAGAAAGCTCTTCATGAAAGTTAATTACATAAAAACATCACTGGAGAGTTTGAATAGGCAACTAAGCCAACATGAAAAATAGTCATTTAGAAAATTTGAGAAAAGCACACACAGTACAGCCCAGGAAGACCCTAAGATAGAAAATACATACATATTTTAAGTATGTTAAGAGTCATGAGGACTAAAATGAGAAATCTCAAAATACATCTAATAAGAGGGCCAGGGAAAAATGGAGGGGAGGCAATATTTAAAGACAAAATGGCTATCTTAAGTCCCACATATGAGTGAGATCATATGGTATTTTTCTTTCTGTGCCTGAGTTTACGACAGAAAACAGATGAACATAAGGGAGGTGGGAAAAGAAAAAAAAGAAGAGAGAAATATGCCATAAGAGACTCTCAAGAATGGAGAACACACTGAGGGTTGGTAGAGGGGACGTGGTGGCATGAAGGAGGGCACTTGTGTTGAGCTCTGGGTTTTGCACGTAAGTGATGAATTCCTGAATTCTACTCCTGAAACCAATATTGTGCTGCATGTTAACTAAGTAGAATTTCAATAAAATAGATAAATATATACATACATACAAGACGGCTAAAATAATGGGCATAACTGGAAAGTAGCTCCTGTTGAAGGTGCTCTCAGGTCTCATTGCCACTGGACCTGCCATGGGATGTGTACATGGATGGTATGTAAGGTGTCAGACACGTGTGCCTGAGGCATTTGGGTTAGTGAACCACCGACAAGAATAATGATGAAAAGGATGGAATGATGTTTCAGAAACCAAATTCATTTAAATAACATGATATTGTAAGAGAAATCTTTGGAAATGGAGGAAATTCTGAACAGTTTTTGCAAAAATGGCCCTTTCATTAATCACGCTTCACAAGTCAAACATTAAGTGAAAGATGCCTGTCATGCTCCCACACGAGATCACCAAAATAATTACATTTATCAAACAATGCTCAATTAAATCATTTTCTGTCCATTCGACAAATGGAGGGGCAAAGTATACTTCTGTTTTGACTATTACTGACAACTTGTAGCACAAATTTTCAGATGAAAATTAAGTGGCTTTGTTCCAGTATCACTTATTCTTAGATAAAATGATGTTCAGTATTAGCTTCATTTTCAAACACAGATATGAATAGTACTTTTTATTTCTGTAAAGCAAAATTGCTTTCCAGAGAAACTATTTTTGGGATAACCATTCTGAAAAAGGTATAATAGAAAAATTTGATAGTTTTTCAACAAAGGACAGAGAAGAGTGAAAAAAAAGTGTTGGCACTAAATTTGAAATAGCACTTTAGAAAATATTTTCACAATAGGAAGGGCCGTTAATACATCTATGACTACTGTAGGTAGAGTGTGTGTGTATGTGTGTGTGTGTGCGTGCATTGTCTCTTTTAATGCTAGTGGACTCTGGACCTAGAAACAAGTTCAAAGAATTCTAGAATTTTCTTCAAAAATCTTCCCACGCACCCCTCCACCCCACCATTAAAAAGAAAATCATGCAAAAAAAAAAAAAGAAAAAGAAAATCATGCGCTCAAAATGGTGTCACTTAGCCCAAGTCCCCAAAGCCGGGCCAATTCCTAACCCAACTGCAGTTTCAACCTCCCCCAGAAATGTAGTCTTAACCATCAGCCAGGAATTCTTCAGTCAGCATCAATGAGGTAATCTATTATTTGAGCCTTCTCCATCCCCCAAAAGAAAAAAAAAAAGAAAAAAAAGATGAGATAATCAGCATGATAAGACCCTCTGCCCTCTCTACTAAAGGAAAGTGACCTTGACTAAAGCAATTTTTTTTCTTTTCTTCTGCTAATCAATTCTTGTTTCACTCTCTTTCCTTTAAAAACCTTCTGTTTTGTAGCCTGCCCAGAGCATCTCTCCACTTGCCAGATGTGGTGCTGCCCAATTTATGCATCGCTTAATACAGCCAATTAGATCTTCAAATCTACTTGGATGAGTTTTGTTTTTTAACACCCCCTTAGAGGACAGTATTCAAACATCTATGAAAGCACCGTGACCATAGGAGTTTTGTTCATCTTGGTAATTATTATGTCAACGACATAGTGCAGATACTACAAGTAATGACACCTGGCTTGTTAGGTGCCTAATGTGGAAGAAGGCCCTGGGCTTGGTGCTTTTACACATTCATCTCACTGGAGGTAAAATCTGCAGCTCACGTCAGGGATTTAAAATATGTGATTTAGCAAAAGTGCTACAAAGGACATTTTCTCATGAGAAATTCTATAAAATGCATGTTAAGAGTCATGAAGAAGAAATTACTGACCCCTTTGGAAGTCATTTAATGGGAGTGACCCCTATTGAAGTTGGTGTCACAGACCACTGAGTCTCTTCTATTTTATTTCTTTGGACTTGACTGTCTGTGAATCCATTAGTCCTTGACCTCCACTCATGATTTTTAGTACAACATCATTATTCACCATTGGGTGAGGACACCACTAAATGCAAGTGCTCTTGAGGATAGGAAACATCACTTTACATTGGTCATTTCTGACCACTCTTTTCTGATATTTAAAAACCTTTGAAGGGTACATGGCTCACGTGGACGTGGTCTAAAAGTCTTTGAGTTAGAAACACAAGGGAGGGGTATGAGACTAGCAACTCTCACTTTGGACTGCCATTTTTCCTCCATATCAATGTGGAAGTGACCCCTGAGGAAATTTGTCATTTGCCTGGTCAGAGTGAAGAAGATGAGTGACATAGAAGTGAACAGAAAGAATAGTCTGAGATACCAAGATACTTAGAACTGGTTATTGTCTATTTTTGATGAATAGATAAGCAGAATTTCTTTACGCAGTTAGTAAACTTTTCACAAATGGATAATAATGACTGTCTACTTTTTCCTCTCTTTTAGCCTATAATATGAAATATGCTATTTCTCCCTTTCTTTTAGGACTGTTAACCTTTGTTCCAGTGCTAAGGTATGTATACAACTATAATAGCTAAAGTTTTTATTTCAGAGAGCCCTAATTTGGATATATATTAGTAGACACCAGCACTGACGGATGAGAGAACACAATTCCCAAAAATCGTGCTTGACCTACATGTAAGGCTCACAAAAACAGAGTAAAATTTCCTACAAGGATGAGTCTGCAAGCATTAGCGGCAGTAATATCAGAGTGCTTTGACCACATGGTGTGATTTTAGGGATACTGAAAAAGTTCTTCTGCCAAAATTGGTCCCTACTGCACCTCAAATGCCTACCATTAAAGTCATTCATTTGAGTTAAGAAAATTGCCAGTAAGACCTCTATTAAAATGCAAATGTGTTCCCTGGGTGGGGAAACACATTAAATCATTATCAGCCATTAACACTTTAGACCAAATTAGTTTCAGATTTATTAGCCAATTATTCAAAGTACAGGAGGAATGCTATGCAGGAGAGGTTAGTTTTAAGTTGGTGTGGAGATAACTGGGAGAAGAACCGTCCAGTGAGGTCTTGCAATGGATTTCAATTTCTTCATTACTCAGTATTTTTTTTTAATGAAATGGTATGTACTGTTCTGACATAAAAATATCAAAAAGTAGAGGGGCGCATGGCTGGCTCAGTCAGTAGAGCATGGGACTCGATCTCGGATTAATGAGTTCTAACTCCAGGTTGAGTGTAGAGATGACTTAAAAATACGATCTTTTGAAAAATATCCCAAAGCAGAGCTGTTCCTGACCCAAAGCACTCAATGACTCCATCTTCCTTACTGCCGCCACCGTGCACCTCCAAAATGATACCTGATGCAGCCCCAAAAACCTCCATTTCTGAGAACTATAGTTTGAAAACCAATAAATTAGTCTCCATACACTTTTCCCCCCTCCTTGTCCTATATATGGAAGTAGAGACAAAATCAAAGGTGGAGCTAAAGGGAAACACTTGGAAAGCTGACTCCTAGGGAGGTGGTGCATATGGGTAGCAAACACCCAGCTCCATATGTCCCCTGCGTTGAATGGCTGCTCTATCTCTTTTCTACATCTCTGCCAGTCAGAAAAATATCTATGCAACCTAAGTGAATATCTATAGCTTATTTCTCTCTTCAGGACTATCCTTGATATTCATTTCAAGCCTAACCAAATGGAGAAGGTGCATCAAATCCCTGAAGGAGCATCTTTGTTCCCAGAATAGCTGAGGAATGGTTCTAAGAAGAAAGAGAAGACGCAAGAGTAGCTCCAAGTGGCTACTGGAGCAGGCCACTCTGGACTTACTGTGATATCTTGCTAAAGTCTACGTTCACCAGTAAACTCATGTGGAATTCAGATCCTTGAACAGGGGAGGCTGTGATCCTCAGAACCAAGCAGAATTATCCTACCATAAACTGGGTAGCCAAACAATATTGGGTCAATTTCTGAATTCAAAGGGTATTCAGAAAAAAAAAATGTAGATCATTTGTACACTGCCAAAGTGTGATAGTGGAGGATAGGAAGCGGGCAAATAGATGCCCATCACACAAACATACAAACATGTGCAAAGTAAGAAATGCACATAGGATGGAAGAAAATAATTAAAAAGAGGGAGAGAGAAATGGAAATTCTAAGTATAAGTACTTGGGTGCTTTCATATACATCTTCTTTCAATTTACTTTCCTATAATTAAAACATTTCGAGTGCAATTCTCATGTTATCCTGGGAATTGTTGTTTGAATAAGTCCAGCTAAATGATCCAAATCTCTCCAGTCTTCAGATCACTAATAGTAGTCAGTTCCGAAAGCTAATATGACAAATCTAACTGCAAGCTAACTACACTTTAGTGATGTTGCTATTTTATGGAGGGCGGGGCAGGGGGAGGGGAGAGGAAATGTGATATATGTCTAAGTGCTTTTGTGGATTTGAGTGCATAAGCCAAACTGGGATAGTTGTGAAAAATTCCAAGAGTTAATCAAAGCCAACTTGGCATTAGTCCTGGTTGGCGTTACAGAGCATTTCACAAATTCACAAAGTAATGCCTAATTGGAAAGCAATGCTAAAAACTGAATATAAAAAATACTTCAAACAAATACTTTTATTCTTTCTTTTGTGTCCACTCACATTCTCCTAACGTCTTAGCTGGCTTTATGGCTTTAAATACTACATAGAAACCAATGATCCCCAAGTTCACACCTCCGGCCCAGACTTCCCCTTCAATATTGAAGCATCTCCCTTACAATTCCATGAGGATGTTTCACAGGCATCTGAAGCTTAACATGTACAAAAAAATGAGCTCCTGACTTTTTTCTTTCTCAAAATCATTTTTTTCCTCCAGGCTTTTCTTTGTTATGGCAACTTTATCCTTCTGGGCGCCCAATTCAACCACTGTGGGGCTTTCCTAAGCTCCTCTTTTCTCTCAACAAATTATATTGATTCCACTCCCCAAGGAAACCCATCTAACCTGCTCCAGCGAAGCCATCAGAAGAAGTATTCCTTAGATTATGGTGGAAGCTTTTTAAGGGACTTCCTTCTTTCTTTCTTTTTTTTTTTTTTTTCTTTTTTAAGATTTTATTTATTTACTTCACAGAAAGAGAATGAGAGAGAGGAGAGAGAGAGAGAATGCACAAGCAGAGGGAGTGGCAGAGAGAGAGGGAGAAGCAGCCTCCCCTCAGAGCAGGGAGCCCCATGTGGGTCTCAATCCCTGCGCTGAAGGCGGACACTTAAGGCCTGAGACACCCAGGCACCCTCTATGGAGTCCATTCTTGACATGATAGCTAAAATCATGTTGTGAATCATCCTTGCAGAATGTAAATCAGACCACGCGATTCTTCTGCTCAAATCTTGCAAGTGACCCTAAGAGAAGAGGCTGGAGCAGATTGCAAGCCAACAAATAGCAAAGAAATGGGGAGTCAGCTGAATGTCCATCAGTGAAGAACCACAGAGTTCTGAGACGAACTACCTGATGGGTCGCACCCAGTTCTCACATCCACACCCCCAGAACAAGGGCCAACCAGTGCTGAGGGGACCATTTAAGCCTTCTGGGTACACTTCTGCATACCCAGAGAGGGCACTGGAAGAGAATTAAGCAAATTAGGGTGGCAAGAAAAAGTCAGTGTCTTGCTTTTCCCATGTGCCATTTTCAGCCTTCTCTTAGCAACTAATGAACATGAAATGACGAAGTCTTGTGTATAAGTAGATTGGAATTAAATCTCTAGAAAGCTGAGAGAACCTTGGCATCTAGATTTTTAAAATTAAATTTAATAAGTCAAAAGAATAATCTTACTTTCTGATTCAGTGACAACTGCGACTTCTGGTGTGTGACTATAGTTGCTGGAGACAGATTTTTTTTTTTCTATTTTTTTCCTGAGTAACATTAAAAGTCGGTAAGAAAAAAAAAAAAAAAAGAAAAAGAAAAAAAGAAAAAAAAAAAAAGGAAAAAAAAAAAAAAAAAAAAAAAAAAAAGAAAAAAAAAAAAAAAAAAAAAAAAAAAAAAAAAAAAAAAAAAAAAAAAAAAAAAAAAAAAAAAAAAAGAAAAAGAAAAAAAAAAAAAAAAGTCGGTAAGAAAAAATATCCTCATCATCTCCTCTCTTTTCCTCAAAATGGGAAAATATGCTGAGGCATGACATAGTTGCAAGTCGTAGATAAAGAAATGAAGAGGACAAGCAAGAGAGCAGTGAGGTGCTCTGGAAGTGGCAAGTCTAAGAAAATGCCAGTGTGGGCTCCTCGGGTTCCTGATTTCAGCTCAGGTCATGATGTCAGGGTCATGAGATGGAGACCTGTGACCAGCTCCAAACTCAGCACAGGGTCTGCTGGAGATTCTCCTTCTTCCTCTCCCTCTGCCCCTCCCCCTGCCAGGCTCTCTCTCTAAAAAACAAACAAAAACCAAAACAAAACAGAAAGTGCCAGTGAAAACCAAGTAGGAAACGCACAGACACAGAGGAGAGCATCAGAGAAGCGGCCCATCTATATTTTAATAATGGCCAAGGACCTTGGTGAGGAGAGGGATTGGTTGGAGAACTTTGATTCGGAAGAGGCTCAGGGACATACATGGAAGAGGTGGTCAGTGACTGCGAGTGAAGCATCTTCAGATTGTGGAAAATCATAAAACCTGAAAGACTGACCACTCCAGGACTCACCCCACACCAGGAATCACTTGACATTAATAGGGGCAAGAACATTCAGCACTTCTGTATTCAATTATCAGTAATAAATACGCATTGATACATAATACAGCAGCCACCCCGCCCCTTATCTGCAGTTTGGCTTTCCACAGCTTCGATGACCTGCGGTCAAAGACTGTCCCACATCAGCTGCCCCTCCTGCTGAGTGCATGAGAGGTACTGGTAGCCCAACCCTACGTCAGTCACTGCATCTCACATCATCACAAGAAGTAGGGTAAGGACAGGACAATACGATAATTTGAGAAAGAGAGAGACCACAGTCACATAATTTCTATTAGAGTACTTGTTATAATTGTTTTATTTTATTATTGGTTGTTGTTAATTTCTCACTGTGCCTAATTTATAGACTAAACTTTATTATAGGCATGTTAACACACAGTATACATCAGCGTCAACGCTACCCACAGTTCCAGACAACCCCTGGGAGTCTTGGAATGTCTATCCTCTGGATAAGGGGCAGGACGGCTGTAGTATAATTGGAAGGGTGGAAAGAGCTGTGCAGTTTATAAACTCAATTGAATTAAGGAAAATATATATGACTATTTCTTTTATTACAAAAATTCCACAGTTATTTGTACTTGAAGTATCCAAATATAAATAAATTGATACTTAACATGTTAAGAACCATCTAGCTCACTCCAAATCCAATCTCATAAGTAAGAGTCAAATCTTAGAGGCATCACTTCTAAAAATGAGGAACAGGGCAAAGATGGCTAATATCTCTAGTATCACTTAAGATTTTATAGAAATTATGGGCAGCCCCAGTGGCTCAACAGTTTAGTGCTTCCTTCAGCCCAGGGCCTGATCCTGGAGACCCGGGATCGAGTCCCACATCGGGCTCCCTGCATGGAGCCTGCTTCTCCCTCTGCCTGTGTCTCTGTCTCTCTCTGTGTGTCTCTCATGAATAAATAAATACAGTTTTTATTTAAAAAAAAAAGATTCTATAGAAATTACTAGCTGAGGGGACTACATTAAAACATAAATGAGTAAAATTTATAGACCATGAAAAAGAGGAGACAAAGATTTACCACTACTTGCTTATGATATGATTGTATAACAGAAAGTCAAATAAAATCAATTTCTGAAAAGCTATGACAAACTAATAAAACCATTCAGTAAGACAATAGAAGCTAAATTACTATAAAATAATTATTAACTTTCATATTAAAAAAAAAACACAACCAATTAAAATATTTCAGGAAAGAACAGAGTCCACTTACTAGAGCAATAAAAACTTAAGAGGATATAAACTTTACAACAAATGTTCAAGAAGAAATTGAAGAGAACTTTTAAAAACCCTCCCAAAAGAGAGCACAGCATAAATGAATGAAAAGTCTTATCTTCAGAAGCTACAAGACTTTTATAAAAGAAAGAGGATGTTCACTATCTATCGATATGTATTTATTTTCATTTTAAAAATATTTATTTATTTGAAAGAGAAAGAGAGAGCGACAGCGTGAGCAGGGGAGGGGAAGGACAGAGCGAGAGAATCTCAAGCAGACTCCCACCAAGTGTGGAGCCCAGTGAGGGGCTCCATCGTACGACCCCAAGATCATGCTCAGAGCTGAAATCAAGAGTCAGATGCTTAACTGACTGAGCCACTCAGGTGCCCCTAAATATAGATATATAAAATAACTTTGAGACATGATGTTACAGAAAAACACAAAAAAAGTTCATAGTATGTTATCATTTGTGAAAAACAGAGGAAAAGCTAAAATAATGGGAAGAAAACCAATGGTTTGTTATGCACAAAAGATCTCTGAATGGTGAACAAGAATCTAATGGTGTTAATTTCCCAGAGAAGGGTGTGGGAGAGACAGCTATGCAGTCAAAAAGGTGTAGGAGGGAGACTCCGCAACACAGATATTTAAATTTTAAATTTTGTGCATGTTACCTTCATGACTAAACAAATTTTAATAAGAAATAATGGTGTTCTGGTACTTCTCTCTCCTTCATCTTCTCCGTCTCCAGCTGTCTCTCTCCCTCCCTCCCCCTCTTCACCTGCCCCTCTCCCATGATTTCTCATTGTACTAAGAGCAGTCTCATAAGACTCAGATATTTATTGCTTCATTTCTTCTGAAAATAGGTCTTCCATTTTCTTCAAATGTTTTGTAAGTAAATTAGTCCTTAATCATATATATGTATCCTTTAATGACCAACTTCCTTAAAAATTTTCAAGAATTATTGAAACACTTCCAAGATATTACAGAACTCAGAAATGAGTATGCTCTAGATGGGTAAGGTAAATACACACTTGGCTCCTTTCCCACTTTTTTCAAAGGCTACATATCCATTTATTCTGTACTCCCAGATGAAAGTAATTTGATTTATGAATTTTAGTAAAAGTTAGGGTGTTTTAAATTACTTAAAGCATTCCCAATATGCATTTGTGATTTTGAAAGGATAAATTACTATTTCCCTTTGAGATCTTGAACTATTACCTTTCCCTTTCATAAATAAAATTTTATCTCATTAAAGAGGTAGAAAGCATTGAAAAGGGCGCCCTATACAAGTCTCACATATATACATTCAACTCCAATTTGACTGATTTTACCAATTGTTGATAGCTACTAACACCTCCACTTAAGATTTTTGTATTCTATACTTCACCTGGAAAATAATAAGCCATTCTTACTGAATTTAAAAGCTTACTTACAGATCATTAAGCCTTTTAAGGGAGGGATTCCTGTGGTGAGCTTTATAAAATGAAAATTTCTTTACAACATGAAATACCACCTCTTAGTTTACGGTTTGAGAATTTTGTATTTTGGGTTCTCAAAGGTACATATATGTATTTAAAAGGGAAATTTGATCTTCTTCTGTGCTTTGGTAATTAATATATAAATAGAACATATGACCTTGAAAAATCTGAAGAGCTTTCACAAACATAATAGAAAGAAATTCTATTCGGTTGCTTTTTATCAAAACAAAATCTATTTCATTAGAATAAAATGTACAATATATTGTCTTAAAGAAAGTATGAGGGACGAGACAAAATCAAAGCTAACAGATATTACTTATCATTTGAACGAAGTATAATATTGAAATGTTACCTTTAATGTGGGTATTTGTAAACTGAAGTTCTTGAAAGGTCATCTTGGCCAACATTTTACGATTTAGAATTCCACTCAAAGGTTAACAATGGGAAAAAAGTTAACAAGGGCTGGTATGAAATAATAGAAATGAAAAAAAAAATTAACAAGGCTATTACAAAATGTGGAAGGACTATCCAGACCCAAACAGAGCATCATCTATAATATTAATATATCCACTACCTGCAATCAAATATCTTAACTTCCATGAATCTGTGACTCGCCATTTTTAAAACACTCTCTGCCTCCTTAACAGGAAGACCACAGTTGACCCTTGAACAATGGGGGTTTAGGGACACTGACCTGGGTGTGGTCAGAAATCCGTATATAACATGACTCCCCCTAAAACTTAACTACTGATCACTTACTGTTGATGAGAAGTCTTACTGATAATGCAAACAGTTGATTAACACATATTTTGTGTGTTTTATGCATTGTATACTGTATTCTTACAATAAGGTAAGCTAGAGAAAAAATGTTATTAAGAAAATAAAAAAAGAGAAAACACATTTATAGTACTTTCTCCACTTACTAAAAAGTCCCCCTGCAAGTGGAGCTGTGCAATTCAAACTCATGCTGTTCAAGGTTAACTGACTGTATTTTTATTTGAACTGAATTTAAATACATAGCTAATCTTGGGTTTATAGGCTCATTTATAAAACCATGATATAATAAACCTCTCAAGATTAACATGAGAGCTAAATGGGGAACATGAGGAAGATTCTAGAAACCCACAAATGCAATTCAAGAATAAAAAGTCCTTGAAACACAGATCTTATCAAATGGTATTTTTGAAATAGACATAAACTGGCCCATACATGTGAACAAGCCAAGCATAACAATAGTGTTTTCCTTATCCATATATCTCCGTCCTTAGTATCATGTTTAACAAGTTAAATGAAGAAATTACATAAATTTGACTCTCTTCATTACATAATAAGAAGTCTGGTGGTTTGATTAATGGAAACATTCTATTCTTACTCTCTTGGTTCGCAAGGGGCGAGACTACTAATGAATCAACTATCATCCAATTGAAACAAATACGTCCCTGACTATTGTGATCCACATAGACTTTCCATTTTGAAATATATAAATTATTTGAAGACAGAATATTGTGTATTATATTTAATATGCATACTGCATTTATTTTTTTCCAAAGCAAAGGAGCTAAACATAGCAATTCTCCCCAACGCTGTACACTTTCAGACTAAGTTAAAAATTATACCATTTATTTGACATGCAAAGAAAAGACATTTTGTATCATAGTTTAGAGTCACCATATTCTGCTTCTATGACAACTTGTAAGGGTTGCTGATTCTTCAGGATTATGCTCTGAATGGACAGAATTTTCTAAACCAGATCTAATACTTCCAAATGTTTGGCTTCCTTCTTGGGAGAACCCCTGACTACAGCGTTTACAAACCCAAAGAGAATATGGATAATAGTCTCAAGGTCTCATTGCTATGGAAATCTTTGATGTAAGGGAAAAAAAGGAAAAAGAAAACATTCCTAATTTGAATGCAATAAAATTGGCTTATTTTCACACACACACACACACACACACACACACACACCAAAAAAGTCAGTCTTCAGTCAAGAAAATGCCATGAATGAACTAACTACTTGAATATTTCAGAAATACCTATTTTCTTCAACTTCTTAACAGGCTCGTAAATACTACTAGTATGATATGACTTTAGATATCTCAGCAAAAAATAATTAGAAAAAAAAAGATTTGTCCTTGTTAAGCACACTGATCTGATATACCCTATTTTGTATACCCAGCTAATCTTTTCAGATCCAAGGTCAGTGGGGTTTCCGTTTAGAGTGGGTAAAGGATCATTTCTCTTTACTTCCAGCATTCCAAGACAGTCCAGCAGATAGAGCTGTGCCCTATCTTCCGCAACATTATTGATCTCCTTTCAACAAAGGACAGAGGTCAGCTTTCTCTCTGGATACTTGTATATCCGACTTGTACACCAAACACCATTAAAACCTATTTGAGTACATTAGTGGAAATGGAATCTATTATACGGCCTCATGGGAAACCCACTAAGGAAGTATACAGTATTACATAGATGGCTACTTTTAAAGACATTTTAGGCAATTTTCATGCCAGGCCTTAACCTCATTTTCACTGGCTAACTGGAGATAATCCATTTATAATATCTGTGATTCCTGGGATGGAGACACAGTAGGGATGGATCTCTTCCCAAGAGGGAAACTCTGGAAACTCATGAAAGCTTGTCGTTGTTTTCCAAGACACAGAGTTTAGTATTGTGGAGCAGGGAAGTATGGGAAATATACCTTATCCTATCATTCAAGTCATTAAGGTGATTACTTCACAAATTGTCCATTTAGTGTTTATAGGATCTATGCCCCATGGGGTGGGAGAAATTCTATTTAGGCTGAAATAAATGCTTCATATTATAAATTTTATAGAAAAAGAGAAGACATTTAAAAGCAAATAATAATGGATTTAACGATTTTGCTTATTTAATAGCCATCTTCTATCTGTGTCCATTTTTACCATGTCTTTTTGTAAATCTGATGAAATGCCTCAACAGGTATACATAGTTAGCAATTATCAAAAGAATTTTGATAATTCGTGCAAGAATCTAAAGCCTGAGTTTAGAATTTGGCAAAAGTAATATCTGGCTTTCTGCTGAATCTGTAAGGTGTTGAGGTGTGTTCTGGCTTTCCAAGAAAAAAAAAAAAAAAACCTTCATGGGGAATGTAATTATTCCTCTTTATACAGACATCTCGTTGCCCCCGGAATGACCCTGAACTGCTAGGCTGAAAGACTCTGAAGGCCATTCTTTTTATACCAAATAGTATTGTGTTGGGAGTATTAACATGAATCAGTTTGTAGTACTTTTGAAGACGGTAAAAAAAAAAAAAAATCTGACTGCACTTAAATGAGACCCCACAATTTGGCAATAAGATCTCTTCAAAAAGATAAAACAAAAAGAAAACATGCATGCTTCAGAAACATTTTCATGATTTTTCTGATAATTACCTGCATTTCACAGCAATTATATTTGACTTTGCAATTGTAAGAATAGGAATTTCAGGTGAGAAAATCAATACTGACATGTAACTCATTTTTAAAAAGCTACCTCCGGATTATTTGTTGGCATATCTATGATCGTGGTCAAGACCACTGCTGATCACATGAAAAGCCAATAAAGTTCACTATAATATAATGATGTATTCTGTTTTCCTTATGCCATGTTAGATGTCCTGGGACTGGGGTATATAAATAATAGATTAAGATATAATATTCATTTGAAATATAACTGAGAGTCCATCTGCATGAGAAATAAATACCATTAAACTGGGTCTTCACGTCATGTAGTCATACATATATATGAAATTTTATTGCAGAAGCTCCAATCACTATCCCATACTGTGGGATGTACTTGGAAAAAATAAAAGTATAAAATGGGTGTCACATGAAGATCTAAGAAGCTGTATTTTTAAATGAACGCTATTGAGCCCTCTTCTAAAATAAGGTACCTGGATAAAATTAATCAATGATCAGATTTTAACATTCTTTTAAAAAATATTTAATTAGTTTCTTTGAGAGAGGGAGAGAGAGAGCATGTGTGAGCAAGAGTGGGGGGTGAAGAGAGGGGGAGGGAGAAGGAGAGAGGGAAAATTCAAGCAGGCTCCTTCCTGAAGGCAAAGCCCAATGTGGGGCACAACCCCAGGACCCAAGAGATCATGACCCGAGTGGAAACCAAGTCAGATGTTCAACCAACCCAGCCACCCAGGAACTGCCCCCAACCCACATTTTTACATTCCTAACACATTTTTTGAAGTTAAGATATAGAAAGTAGAGTACAGCTTTGTAGTGTGGCTGAGGCTTACATATGCTAGATAAAGTAGCATATGTATTTCTGAAATCTGACCGTAGTACATTTTACTCTTACAACTCCAAATAAAATATGAGTGGAAAAATAACACTCTAGGATAAAAAAAAAAACAAAAACAAAAACAAAAAAAACACATGATGATTACTGCTATAGAAATTATTAGAGTTTACAACTTAGGCCCAACATTTAGGCTGAAAGAGCACAGGTTTTGGATATCCGCGCTTGCTAGTCTACACGTAGAAAAGAAAATCTGTGGTTTTCGCTATTTGCAATTCTGAGCTTACTAATCAATTGTGTATCTGCAAAGTGCTCTTCATTTTAGGAAGGCAGTGTTTAAAATGTAAAGAATGGAAGTAAAACCAAAGAATGAAGATAAAAAAAGATTAGTTTTAAGACCTAGTATAGGTGATTTGGGGTCATGAATCAACACTCTTGTAGCATAGCTCCAGGAGTGAGCAAGACTTATTTACTTAACTGTCCTCTATGTCATCTGTCCCTGACTATTAGAGATGTCAGATCATTACATTCTACAAAGTCAGAGCAAAATTCATAACGATGATGGGGGTGGTGATGATGTCTATACGTATGAAACTACAGTGACATAAGCTCAGTGCAGTATCTATTATCGTGATTCTCCATTATTTTTTAAAATAGTTTGGAAAATATGTAGCTCTGTGAACTTGTGCAAAGGGATTTCCATTTTAATGGTTTTCCTTTTCAGTATGCTTCTAGCAATAGCTGATGAACCATGGGGCGCCTGGGTGGCTCTGTTGGTTAAATGTCTGCCTTTGGCTCAGGTCATGATCCTGGGGTCCTGGGATCGAGCCCCATGTCAGGTTCCCTGCTCAATGGGGAGCCTGCTTCTCGCTCTTCCTTCCCCCTCACCGCCTGCTTGTGCTTGTCTCTCACTGTCTCTCTGTCTCTCAAATAAATGGATGAAATCTTAAGAAGAAATAGCTAATGAACCAAATACTTTAAATTTCCGAGGCATTCTGGTGTGTTTATGAGATTTCCACTCCTGCAAAGAAGCCTCCTAAAACGGACACAGCCAAACCTTCCATGGTCCGTATTCTCAAAGAAATTCAAAACTTGCTTTTGGCATCTAAGAAGAAAATCTCCATTTATCCAAAATAACAGGGCCACAATGTGCCCTGAATTTACACTATTTTAGAAAGTTGAGCTATCGTGTAGACTTCACGTTGCATTTTATTCTAGGTGATTGATTGGAACCGTGTAATTTTTAAGATAAAAAAAAAATTCTCTCTGCTGAGAGAATTTACAGACCTTCATCTTTTCTCTAGAGTCATCACCTCTGGCTATGGAACCAGGTGCATGTTCTAGGAGAGTTCTCTTAACTCTCATCTGTACACTATAGCCTACGGCTTCGAGAGGAATAATGATTGAGAGTCAAACTTTGACATTGTAAACAAGTACTAGGAGCTTCCTTGTAATACATTTTTTTTTTTTTTTTTTGGTCACTGTGTTGGTTCACATCAGTTCAAGACACTGACAAGTGATTCACAATACACAGAACGCATATACACTACAGGGAAAGCAGAGATGAGAAAGTGTTGCAGACTATTGGGGTGTCATCTGGGTCAGCCATTTGCATCCGTGTGGATCAATATAGAAAGTTGTTCTGTATTACAGGTGGAGGTTTCCAGCTGTAGCTTCATCACGGCTGTTAGAATCAGGAAGAGCTCTTTTGTGTTTCTGCTATTTTTTTTCCTTCTTTGATCCTTTGTAGAGATAGAGACTAAGTGGAGAGAGTGTTCTTTAAAAAAAAAAAAAAAAAAAAGCTTTTCATATTCCCCAAAGATGGTTATTACGACCAAAAGCCTTCTCTTCTAACAAGTAAAAATAGAGCGCTCCACCCTTTAGTTCACAGAGCTGGCTTTCATACTCTAAGGCCTTCTGCTCCTACACTCTTGACATTGCCTACTTCCTTTTACAAGTGAGACCTCGATGAACAGAGCTGTAATGAGCACCTAAGCAATGCCAAGGAGAAGGACAGGACTGTTTCCGTCTCTGACGGGTGAGACCTCTGGGGCTTCTCATCAACAGCAACATAAAACAGAAACTCTGGAGTGCATTTCCAGGCGTCTTCTCTGCCCTAGTGCCCTGCAGTCATTGCACTTCAGCTCTTCTGGAACTTCCACTTCTGATGGGACCCTATTTCCTTTCCTCAGTCCTGCTGTGTAGGAAGAATCACAGTAACACAGCTGACTTGGAGCAGCCGGTATATAAGAAACCTGGCAGCATTGTTCAGTGTCAAGCCATTACTGGGAGTATAAAGACCAGGAACAAATAGATTTTTGTGAGTTTCTCCTGGCGACTGTCCAGAGAGGTTTAGAAGACATACATTGATGAAATAATTGAGATGGAAAATGAGACCCCTCTGAGGAATTCTGGAAGAACAGAAAATTAGTCACTTAAGTTCTACGTTCTAAGTAATTCAAGGTAACATCAGAGCTTTCTATTTGCTGAACAGGGAAGAGAAGCTACCACCACCCGTGCTCCCTTCCACCAGGAATCTCCTCTATGAGTCTACCCCAGGCCCACAGGCTGGATTTGCCAATGCTCCCCACTCTCTCTGTAAATGATCACTCATCACAACACCTTGACATTTCTGTTCGCAAGTTATGCCAGTGTATACCCATGAAATTTCTAACTGTAACTAAGCAATGTAACTAAGTGGTGTAGATACCTGTGGACGTGAAAGAAAATTTTTCATAGAAAAATAATCTTCTAAATTGAAAGCTTTGTATGTAACTACACCGTATGTATAAGTACTTCCCAGAAATTAGGTATAAGATAATTCTAAAAGATTGGGGGAAATAATAGAAACGCAGCAAGACTTGGCACTTTAAAGAAGTCGAATATCTCATCTTAAGTATGCTTTTGGCAGGTAAAACAGTACAGAACTCCAATATACATGCATATTTTTTACCTAAGGCCACTGACCTCCCAACAACTTCCATGTTTCTCCCTGACGCACCTCCTCCCTGCAATCCAGCGGCCGAGCTGAGCCTCTGGCCGGCAGACTCGATGTGCTCAAAGCAAATCCTTGTGTTCTACCTGCAATGATCCACCCTCTCCCCTTTCCCTAATCTCATTTACTGCTACTATGTGGTCCCAGGTGCCAAAATTTGGTATGTATATGTATTTGGCACATATACCCACCTCGTTCAGAACATCTAACCTAGTAAATATTGCCTGGGAAGGAGACACTCCCACACTCGTGTTGTACATAATTCTATCAGTGACAATATTATATAGATGCTCAATTAATATTTCTAAATTTCTGCTGGTCAAAAATAACTGGATATTTGTTAGCTACTTAAAAAAAACTATGTTAGCTCAAATCACCTAGAAACAAAGAGCTGGCCTCTACTAAGACGAAAAGAGGAAGGGGGGTGGTTATTGCAGGTAGAATGGAAGGATTTGGCTTTGAGCATGTTGAGTTGGAAGTAAGCGTGGGACCTGCCAAACCTCCGCGTGCACATTCAGATGGACAGCTGGGTTTCAAGGAGGAGGTAGGTCAGGGAGATGGACATTGGGAATCTGTCCGTGTGCGCAGATGCAACTCTGTAAACATCACCCGTGAAGCGAATACCCACACGGAAGAGGCTGTTTGAAAGCAGGAGAGAGAGAGGAAGATCCAGCACAGAAAACTAGAGGTGGCTAATGAGGCAGGTTTAGAATCAGGGGGTCTCAGGAGGCAGGTGTGGTTACGAGGAAGAGGGAATTATAGCTGGAGCAGAGGGGGAGCCTGAGAACCAGTCATCACAGCTGGATGTGCGGCCAGCGAACCCCATCAGGGTGGTTTTCCTGGAAATGACAGGCCAGCACCTGATCGTAGGCAGGTGGAGACAGAAAATAAGACAACGAGAAAAAGAGGAGAAGCAAGGATGACAACTTCTTCCAAAGGACCAGTGGCTTTCATAAACCGTGTGCTCACACCTGTGCTTCCCACGAGACTGCAGAGAGGAGTTTCATTAGGAAGTGACTTATGTGTGGACTGTGTGTATCACAGCTCACGGGATTGTACTTTTCTCAAGCAATCGGGGTGAAGACAGAGATGTTCTTAGTTACTAAACTTTTTTTTTTCTTTTTTTACCCCCTGAGGTCCTGAAGGTGCTATCACCCTGGTAACACCCACCCCGATCCTTTGAAATATATGCAGCAATTCTGGTGTTTTATGTTGTGTTTTTTTAATTTTTTTAAGTTTTTATTTATTGATTTTAAAGAGAGAGAGAGAGAGAGAGAGAGATCATGAGCAGGGGAAAGGAGGGGCAGAGACAGAGAGAGGAACAGACTCCCGTTGAGCAGGGAGCCCGACACAGGACTCGATCCCAGGACCCTGAGATCCTGACCTGAGCCAAAGGCAGATGCTCAACCCACTGAGCCACCCAAGTGCCCCAGACGTTGCATATTTTAATATGTTGCATTGTAGGGATGCTTTCCAGGGTAAAGGCTTGACCAATCTCTTGTAACATTCAGGGCGTGCCCCACAGGTGTGAGCTTACAAGTTGCTCCGATGTCCACGTTCTAACCACCCTCATCATGACCCCACAGCAGAAGTCAGATGACAACATCAACCTTTCTCTTCTCATCGCCAAGCGCCTGAACGTACGTGGATAGATTCCCAGGACACCAAGCGTGGTCCTCGTACAGAATAAGTAAGAGGTAGAAAAAGGGCCAAAGAAGGAAATTTTCTCTGGAGGAGACTCAGAACAATCGTGGAGACATTTCATTAATCCAAAGACAAATTAGGCCTAATAGAAATATCTGAGCTGAGCTACAGAGACTGTCCTTAGAAGATGAAAATGCACTCCCAGCCGGTGTACGAAGTTGAGAATAAAAAGCAGCTGAGTCGGGTGGGGCAGGTCAAAGGATACCCGACTCGAGCATGAAGGAAGTGAGATGTGGGGGGGCTCTTGCTGAATTTTGATATTTCTGTGCAATCTCAAGAAACAAGGGCGACTCTGGCCCATATGTGCTTCACACAAAGCACCCCGAGGCTGGCCTGGGTTTTCCAGCCACATGCCCCTGAAGCAGGGCTCAGGTTCCCGCCCGTTGTGATGGCCGTATTTTCCTCATTCAGCAACCTCTGGAGTTTAATGTATTTGTTTAAAACCACAGGAATATGGAGGCTGAACACCTGAGACCCGTAGGCAACCTGCACCTGTTATACTTGCTGTTGGGTGCTCCTTAGGCTTTTGATCTCCTTAACGGGAATGCACTGCCTGTCCCAGACTAAGGCCTTTCATTCCGAAACATCACTACACATGCAAGGCAATTTCTGCCTTAGTTTTGAAGTTACAATTAGTCCTTCCCACGGGGCGGCCCCGCGAGGCCGTGCCCAGGTCACCCTGCCCCCGTGTGGCCGGGGTCACCCTCCTCCAGGCTTCACTAGGTGGGATCAAAATTCTAAGTGACAGATTTTCCCCATGTTCGGGAACTAGAATGAGCCGTATATCCTCACATTCCCAAACTGCAGCATTTCGTATTTTCTACTTTGAACCAAAGCAAATCGTCTTTCAATCGTTTTTTTTTTTTTTTTTTTTTAATTTATAAATTTGTCTAATGTAGTTTGCCTTTGACAGGGGCAAACATCCATTCAGGTATATCACATAATAACACAGGTCTAGTTGCTCATGAAGTCATTCCGTACATTTTTAATTGAGTGTTTGGCTAGACATGAGGAACAGAAGAGAATGGGCATCAACCCATCCCTGCCCTCAAGAAGCTCCCCCGCTCCCGGCAGACAACAGCCCAGTAGGCAGACGGTGTGCAGCTGTTGCCCTGGTGTGGGAAGCGATGCGAGCCGCTTCATGGCCCTCGGTCTATTTGGGGGCGAAGCACACTCCGCAGGTGTTCTCATTATGTGAGGCATACACCCCATTTTCACACGTGGGGCTTCAGTATTGTATTTTTTTTCTCAACTTTCCTTCTAATGTCAGATTCTTTAAATGGAACAACAACAAAAAATATCCACGGCAAGCACCACAAAAATGCTGGTATTAATAATAAGCCTAACAAGAGGCAGAGAAAGGGGAGGAGAAGGAGCAGGAACGACTCGAGCATGCCTACTAGGCATCTGCAACTTACTGTTGCCCCTACTAATCCTTGCAACCACCTCCCTCCACAAGGGGAGTCTGAGATTCAGAGACTCCCCATAATACTGTGCAAAAGTATAAAGGAACAGAACACAGGTAATAACAGATTTAGGAGACTCCTCCAGCAGAGCCCCTTCGACTCCAGTAAAATGCCTGCAAGACAATTGAAAGGCTCCTTTCTAGATGCGAGAAACCTTCAGGCTCCATGAAAACACCTGATGAGCTAACGTATTAAAATTCCCGGGCGCCCTCTCTGGGCAGGTAGGCTCCAAGCCCCCCTTCTAGTCCTGCAAATACACAGCGGCAAGAGCTTACAAGCGCTTCCTTTCTACAATCTATTAATTTTTGAATAATTTTGCCAAATTCAAGTCTTGCAATGCTGTTGGATTTTATTTGTACTAATGGAAAGTGACCTGTCAGAGCCACACTGCTTTCTGATCACCCTGGGAAGCAGAAGACAGTAAATCAAGCCCCCTGGGCATTGCAATCACGTCTGGGCAGCATTGCAGGCCGTGTCCTTGCTCTCACTGAGCGATTCCCCTTGTAGTTTATGTGGTTTTCAGCCCTTGGCATGATAAAAACTGAGCAGCCATTTTACAGCTCTAATTGTGTCCAAATCCTCCAGGATTTAGTAACTTCGGGCAGTAAATAAGCTTGAAACTTCCTTGCAGGCTGGTTGATGTCCACATTCATTGATGGTGCGAGTGTTTATAGGGGCCCTAAAACACCCACACCGGCCATGAAGTCAAAAACTCAGGGGTGGCGGCCGGCGTGGGGACCCACACAGGTGAGGACGCATAACTGCTCACCCGCCTCTAGGCCTGTGCTCATCTTTTTCCAATTTCCACCTTGTTTCTTTGGAAAAAAAAAAAAAAAACAATAAAAGAAATCATGCCCTCAAACAAAAATAAATTTGAAACAGACTGAGGTTGGTATTTAGAGTGTCAATTTTAAGGCAAACTAGAATAGAAGACATTCATTCGTCACCTTCATTCAATACCCACCAAGTCACAGGGCTGGAAACAGAAAGAAAAAAAATGGGAAAAGAAGAAAAAGAAAAAGATGTAAGAGGAATAGATGTAAGAAGGAATAACCCAAAACGTTCATTTAATGAACCTTCATGCTTGAAAAATCATGAATGATTCACAGAAGGAAAAAGGAACGACAGAGAAATCTCTCTCAAAGTGAACACAAGCTATCCAGGCAGGTCTAGAACCAAATCGGCGACTGGTGCTTCCATATGTCAAGAGTGCGTGGAGCAACAAGATGTGTGGTGCCCCCCCCCACTTAGACAGGTGGAGATTCAGGGGGTAGATCAGGTAACTCACCCGCAATTGAAACACAAGCCTCCAGGTTGCATTTTTCACGCAATTGGACATGCATGTGTCCCTTGGCTATCTATGTCTTGTTTTCTCCTATCTGCGACTGAACGAAGAAATATGGAATAATTCACGAGAGGAAAACCATGAAAAGCAAAACCCAGGAAAACAGAAACAAGCCTAATGTTCTCGCTGATGTGTCATGAGACGGTCACCGCTGACCATCTCAGGCCTGCCTGTCTATATCCATTTCGGAAATGAGACCTGACCTCAAAGTGACTTGTAAGGCGATCTGGATGGATTTTTCTAATGTGAGGCCAAAAAAAAAAGAGAGAGAGAGAGAGACAGAGAAAGAGAGAGAGAGAGAGAGACAGAGAGAGAAACGTTTTGTAAGAATTAGCAAAAGGCTTTATGAAGTGGCGCTAACTTCCTCACGCGCGTGACATGAATATTCCTTCAACCAATGTGAGGAGTCCTCCCCCCCACGGGACTTTGAGGAACGTTTTTATGAGTGTGAATAAGACGAGATGTCAGGGGGTTTGTTTGTTTGTTGCTTGTCTCCATTCATGGTCAATATCAAAATTTTTTTTCTCACAAGAAACATTTCATTTTTCCACTTGAACTTATGAGCTAGGATAAAATACACGTGAGTGTTTACATCGGAACTTTTAAGACATAATTCACCTGAAAAATCCCCCTGCAAGTTGCAAGGATGTGTTCTGATTTTCTTGCTTTCAGGGAATTTGTTAAATTCTTTTTAAAAATGTGGTAAATGGGGCAGCATTAACAAACGCAAAGCATTGTGGACGGATGCACTTTTCACAATATAAGCTTATTGAACAGGAATTTCCATCTTATCCGGACTCTCCATTTTTTATCCGGAGAATTACTCATGTAATTCTTCTTTCGTTTGTTTCTAGTGAGGCACTACAAAGAGATGAAAAAAAAAAAAGTTTGAATCACGTTCTCTGGCTGTAAAGCTACTTGGGGTGGCTAGTAACGCGGCTTGACGTCTGGAAAACAAGAACTGCTAAAGATTGGACGAGGTATTTGAAAGAGGAGCGTTCACAAGGCTGAGCACAAAAACATATTCCATCCAACAGAATGCAACTCTATGGCATGGAAAATTATCTTTTAGGTATTGGTGACATTTTTTTTCTTTTTTCTAATAGAATGATTCTGCTTTTATCTGTTGGAGGGGAGTGGAGCATGCTAGCCAATGGGACATCCGTGGTTTTGAAGGGCAAAGAAAGCATTGCTGGCTCAGTGGTGAGGCTGCTCGTGCCCCGTCCCGCCGTATTTAAGGTCTCTGCAAGGGGCTGGCTATGTCCAGTCTTGCCTCCGCAGGCGACACCCCAGCATGGTGAAGGATTATGAGTGTGCGTAATCCTTCAGCTGATGAGGCCGCCAGCGTTTAGCATTTTCACTTCCCGTGGGAGGCCTGGCTGTAGCAGACTACATGCGATGCTCTGGGATCCTGTGGAAACTTCCATTCGCATGAATGGAAGCCACAGGTTGCTGGGGAGCGCTGGGGTGTTTGGAATCACATCAAAATGCAGGACAAACAGGAGACGCTCTCTGTGTCAGAACATCTACTGCTACCAGGGGGTGGCAGGGGACGCCTCTCTCGTCTCAGCACTCAACAATACTGAGGACCAGCACTCTCATTCGATTGACTTTCTACGAATTGCTTCTCAGATGCCAGCCACCCAGTTACGAAGCCGGGACGCGGTGCTGGGGTCCCTGTCGCCAGGGAGATGGTCTTTCTGGATCAGTCTATGGGCCCCAAATAAACTGTCTTCGTGAGTGACAGTATGTGCTGGGCAGACCCGTGAGTTTCACAAGAAGACAGATTTCCTCTGAAATGTTGATCTGAAATGTTGAACTTTCTTCAACATTTCAATCCAGCTTAGATTAAAGTTCAGGAAAATGTGGTCTGACTCTTTTCTTCTCTTCTCTTTTCTTTTCTTTCTTTTCTTTTCTTTTCTTTTTTCTTTTTCTTTTCTTTTCTTTTCTTTTCTTTTTTTTTTCTTTTTCTTCTTTTCTTTTCTTTTCTTTTCTTTTCTTTTCTTTTCTTTTCTTTTCTTTTCTTTCCTTTTCTTTTCTTTCTTTTCTTTTCTTTTCTTTTCTTTTCTTTTCTTTTCTTTCTTTCTTTTCTTCTTTTCTTTTTTTATGCCTCTTCCCCAGGACCCCACACACTGGCATGAGAAGAAGCAAAAGACGCTTCTAAATACTAAGCCAGTGGCAATGGCAAGGGTGCGGATGGCAAGACGGACAGCAGCGGACAGCACCTCCTGCCACCGTGAGTGTCACGGGGCCGCACGCTCCCAGGGCCTCCTCCCCGTCCATCCCTAGGAGACCACGTCCCTGGGAGACAGCGTGGTTGGTCTCCTATCCTTCAGCCCAGGATCTGAAGTTCACAGGTACCCGTCCGAGGTCACATGGCTCCTCAGTGGTGGTGTCAGAATTCGAACCCAGGTCTTTCTGACTCATTGCTGCTGCTTTGTTAAGGAAGTAATGATAAGCAGGTGATAAACAGCCACATTTCCAGACACACAAGCGTTGTCCCATTCTATGTTTTTCTGAATGGATTTCGTCACATGATTCTGATATTATCGTAGAGCTGTCTGAGGCACTCGGTTGTCTTTAGACCTTTTTATGACCCCACTTCAGCTTTCTTGGGGATCCCTAATTTTTGCTGAAAACTTTGCTTCTCGTGAGCTGTGCTATTCTAGCAGGAGAGCTCATTGTGCTGGCCTGATGCTTGCCTTCCTGGACCCCTGACCTTATGCGCCACTGTCTGTGCTGAGAGCCCTGAGCAGTATCAAACGGTCCAAGGCTGTGAGAAACAAAGGAAAGAGAAAGACAAGCTTTCTTGCTTTTTCTCCTATTCAGATAGAAAGCATACGATGTTTTGTATCCAGGAAAGTGTAAGTGATTATTCTTAGAGATATTCAGGTCATCAGGAAGGCCCAACAGTGAGTGCGACCCGGAGACAGATCCTGCAGGAAAAGGGCATCGATCTGGTAACTGGGGAAGGAATGTGCCTGGACAGAGAGGACTGCAGGCGCCCCTCAGTGGGAAAACCTGGGGAAAGAGGAGTCAGAGGCTCCCAGTCCTGTGTCACAGAAGAGGCCACCGGGGCTGGAACGGGGACCCTTGGAGGGGAAAGTCCGTGAAATGCTTCAGAAGGTGGGTTGGCACCATTTGCTGTGACGTGGATGGACCTGGAGGGTATGATGCTGAGTGAAGTAAGTTCATCAGAGAAGGACAAACATCATATGGTCTCACTCATACGGGGAATATAAGAAATAGTGAGAGGGACTATCAGGGAAAGGAGGGGAACTGAGTGGGGAAAATTAAAGAGGAAGACAAACCATGAAAGACTCCTAACTCTGGGAAACAGAAGGTTGCAGATGGGGAGGGGGATTTGGGGTGACTGGGTGATGGGCACTGAGGAAGGTACTTGATGGGATGAGCACTGGGTGTTATACTATATGCTGGCAAATTGGATTGAAAGAAAGAAAAAAAGAAAGAAGAAAGAAAGCAACAAAAGCAGAAGAGCACAAAAAAGGAGAAAGCAGAAAAGAAAAGAAGAAAAAAAGAAAAGCCCAACACCCCATCAAAGCGCACCATTACCCACAAACAGAACCCCCCTAGTCAATAACCTCCAGATAGACCAGAGATGCTTCCCCACAACACACCCTACACGACCAAACGACAAAAACACGAGTTAGAAACACCCACCCCAAACCTCACGCCCATCCCCCACCCGCCACACACCGCCCTACTAGCCCCTCTCCGCAGCACCCCAAACACACTCTAAAGCTCTTCCGCCCACTACACCCCCAACCAGACCACCCATACATCCACCCACCCACACTCTAACAGCACGCCGAAAAATCGTACCATCACCAAAACAGCCAACACCCTTAGATCATAGGACAACAAACACACTCCAACAGAAACAGCTCCTAAACGCCTCACGATACATCCTCAGTACCCTCATTCCCCTATCCACCCCCAAAATAACCCTGCACCCTCACACCAAAACAGGCCCATTAAAGAAACCCCTCATCCACCCCAACTCGCCTTCCAACAACATACTGGACCCATCCCAACCTGAACGAACAAAACAACCAGCTCAACATAAATATCCGAACGGCACTCCCTCAAAAACCCACCACAGATCCCCCTAGCTGATTCCACTCTCACTCCGACCGACCAGCCGCATACCCCACCACAAGACGCCCCAATAAAACAAAAGCACCACCAACTCGCGCAATCCACACCCCTCATCAATCAATCCCTAAGAAATATCACCCCCCCAGTCCCCCCCCCACAGCATAACCATAATTCTCCATACAACCCAAAAGGATACAAAGACCTGAATACGAAGAAAGAAAAAGCAAAGATCAAGAGAAAGAGAAAGAGAATAAGAAAAGAGGAAGAGAAAGAGAAAGAAAGAAAAAAAAGAAAAGAAAGAAAAAAGAAAAAGAAAAGAAAGAAAGAGAAAGAAGAAAGAAAGAAAGAAAGAAAGAAAGAAAGAAAGAAAGAAAGAAAGAAAGAAGGAAGGAAGGAAGGAGGGAAGCAAGCAAGCAAGCAGGAAAGTGGGTTTGCAAACCTTGCACTGTGCCCTGCAGCCCAGAGCACGGGGATGGGACCGAAATCTCAGAGGACGTCATGAGGGAGCATCTCGGAGGGCACACACTGCAAGAGCGAAGGACTTCAGGAAGCAAAGTTGTGGCTCCACAGTGTGCCGCGGGTGCTGGAGACCGGCTGGGTGTCCTGGGCCCCGTCCTAACACTTCCATCCTTGGGTGCTGAGGGCAAGAGCCTCGGTCTGCGTGTGTGTGGACCGTGGAGAGGGCTCCTCCCCCAGAACATCCCGGGGGCTTCCAGCAGGGCTGGAGTGCTGCTTGACGCGGGTGCCCTGTGTGTAAGCAGCCAGGCCCGGGCACAGCGAGCCACCCTGCTGCTCACGGCCGGTGTAGGCCGACTCGTGCACCCAGCAGAGAAGCAGGCGGCCGGGCACAGTGCTGATAGGGTCCCTCAGGGACACCGCGCACTGGGCCAGCACAGACCCATCCTCCTCACCTCGGTTCTCACACCCACGCCAGACTTAGCACGTTCAAAGTGGTGTGTGTGTGTGTGTGTGTATATATATATACATTTTTTAACAAAAAATAATTTTACAGAAAAGGGATTGGGAAAAAAAGATAGGCTAGCTGGGAGGAAGGAATGAATCAATGGGGTAAATCGTGTGCCCGACTACAAGAGGAAGGTAAAAGACTAGGCCTCGCTCGGCCAGGGGACAAGTGGGAACAAAGCGTCTTTTAGGAATGATGAACCCTGAGGGGCTGCTTGTGGTAGATGAGTAAGGGAGCATCAAACATCCCCCCCCACAAAGGCCCCCAAAATGATGTCACTTCTTTAAGACTAGGAGATTGACAGCAAAACCGGTTTTGGGGAAAGGTGAGAAATTAAATTTTGACACTTTGATTTTAAATGGACAGTTGGACACTGAAATGATCTAATGGCAGCATACGCGTCCTCGGGCCTGTAATGCGAGGATGGAGAGGGTTAGGATGGTGATAATGGTACAGGGGGCTCAGATCACAGGCCGACACCAGGTCGACCCTTTGGGACGGAAGTAAACGCATGCTTTGTGCACGGGGGACTCAAAACACAGGCCTAAGAGAAAGTCAGGTAAGTGTAAATCCTCCTGTTTCAGGGACTTCAAAGGAGTCCGAAAAACATCTCCCTAAAAACCAAACATGTATATCTCAAGATATATTTTTGCAAAATATATTGTATTGTCATGTTTGGACACAGTCTAGGAGTATTACCCAAAGTTTTTATTTGTTGATGTTATTATATAATTAAATTTGTTTTATCATGATGATTAACAGTACGGAGTTCTGATTTATAGAACTCAGATCTTTATGATAAATGCCAAAGACACGAGTTCCCGTCTCAGTAAAAACTACATATCACGATCTAGAATAGGAAAAACGTGCTGTTTCCTTGAGTACGTGGGGACCGCACATAATATATTTACCCACAACAAGGATCTATTATTGTCCTACCCAAAGATTCGATGAGTTTGAAAAATTCCTTTTCTCTTGCAGAAATAATTTTGAGTGTTCCACGTTAAACCAAGTTAACAGTCACAATTGAGTGACCGATGTACGGTTCTTTGTAAACACAACACACACACACACACACACACACACACATGCATGTGAACGTAGGCATTTAATATACCTCGTTTAGGTTCCCACATCCGTTCAATAACATGTCAGGTCAAGTAATTCTATGTTCCTGAGACTGTCATGTTCAGGCTTATAATCATAGAAAAGCGGATTTCACTCGGAGCTCCTGCAGAATAGCAGAGGGTACACGTAGGTGGGAACACTAGGTATTTACTGGGGAAATTTTACCTAAGTATGAGCTTCAGAAATGTTTACCTCTGGCCAGATTCCCTATTTAGTGCTTTTATATCTTAAACAGCCTCACCCTCTAGAAGATTAACAGATGAGGACACATGAACGTGGCCTACCTGAAACTGAAAACCAAAATCCAAAAAAACAGAACAAAACAAAACAATTTTTTTTGATTGATGAAATAAACAAAAACGTTTTTCTATACTGTGACTCAGTTCCAAAAATTGGGAAAAGTCAACATCAGTCTTCTGAGTTTTTTTTTTTGTTTTGTTTTTGTTTGTTTGTTTGTTTGTTTTTTTATCTCTCAAGAATAGGTCTCCTCCGGACCCATCGCTCAAGGGCACAGTGGAAGTCAGAGGACACAGTCAGCCAGGGGACAGTGGGTCTGTGTCCAGCCTGGGAAGAGCTGGTGCTGCTGCATCTCGTCCTGTCCCTCCCGGCCTGGGCCTGACTATCCCCCCAACATTCCCCGTTCATTTATTTGAAGTCTTTGCCCCTCCTCCTGCAAGGGTGCTAGGGCAGGCTTTGCCCTCTGTCTCTGTCTCCCACATGTCGTCCCCACCCTTCCCAGAGGGACCTTTCCCTGGCCCTCTGTTCCTTGGAAGTCCCCTGCATCAACCCAGACCTCTGACAACGCCTCAGGGCCAGGCTCCTTCCCACCGTCAGCTGCCCCGTCCTGCAAGGGAAGTGCTTCATGCACACCAGCCTCAGAGCACCCTGTTCTGTGGCCCGGCTGCAGGCAGAGCAGAGGGTGGAAGTGACCTCTCACTGCTTTCACTCCCGGGAACCAGTGGAGTATGAGGCTTCTTAAGGCACTGTTCTCTTTTTTAAAAAAAATCTGTATTTTTGAAGGGCTTTATTACAGGGTTTTACATTTTACCTTAACTAATACAGTCTCAAAATCTTTTTAAGAGATACTCAGCAGCAATTTTTTTAAAGTATGTATTAGAATAGCACAGGATAGACGATATCAAAGTCCATCTCACATATCAATGGCAAATATTGTGTGAAACTTATTTTATTTGTATGTGTGAGCGTGCATGCACCTGCGTGTGCTTGTGTGTGTCTACATGTATAGAATATGTGTGTGTGAGAGCGGAGATGCCAGCTTATGTAATACAGTTATGTAATATAATGAATATATTATATTGATTATACATGTATATTTGTATGTATCTATGTAATGCCTATCAATTTTTAAAGTCGTGATTCTAAATACGGGACAATAAATTTTGTAGCAACTTTCCAAAAAAAATAGGTACAAAAGCCATAATTTAAAATGATGGAACTAATCAGAACATATTCTAGCCTTTTAAAAAAAGTGAATTTCAAAGACATGGCAAATTTCAGGAAAACTATATTTTTTATTAATTAACTACCTGATGCATCCTTATAATTCCTTTTGTCTATTTTTTGTCTGCATATCGTTTCATTATACCTTCATATGAAAACTCTTATTATTTATGGAAAAATAGGTCACCTAGACTTTTCTCCCTCCCATGGTAGATTAATCTTTTAAATAAATAATTATTAATAGAAAGTTTTGTCCAGCTATATAGGTAGTTATTGTTCATGTCATATGATTTTTTTATATGATCCAATTTGGGAAGATTTCTAACAGGTTCCTTCTATGCATGATCAGTAAGTCCTAAGGCTTTTTCAAACTTGTCTGTGGAATTATTAATAAAAAATACTCTTTGGATTGACACCTATAAATTACATTTTGGCTGATATCTTTATTGTAGTGTTGTATTCTAAGTCTTGTGCTATTCTTGATGTGAGTATTTTGAGTTAAGTCAGCACAAATTAAATCTTTTTTCAAATAGGTAATTCACTCCTCCTCATTAATTTCTTACCAAACAAGACAAGAACCAACTAATTACTTCTATTCAAAATGTATCTCTTCCTCTTAAGGAATAACTTATTTTGTACGATTGACCTTCGTTATTTGCTTCTCTATGGCAAAATAATTCCCATTGATTTCAACACTAATCTTTACCACACTTGATTGCATTTGGCTTTTGTTATTTGATAAACGTGTTTAAGTAGACAGATGAGAAAGTCAGTGGTACCTCCCGTAAACACTCACAACACCCACAGGATGATAATTTCCCGTTTGATTTACTGAAATGTCCTAAATCCTCTTCCCAAATTGCAAATCCAATGGCATAGTTGTGGCTTATCATAGGCATCATTATTCATATTTGAGAGTTATCAAAGATGCCATCATAAATAGATAAAAAAGAGAAAGTTACATTTGTAGGCCTATATATGCGTAACCAAGTGTAGTTCTGACAGCCTCAATAGGTTTCAACAAGGACTTTACCCTCCATGTATCATTCACAAGTCCGATGATTGCACATCTTTCCCATAGCCTCCCTTCTGGCCCCGTATACATCAGACATTTCTGTCCTCATGGGCTTGAGGTCCCAGGTCCCAGAGGACCCGTTCACACTTCCAGACCATCTCAGGCTCTGTGCATTCGTGTTACAGCACCAAGTACGAGGATTCCCAGGAGCCTCTGCTACACAGGAGAGCTAACAGAACCTTAATTATGCATGATACAACTGAAAATCCCGTAAATCATTCTCAGGAAGGACAAGCAATATATCCCTGGCTGAATTTCTCTTAGCCGTGTCCTCAAAATGCACTTCGCCCCTCAGTGTAGGTAGACAGTGATGGAGAAGTCAAATGGAAAGAGACGGTGGTCCTAACCATTTGTAGTTTTAATATCTTAATATCTCTCATTTTACAAAAATATATGACCATAAGAACACACTCCTAGAGTCTGGCTTAGTACTGTAGGTGGAGTAAACCCACCTCTGAGAAGACTAATATTTCCTCCCCTAGGACCAAAAAGGTATTGACCGTGTTACTCTAGAGTCGAAATTTAGCAAGAAGGGAGATGACTTGTTGTATGCTGTCGTTATTCAGCTGTCTGGTACATTTACAATAAAACACCCCAATCGATTTAAAATATTCAGAAGTAGAAAATTAACTCTATTTATCTTTCAGAGTGTTGGATAATTATATATCAACTATGTCATTCTTCCTTGTAATCTAAAATTCAATTGGTTTTCTTAAGAGTTATGGGTCTCACACCAGTCTATTTTTCTTAAATATTTTAATGAGAAAAAATTTATTAATTTTATCTGTCAAAATGAAAGAAACCTGTCAATACTTAAAGCATTGATCTTTGGATCATAGTGCAGAGCCTAAAATACAGAGTTCTGGTTTACTTTATGTGAGGGGAAATCTCAGTCTTGAAATTACTTAATCTGTTGTATTATTGAAATATCAGCATAGGTTACTCTATAGTTAAATGGTTTGAAAATGGTCTGAACAATATATTGTTTTAGTGTCTGTTGGGACTGAAGACCTATTTTGTCTTTTCCCTCACTTTATAAAATATAATGAACAACCAAGCAATACACATTATACTTAGATATGAAACAAATAAATTGGCTTCTTTGATTTACCATCTCTTCCTGTCTCCTGTGCGGTCAGCCACCAGGTCATTTCTTCCCTGCAAGTTCAGACAGTCCCTTCCCATAGCCTCTTCATTACCTCTGGTCTAGGAGCACTGATATGTGCACCGGGTCTTCTACAACTACCACGCCTTAAGACAGTTCTATGAGATGTGGAGAAATGAAATGTTGCATATAATGATTCATGGGGGGAAGACCCATTTTTTTCAGACTTGTTTTGAATTAAAACATTCATACTTCATCTAGACCATACCAGAAGGAAATCCTTTTTCCATGAAGGGAAAGGAGGGATTATGAATCTGTTTCGAAGGACATGTCTGAATCCCCACCCCCGCCAATTTTTTTGTTAGGCTAATGCAATGAGCTCGAGTACACGGAATAGTAAGAATTTCTGTGGTTAAGTTTACACCTATGCACTCAAAATAAAAATGACTCAGTAACAACTACACCATTTTGCAAATAGCAAGATGGGAAAGATCTGGCTTCAGAAGAAGTTGGCAAAAGGTATAGAGTTTTTAATTAAAAAAAATGAAACCAAAAAAACACTTCAATATGAGCTAATGTTAGGATGTAGTAATCAGAAAAAGCTATTTTCACGCAAGGCTTTGTTGTAGAAATACAGTTTAGAATGAAGAAGTAGCAGCCTCCCTCTGCCATGCATTGGTTATCCTATTTCTGAAACACTGGATGGAGTCAGCAGTGGGGAGCGCTCAGAGGAAAGGAGGGCAGCAAATGACAGAAGGAAACTTTCTGTTTCCAAATACTTGAAAGATTATCATGGCTTGAAAATACATATTTTGGGGACACCTAGGTGATTCAGTTGTTTAAGCATTTGACTCTTGCTTTCAGCTCAGGTCATGATCTCCATGTCGTGAGATTGAGCGCCGTGTTGGACTCTGTGTTGGGCATAGAGTCTGCTTAAGATTCTCTCTATTCTTCTCCTACTCTCCCCCTCCCTCCCTCCCTCTCTCTAAAAAATAAAAATAAAAATTGAAAATTAAAAAAAAATATATATATATTTGACTCCTGTTCATTGTGGTTTTGATAGCAAAGCAAGCACCAAATGATGGAAGGTACAGGAAGATGTAACCATGGTGAAGATGAAGAGCTCTGTAGCTGTTCCAAGAGAGAACAACCACCTCTTCATGAGTCATGTCTTCTCTTGGGTGTATGCTCAGGACAGGTGCAGGACCCTCCACTGGAGCCTGTAGGATGGACCAGGACACTGGATGAGCTTTAATGAACTGCTCACCTGGAGACATCATGCTTTTTGAATGTTTTCCCAATAGCTAAAGCTCTTCATTTTATTTTATTTTATTTTATTTTTTTTTAATTTTTTTTTTTTTTTTTTTTTTTTTTTTTATGATAGTCACACAGAGAGAGAGAGAGGCAGAGACATAGGCAGAGGGAGAAGCAGGCTCCATGCACCGGGAGCCTGACGTGGGATTCGATCCCGGGTCTCCAGGATCGCGCCCTGGGCCAAAGGCAGGCGCCAAACCGCTGCGCCACCCAGGGATCCCCAAGCTCTTCATTTTAAATACAAAGTTTCGGAAAAGACATAATAAAAATCTTACTAGTATGCATTAATCATATCCCCATTTATGATGTTCTGTAATAAAAAATAAGCATAAAGAAACGTACAGAATAACTTACGAGAACCCAATAATCCATTACTCAGCTTAAACAAGTTTGTGATTGATGTTTAAGATTGACAGAATAAAAACATTCCATCCCTTGCAAACTCCATCCTATTATTCCCCCCTCATCCCAGGGATAGGTCACTATCCCTCTGTGTATATGCATCTCCTTCAAGCGCACTAGACATTTATAGAATTGTGAGAAGGCATCTCCTACCCCAAATCTCTAGTGATATGCACATGATTCATTATTCTTCCAATAATTAGGCTTAGAGATAAGCATCACTGTTGGATTTTATTAACTCATTACTTCACACTGAGTATCATTATTGTAATTCAAAAGTTTGGCATTTCTCTCTCAGACCATACTATTTCTATGCTCTTCTTCTTTGATGGGTTGTAAGCAAATTATTGTTCCTGCCACAAGATCCCTTAAATAATAAATGCCCAGGAGATAAAATCTTGCTATTCATAGTGATGAAATGTTGAAAAATGGGGGTGCCTAGGTGGCTCGGTCGGTGAAGCGTCTGCCTTCTGCTCAGGTCATGATCTCAGGGTCCTGGGATGTAGCCCCACTTTGGGTTCCCTGCTCAGAAGGGAGCCTGCTTCTCTCTCTCTCCCCCTCGGCCTGCTGCTCCCCCAGCTTGTGCTCCCTCTCTCTGTCAAATAAATAAATACATAAAATCTTAACAATTTTTTTTAATTAAAAAAAGAAATGTCAAAAAATGTACCTAATCTTTTATATCCAATTAAAATACACAAAAATTGTGGTAGAAGAATTTCTAAGTGTGATCAAACAAGACTAATTCATCCTTTGAATAAGAATAAGGATGCATTTAAAGTTTTAGATCTTAACATCTGTCTCAGGGAGTGAAGTACAGGACTCTCAAGGAACGGAATGATGACAAGAACATACAATAACTTATTTAGGAAAATAAGATCCATGTAGTAAATTACGTCTTCTGTGTCTTCACTACTCAGTGGAGTCCCACCTCTTATCCACCAGCTAGAAACCTGTTAGAATTTTGGGATCTCAGGCCCCAAACCACACCTACAGGATTACACCAGCTTCTTAACAAGCCCCAGGTGGTCTTTTGAGACATGAAGCTGTATATCCCTGATTTTATTCTAATCAAAGTAGGATTATTCCATGGTCTGAATGTTTATGCCCTCCCCTTTCCTATGTTGAAGCCAAACCCCCCCAAGGTAGTGGTATTAGGATGTGGAGTCTCTGGCAGAAAGAAAAACAAATGTATGATCCATGAAATGACATCTCACAAATGCTAAATTATATAAATCACTAAGGTTCTCCTGTAGATCGTTTTGATAAGGCCATTTTCAATTATCCTAATCTTATGTGCTTGATTTTTATAAAAGGATATGTGTCTATCACAGCTGCTTAAGTGGAGGTGCCTGCATGGCTCAGTCAGTTAAGTGTCTGTCTTTGGCTCAGGTCATGATCTCGGGGTCCTGGGACTAAAACTGTAGTCGGGCTCCCTGTTCTTAGGGAACCTGCTTCTCCCTCTCCTCCCCGCTCATGTTCTCTCTTGCTACCTGTCTCTCAAATAGTCTTAAAAAAAAAGAAAAGAACTGCCTAAGTAAATCTGAAAATAAATTATGAAATGTACAAGTTGTGCTAGAAACTGCATTCTCAAGGACTAAAGGAGAGAGATAGATTCCTCTAACCAACTGCAGACGTCCCCATGTTTTGGGATTTACACATATTTTCAGAAGGGTTTTGTTTAGTCTTTTATTACATTAATTATTACATTAATGCTATTTTGAGTCAATAAGTGGTACCTCTAAAACCTAAAGAAAGAATTACTCTCTGAGAATACATTTACCAAAAAAAAATTAGTCAAACTTCTAGAGGACATCACATTCTTCTAGACATAATATATTTTAAAACATATATGAGGGATCCCTGGGTGGCGTAGCGGTTTGGCGCCTGCCTTTGGCCCAGGGCGCGATCCTGGAGACCCAGGATCGAATCCCACGTCGGGCTCCCGGTGTATGGAGCCTGCTTCTCCCTCTGCCTGTGTCTTTGCCCCTCTCTCTCTCTCTCTCTCTGTGACTATCATGAATAAATAAAAATTAAAAAATAAATAAATAAAACATATATGAGGAATTTGACCCAAATCCCAGTCCAAGAAAATCCTCAGGTCTATATGTGTCTATTATAATGCTGACAATTACATGGACAGGAAACAAGCAGGCAAACAAAAATAAATGCACAGTAATGGAAATTCTCAGCCTGAAACCCAGGAAAGCTATCCCCAAAGCAAGAAGGCATGTGAGTGTGTCAAGAATGGCCGAGTAGGGAGCGCTTCTAACTGACCTATTCAGGATGGAAGTACCAGGAACTCATAACCCACCAGCCAGACTCAGTCATGATTAACTACAAAGATTAATCACTGGGCCATTCCCAGGGACTGTCATATGTTATTAGCATTTTATAAACTGCCTTTCTGGCTTATGCATTAAACATTTGTGAGTCTAGTTAATATGAGTCAAAGCTGTCTTCTGACCTACATGTCTTGATGTATGAAAGAATTTTTCTCTGGACACGAAATGTTTGGTAGAGAGCATCTCTACTGTGGGCCTTTGATGCTCTCAAGGATTATAAGCAGTTATCTCAAAGAAACAGCTGCAGGGCCCAAGCTTCTCTCTGTCCAGCCCCACATTTCCTGTCTGCTCAAATAATCCTTTCGGCTCTTTCTTTACCAAGTCAGGAGGATTAAGACAGAAGTTCACCCACCGCAGCCTTTCCCTCTTCCCATGCCCACAGAATGATTCCAGGAACATGGGCTGGAAAACACACATGCCTGAAGTGAGGTTTGGGAGCCGACATCCACCTGGATGGACCAGGGAAGCCTTGTGTCCAGCCCCAGATGGGGCTCTTTGGGTGTTTGAGTGACATAGTGATGAGTAATGACAACTCAGTGTCTCACAGAGAGACGATGCTCGGTGAAGGCAAGTTCCTAGTCTCTACACCTAGCGTTTCAGACCAGACCCAAGGCTGGACCTGCCTGAGGGTTACCTGGGAGGGTGTTGAGGTGTGTCCAGGGGGCACCCTATTCAGAGAGCACTTCTCAAGGGCTATGCCTCGGCCTCTCTGCTTTGACGTTTCTTTGTCCACCGCTCTCCTTGATTTGTTCATTTGCTCACTACCCACTTGAGTCCCACTGAGGACCACCTCCTATGACCGCGGATTTCAGGCCGTCCCTCCTCAAATATATCCACCAGGTCCAAACTGCACTGAGCACAGCATGTCCATGCTGCACCTCCTCTCTAACACAAGAAATGCTCTGTAGGAGTGAGGGACTGTATTTCTTTTGTGTAGATTTTTTTTGGTGATAATAACACATAAGTTTTCCATCTGTACTCAGAATGGCTAGCTCAATGATTTCTAAGAAAACGGTAAAGTTAACATCCATAGTTGGCAGTGGCAAAAATATGCCGCTTTTCATAAGAGCACTTCCAACAATAGTATTATTCTATTACTCAAGGGACCTTGTCAAAATTTTTTTATTTTATTATTTTTTATATTTTTTATTATTTTTTATTTATTTTATTTTATTATTTTATTTTATTTTTATTATTTTATTATTTTTATTTTATTTTTTAAAAATTTTCATTATTTTATTCTTTATATTTTTATATTTTAAAAAATTTTTTTAGTCAAATATTTTTTTAGTGTAATTCTTTACTCAGCTATGTTTTCATCATAATCATTATGTCAATTAGGAAGCAAAAGTAGGATTCTTGCTCACAGAAATCTTATAGAACATCTTCATGGATAAGTTCTCATGAATTAAAAAAAGAATATAGCACATTTTTAAGAAAATATTTTCTTAATTTAATATTTCTAGGAAGTAAAGTTGAACCAAATTTATTAAATATAATCTCAATTGTTAAATATATATAAGATTTCAAATTTAAGTTTGATAAAAGTATCCTTCAACCATTTCAAATCATATATTTAGAGGATACGGTTAAAAAGTAAAAGTCTTTCAGAATAAACTGCTATTAAACTGAGCCAATCCACCAATAACTTTCCTTTTTTTTGTGTAAACCGAAACTATTTTTGGTAAGTAAAATATTGAGAAAGTCATAAAAATTCCATACCAAATGTAACTCATACTTTTAAAATTAGATTTCACTCCATAGATAATGTCTAATCAATGAAGTTTTAATTTCATATGCCTACAAACATCATAGATATTTAATTTTCTTAGCAATTTTAGGCTCTGCGACAGAATCATTTTTGTCTTTTTCTTATCTAAGAAGAAAAATTAAAGCTTTTTTTCAGTTTTTAATAATACCACTGTATCCTAATGGATTTTATTCTGGTTTTACTTCTAAAAGGTAGGAATGCAATGTAATTTTATTAAGAATGAATTAGTAGGCAGTATGGAATCTTTAACAAATATTAAATGTGAATATATAATGCTCATAGTATATAAATATTCAGGAAGTACTATTTACTAGTGTGGTGTATGGTCCTTTTCTGTGTTCATATTGCTTAAAAGCCCATTCATGCTTTTACTTGCTCATTTGAGTATCCACTCACTTATTTAAATCATGTATTTCTTAGGTGCGGCTATCCAAAAAAAAAAAAAAAAGAAAGAATAAAAAGAAAACTCACAATCTATGCCTTTATAAATGTTACCTACTGGGACTAATGCTATTTTACTGCACTTCAAAGTGCAGTGCATTTTCAGACACATTTAAATGTATACAAAAATGAATTTTGGAATTCCTATATATATAGACTGAGACACTAGGCATAGTGAGTGCTGGGGGAGATGTAAAGACAATTAAAAACCTCCTGCAATGAGGGGCTTTCAAGCAGCTTCCACTAGAGAAGTGCTCAGCTGCTTCCTTCCCTGTGACCAAGGTGGTCTAGCATCCTTGACCAACCACTATCTCATCTCTAAAATGCTAACAATAGTAAGAAAGTCACGGTGAAATCCCGACTGTCCATCTGCCACAACTGTCTAAGAACCAAGATATAGTTCACGTAAAATAACCTTATGGAGTATAAAATATTGTAAAAAAAAAAAAAGAGAGAGAGAATTATTTTTATTAAGAGGATTTTGTGACTGTCTCCTCCTGCTGCCAGAAACTAGTGACTTCCGCAGTCCTTGTCCTGCCATCACACTGACCCTCTTTGTGTCCAATTTCTGAGCTTAGGCACCTTCTTAGATAAAGTTCTTTGTCTGGATTCCAACCTCCACTTTCCCAAATGAATCATCTAAAACTACGACTGACGTGCTTCAGTGTCATGTTACTAGTCTTGGGCACTGATGCCTTTCCAGAAGGAATTCACTAAGGTAGAAGCTACAGGCACTTTGGAGGGGACTCGGGATTGCATTTTTAAGTTATGAGATCTTTTCATTATCCCTCAAGTCTCATTTTAAGGCAAAGGAAGCATTTGCTTTTACAGACAAGACAAGACTGTTATTCACTACAATGTCAGGCTCTTGTAAAAATGACTGACTTGTGTCTTCTTCATCAGAGACGAGGCCATCAAAAAGGCCTAATTTTCTTATCAAGGAACATAAAAGACTTGGCCACGTGAGAATGAAGTAATGTGATCTCTTCTAAAGCTTAAGCAGATTGTCCATTACAATTGTTTGAATAATTATAAAATCCAACCAGAGCAACACAGAAACACTCTCAAAGTTCACTCCACGCCACTCATTTATCTGTTGCTGAGCACATTCCCAGAGTTGGTGGGGCCAATGCATACCCGCTCTTGGAGGGCCTCATAGATAGTAACTTCACTAAGGTGATAAGGTCGACGCTCATGATTCAAAAGCAGTTCCAAATCAGAGGGAGGGAGTAGCCATGGAGCCTTCTGGAACAGGGAGCTGGCCAGAGGCCAGCATGTGGAAGCAGCTAAGGTTGACGCCCCTGCCCCCCCCACGGGCCACCACTCGGCCTGTGGCTCGAGCTGCCTTATCACCCTGGGCAGAACCCAGTTCCGAGGGTGATAGAGGCTTCTGGGTGCTGCTCCAAGGAAGTGGGAGGTTGGTCATCCAGCTTTTCTCACATTCTTGCATCCTTGCCTCCTAGATGATGCCTGCCTTTCTTCATCAACAGTGCTGGGAAACAATGACAACAAGCGCTATTGTGCCATCAGAACAGAACATGCTCCATTCATGCAGTGACCCGTTCATCCCTTCATTTCATGGATATACCCCCCACACCTGCTAGTTCGTGTTTCAGGATAAAGTCGCTCTGGGGGAGGCAACGAGCCTCCCAAGGCACATAGGAAACATCCGTAGTATGTCCAATGGTGATATGGGTGTCAGAGAAAAATGAGGCAGGGAAGAAGGGGAGAGAATGTCCTCCGATGTGGACATGTATCTTACGGCTCAAAGCCAGCCATCTGCATTTGCACATGTTTTAACTTCTGAGTTCAGCGCGGTGATTAGATTCTCTGTCATCTACTACATTATCTAAAGATTGGGTCTTTTACAAGATATTTCTTCCAAAGTTAGCATCTTTACAGTCCTTTTATGCTATGTTCAGCGATTTATTTTGCAAGCGTTGTGACACAGGGCTTCCACCAACCATCATCCTGGTCTCTGATGAAGGGGACACCGTGGTGCTACGGTCCAAGCACACCAAACGTTGTTTAAAAGGTAATGAAAGATAAATCAAGAATCCAAGCCCCCCCCCTCCAACCCCTCCCCAGAGCATCATTTGTAAATGTCTCTACTCATTGAGTGCTCAGGCTTATTCTATCATAACACACACCGGGTACTTGGTGTTGCTCTGAGAGAAGAACAATCAATGACAAACCAGTGATTTCTCACTGAACCTACCAGCTGCTCTGCTTTCTACACTCCGTGTCATGCTGATATATTTTTTTTCACTGAGTCAAGTTATCCATCTTCCAACCTTGACATAGAATATGAGTAAAAACACAGGGTTCAGCTGTGCCTCTACCCTGCTGGTGACAGAGTATTGATGAAAGCCCTTCTTCACGATACTCGGGCAATGGAGCTGCAGCTAAGTAACATCCTCATCACAGTATTTTTCTACTGAGTCACCTTGCCCATGGATGAGATACTCAAATTGCTTTCTCTTTAATGGAAACAAGAAAAAAAATAACTCAAGCAATCAACAAAACAATTTAAAAAGCACTGAAGCAAATAAGAATCTCTCCTTTTACAAGAATATAGAGCTCATCTTAGATGGAAATTTGTTTTTCTTGATATTAAGACCCCAAAGTGGGTTGCTTAGAATTTATGAATAATCCCTAGGTGAGTTTGGGCATGTGTATAGACAAGCGCATCTGCAGTGTCCCTAAAACACAAGCAGAACCATGTGACCCAACCACAGTTGAGTTCAGAGACAGCAAATAGCAGGTGTCGTGGAACTACCCATTAGGAAGATGCCTGGTTTTCTGTTCCTTTCCTTAGTTTGAGAATCTGAAACCCAGGAAGTAGCGCTCTATTTGATGCAGCAATATAACAATCCTGACGCAAGTAAGAGTAAAAATATGGAGACTAGTGATTGGCCTCATATTAGTGTCACTTCTCATTATCTTTGTTATTGCTAATGATGATGCCTTTATCAAGGAAAAGACCATAGTATTCTTAGCTCAGAAATCAAAGAGGGCTCAGTGGGGAAAAATCACAGTGTTTTCACCCTAAATCATTCATTAGCTGCCATGTCTCAGGATTTTCAAGTTTTATTTGGTCTAACATGCAATGGTGTAGGTAATGCACGCTCTCTACCTGAATTGGAGATGCAAATGGATGTTCAGAAAAATAAAATGGATTGTATACGGAATCTAATTTCACTTTGGCTTACTTATTAAAAAGCTAAGACCCCTGTCTTATCTTCACTGTTGTAAACACGTACATACGCATTTGTCCCGTTTGGACTGATAATCAAGAAAACTCTGATTCTGTTACTCTGAAGACACCTCCTGCTGACATCCATGGCAATCCAGCGTCCTCAACTCAGTACAGTTCTTCCGCTAAGTAATAAGCTACTGATACTAATTAATATTTTGCCTTTGCTACAGGTCACCTGACCCTAAAGCTGTGCGTGTGTGTGTACAGTTTTCAACTTGCTTTGCTCCCTAAGTTCGCCACCACATCTAATATTATCATGAGCCATAAATCATAATAGAAAGCAAAACCTATGGATTGCTGCAGATTAGAAGAATCTTAATAAATCTGAAAACTCCATTAGCTAAAGTAAGAGGTTAAATATCACCTGTCCTTGGAGGGAATGTGCTAGAACATTTTAAAAATTTTAATATGGAATTATGCCAAGGCTATTCTTAGTTCAACATTGAAGTTCAGTAAAATCTGGGATTAAATATAAAAGCCTTTTAAATGCCCAGCAAAGTTACCAAATAGTCCTTGATAGAGTAAACGATCCATACATTCAGAGAGTGTTTAGGAGCATATTTGGCACCGGCCCATGGAAATAAGCTTAAAACCCTTTTGCAAAAGGAAATCCAAGAACCATTAGTGACTGATGACTTGTGGTTGCCACTCTAGTTCATTAAAGTTTGATTTTCCTCTAGACCTCTAAAATCATGGTTGTTTACTCAGGAATATGCCACTGATCTCCTATGCAAGAAAAAGTGATATGTTCCTAGAATTTATTAGTGTTAGGGGTTTCACTTTAATAATTCCAGTGCAATAATTTCCAATTTAGTAAGCTAAAAATTTCACTTTAAACATTTCATTTTAATGATTTCTTAACTAACTGCTTAGTAAATAATATAAACCATCTAGATGTATTAAAATCTGTGAGTCTGTACCTGTAAGGAGGCATTTTACCATCTAAAAAAAAAAAATTAGAAATTCTCATTTTGTGCCATCTGTTAAGGTGAGAGAATAAATTTGTGTCTTCGAGGTCTTTGCTCCTAGTAGTTTTTACTCTGCCATAAACAATCCTATCATATCTTAAATGTTTTTCTCCCCACGTATGACTCTGCATTTGTCTTGACTGTACAAATTCCATTTATGACCATTTAAAACAACCGTTTCCCGCTTTGTTTCCTATTGCCTTATGCATCTCTCTGCATGACCTTTTTTATTCTCTCGGAGAAAAGGCCACACAAAAGCCATGAACTTCTGTAAGGTCATAGGTATTGACTGAACATGTGACCTATTGTTCCACGATGCTTTACGTGCTACCTTAGGTAATGAGAGCAATCTTTGGTAAAATGTGACTACCAATTTGCAACTCAGAGTTAAAACCCCCGTGCCTACACGCATAGATTGAAACCAAAGTGAATTAAATGCATTTGTGAAATTCTAGAAACAAGTAATAGAGCAAAGGAGAGGGAGAAATTTATGTGCCACATTTTCTCTGAAATAGATAAACTCTGAAGATAAAATAAGATTTTTCTCCACAGGGAGAAGTTCTACCTGCAAGGCTAGGAGCCGTGTGTGTCTTGGATTTCCCCCTTGCAAAAATAAAAGCGAGATGCTGCAGGCTGATCATGAGAGAATGTCAGGGGACAGAGAAAAAATGGGTGGGATGGGGTCCTGGAAACACGACTTGAGGGACTACGTGCAGATAACCAGACCATACCCATACCCTTCTCCTAAGACCCTGAGCCACACTTTGGGGCTGTTATGGCAGAGGAAACGCCAGTGGCAATGACGCTGCTGGCTGACCAAAGACCAGAATTTGTCTTCAAATATAGTGATGGATGTCTCGGAACGAAATGATAGTTTTTATCCATCCAATGTGTAATGGGAGGTGGTATGTGCTGCTTTATCTCATTTAATCCTCCCCACAGCCTGAAATGATAGATGCTGTTTTTGTATTCGCTGTGTGGATGAGCAGAGTGAAGCTTATGGGGGTAAAGTAGCTTGTCCAAGGCCACGCAGCTAGCACATGAGGGAAAGGGGACTAGTGCCGAGGGCCCCCTTCGAGGGACCATGAGGAATTTACCATGTGTTAGAATGACAAGGGTGGGAGGGGTGGGAACAGGCTTCTTCCCATGCACTTCCACTTATTGCTCTTGAAGGGTCTCCCTCTCTCTCTCTCTCTCTCCCTTTCTCTCTCTCTCTCTCTCTCTCTCTCTCTCTCTCACACACACACACACACACACACACACACTCTTGTGTATCTTTCTCCTGCACCCCCTGTCCTCTCCAGTTTTTCTGATCCTCTTAGCTCTTTCTGTAATAGCAAAGTAGCACCGACTGAGTGGTTTATAGAGAACCATTTATTTCTCACAGTTCTAGAGGCTGGAAGCCCCAGATCAAGGCACCAGGAGATTCCGTGTCCAGTGTGAGCCCCCTTCCAGGGTAGCTCATGGGCAGCATCTTCTGGCTGTGTCCTCATGTGGAGGAAGGGGATTAGGGAGCATTACATAGACACCACAAAGGACACTAATCCCATCATGTGGCTCTACCTTCATGACTTCACTGCCTCCGGAGGCCCCACGTCCTGCTCCCATCGCCTTGGGGATCGAGTTTCAACAAATGAATGTTGAGGAGCACAGATTTCGCATCTACAGCACTGATGTCCTAGGCAGCCCTTAGGCCACTTGCAAAACCCAGCTAGGACCATGTTGCTCTTCACGCTTCCAAATGCTTTTGGCTCACCATCCTACTCCCTCCAAGCCCACGCTTCTCACCAGGCATATCAGACTTTTCAACAATCCAGAACCATCTTTCTCACCTGACTTCTCATTGCTGGCACCCACGAACCTTACATGTAACCATGAGAACTCTCCTTCTCCAGGGAGAGCACGTCTTTCAGGCTGCACCATCATATGTGCTTTGCCAGCTTCTCCTCTGATCTTCTTGCTCCTCTCACAAATAATTCCACCTCGAAGACATAGCCCCAGTGCAACAGTAACTTCCTTTCTGGAAGTGAAATTCTACCCACCGCCCCCACCCCCACTCCACTGCGTCTTCAGTACTTGTTCACCATATTATCATTTCCTGTTTTAATAATTGAATTATATTTCTTTATCTCTTCTAAGCCAGAGGATGGTGGAGATTTATTTCGCTGCTCAAATGTTCCTAGCACATGGAACATGCTTAATATGTTTTCAAATTTTTTTAAGAGAAAGCAAATAATAAATTCAGTCACAAAAGTAGTAAAATTCATCTGTTCAGCTGAAGACTTTCTTTGAAGGCTGTGAATGAACTTTGACATAGAGAAAAATATATATATCATATTTAGAAACATGAAATATGAATATTATATTGCATTAAAAGTTTATGCCTAGTGGCAGTGATCAAATAGCTATTTTCGATGGATTCCAAATCATGACCAAATGCCATCCTGGGCACGTTACTCATCATCAAGATGCTGGTAAACGGGGCCCAGAATTGCACTTTTCTGAGAAGGAAATGAAGCTTAACCAGGAGAAGAGAATGGCTGGAAGTTACGCTGCTGCAGAATAAAGAAGGCAGAAACTGAGGAAGGTACAAACTGAACTCTAAGTTCTTTCTAAAACACTGTCCCACACATGTTGGCTGTGGATTCAACTTTCATATTCCAACTAGTCTAAGACAAACAAAAAATCACGTAAATGCACACACAAAATCAGGATCCACTCCCTCAGTCCTCTTTGTTTATCCACCTGCAGGACCATATTTACAGCCTTGCCTTCAGTTTGTAAACATTTTCTTCTTTTTGTCACATGACACTCTACCATGTTGACTTTTCCTTTGTGGTTATTATTTCTTTCCCTCTGCTGGAATCAAGGACAACCCCCCAAGGTCTCACCGTCTCCTAGAAAACTTGGTTCTGATGACTTGAGCTCTTATGCTTATTTTATCAGCATCCAAATTATTGTTATCCTGCTGTTTTATATATCTATCTTTATTTCCTGTTGGATAGGACTTTTGGATTTTCTGTCACTTCAATTGTCACGTCTCTGAAAGTGTCAGAAACCTGCGATTCAAGTCTATCAAATGGTTCATAATTTTTCTGATTGTCTGCAGTTCCACCATTTTGACTCTTGCTCTTGTGTTTTGTATGTAAAATGACATAATATGTTCATTTGGATTCTCCTTCAAAATGTCTTTGAAGGGACGCCCGGGTGGCTCAGCGGTTGAGTGTCTGTCTTCGGCCCAGGGTGTGACCCCGGGGTCCCGGAATCGAGTTCCACGTCGGGCTCCCTGCATGAAGCCTCTTTCTCGCTCTGCCTGGGTCTCTGCCTCTCTCTCTCTCTCTCTCTCTGTGTTTCATGAATAAATATGTAAAATCTTTTTTTAAAAAAATGTCTTTGACTCATATTTGGTTGTTTCTATTCTTAATACTTTCTTACCACTAAGATTAAATTGCTCCAAGGTTAAGCCATGCCAACGTGGACCAGGGTGACTAACTCATGACCGACCCCCCAAAACATTGCTCTCATGTTATCAATCTAATCAAACTTTTTGATGGATTTCCATTGTTTGTACTTAAGAAAACTCAATGACGACTATTGTTGAGTTAATTAATGAATTAATAAATCCAAGTGCTAAATCACCTATTTATTGGAAACTAAGAACTTGTCCCCAACATACTTTTAGAAAAAGCACAATCGTGTTTCCTTTTTTTAAAAATATTTTATTTATTCATGTTGAGAACATTTTCAATACTGAAGAAACCCAAACTCTTTAATTTAAGCATACTAGCCATATTTTTAGAAGTGTCCACAGGCTCTTGCCTTTCCATATCAAACTGGAAAATAATAGTGAGAAAGTGTCTTCTAGATCTAATACATTATTTGTGGAGAAAACTAATTGCAAATAGTAAATGATATCTCGTATCTGCACGTGCCTATTATTATTCCAGTTTACTCCCAGTGAGGCATATAGAATATTGTTGAAGATGTAGCAGACGCTCTAAACTTCTTTTTGCATACATACCTTCTTTCTGGCTCACTATGAGTTTTTCTGTAGTTTTGAGTTAGCTCAGAAGGGCCAGGGAAACAGAAGCTAGAGAGCCCATTTCTTGTTTTCACTCTAAGTAAGGCTTTGTATTTCTTTCAGAGTTAGAGGTTACAGGAAAAAGAAATGCAGTCACTTCCTGAGGATCACGGTGGACATTTTAGGTCTATTTCCCAATGCCTATTGTGTAATGGAAGAGCTTGGACTCAGCAGAGCATGGTGATTAGGGAAGTAGTGGACATGTGTTTTCAGCTTTAAGGCAGACTTGATCATCTTGAACCTTCTTTGTGGAAACAGCTTCACGGCCTGAATCTAAACAGCAACAACAAAACCTCTTCAAATACATGGGCCGGTGCCTGGGAGAGTGAAAATACCAAATACAGTTACGTTTTGCTCGTGGCTTATCCATATACTATATGTGTGAATGTATGTCGTATAACAAAGTAATACAGGAAAGGGGAACCTGTGGCAAAGAGTAGGGCGAAACGTAACTTACATCAGTAGTGAGAACAGATGTATAGACGTGGATTTCTCTTCTATATACGTGGCTGGATTATTTATTACTATTGGTTTAGCTTTTTTACATTCAGATTCTCCTCCGAGAAAACTGTTGTACTTGTCTGCCACTTGTCTGTAACTTTACAGAATTAACAGGTGAAACCAAAAAATGTGTGATTCATGATCATAATAACCATCGTATGTTGAATTCCTCCTGGGGGGTTACCTACGTACTAACTCAGTCTTTCCGATCATTCCATAGTCATGAAAGCTGTTTGATATGTATGATTATCAAAAAAGTTAGGGAGATGACACCTGAAGGACAAGACGTTTAACCGGCTTATTCAGCATCAAAGTCACGATGGGCGTCTCAGCTAGGCACGGGGTGGAGGCAGCAGGGCGGGTGGACCCATGCCATCTATAGTCCTGTGCTGTTTCAGATAGGCCAAGTTTGACAGACTGCCCAGAAAACAGCGTCTCCACTGAGTTGACTTCACATCTCTATTCAGCTTCTATTAAGAACACATCACACTTTTTTTTTTTTAATAAAAAGCAATGGGAAACTTGATACGGGATTTACTATACAAATATTCTGGAAGATATTTTTCTTTCCCTCTCTCAGTGTTACTTACATAAAACCTCAGATGAGAAACTTCTGTCACAACCAAGGAAAGGAAATATTCGCCAACACTGAGGAGCCAAGGAACGGAGATGTTTGCTTTATGTTTGTGGGTTTTTCCCCTATAGTAAGAGCTGCTTGGCTTCTGTGTTGCCTTCCTGTTCCTTGATGGAAGGCTCATTTGTAAGCTTTTCCTTAGCTTTGCCTTTCTTTGGGCCCTTTGTTTTCTTATGATGGGAACGTTTAAGTTCTGCTCACTAGCAATGATCAAATATACAATACAGTACTGTTTGCTATAATTGCCACACTGTGCGTTACATCCCCAGAACTTAGTTCTAACCGGAAACTTGCATCTTTTGTCCAGCTAGCTTTGCATTTGGATTCTTATTTATATTTCCTTGGCCCTGACCTGTTGTGCTCTTTATATATTGTTTTTATAATTTTACACTATTGTGAGTTTTCATTTAAAGTGGCATCAGATCCTGAGACGGTGGACAGAGAGGTATAGATTTTTTAGAATAGCAGGTGGCATAGAGGGGCTCTAGGAGCTACCTAAGCCAGCAGGGATTTCTGAGAACTAAGAGATTAATCAGGTCAGACTGTGCTGGGCAGTGAGGGCTTCTAGAAGGAACTTGTGAGAAAGCAAAATTGTCAGAGTTGAGGGAGATTCCCTTGGTGGAAGGTGGAGGGGATAGTCCTTGGTGGTGTTTATGTTCTGATAGGACTTTTTTTTTTTTTTTTCTGATAGGACTTTTAAATGATGTCCGAGATCAGATTCCCTAGGAAGCTGATGTGGGGGTGGAGTTCAGGAGAGCTATCCAGACATGTCTTTGGGAGTATATCTGTAAGAGTGAGGGAAGTGGACCCTGAAGCACCATAAGCCTCACCCTAGGAGCTGAGATCAACCCTTTAGAGTTCTCTTGCCAGGAGGCAAGGGGTAGAGGTGTCTTTATGCCCACCATTACCCAGATCTTCCATACGGACTGCCCTCAGGAAGGGAGGCAGCTCCCTTCAGGCTTTGACAAATCCCCAGGGGGTGCATGTCCTCCAAAGCCTCTACTACCAGCAAGGCCACCTCAAGGGCACCTCAGATGGGCACCACGGAGTCCAACCTGTATCTACTTGTCCCGATGGCTCACACACACAACCCTGGGAGGCCGAGGGATCCAATTCAATGACATATGTGAGCCCACTCAGTAAATATCTATCATTACACTGATTATATTTAGGGTGGGTTTTTTGTTGTTGTTGTTGTTGTTATTGTGGGTAAATGAATGGCAAACATAATTGTCCTTGACGTGTAGATCATCCTTCGAGTCCTTTACAAGCTTCTGGGCTGGTTTCCTAGTGAACTCCAAAGAAGGTAAATGAGGACATATGTATGGGAGTCAAGTGAGATTTAGATTCTCCGCTTTGTTTATGATAGCTCTGTGGCTGTACGAGTCAATGATATTTCCTACATGGATGGTTTGTTACTGAGCAGAAAATAAAGCTCTGCAAGAAAAAACTCATTAATTTCCCAATAAATAAAAACATTTTAAATTTAAACATGTTCTAGCCCTGTTATATATGTACAGATTATATATATACTAGATGTATAATATATTTTATATTATATATACATTCATTTATACAGATATATATGTATTTAAACTACTTCATTGAGGTATGATTGACCTATAAAAAGCTGTACATATTTAACGCATGCAACTTAATGAATTTGGAGATAAGAATGCACTTATCATCAAAACCATAATCACCAACAAGGCCAGAAACATCGATCACTTCCCAAGATTTCTTCCCACTCTCTTTATGTAACCATATATTATTGAAAAGCAGGGGTGTTATTTTTTCTAGTATAATTGTATATACAGAAAAATGGAAAAAAGAAAATTGATAAGAATACACTAAAGTATTAGTTTATAGATAGTGTCGGTGTAATGAGTATCATTTTGTCTGTTTTTTATCCATATTTTTAAAATTTACCCAATATAATGTATATTTTGTGATAAAATCTATTCAATTTGAGGAAAACATTTTAACGAATTGGGTTGTGGAAATAATAGTGAAGAGGATCTATTGCATTAGCAAGAAATGTTCATGAACAGAACCAATATTCTTACGGTGAGCTCACTGTTGTGTTGCAGAAAACATAGAGAAAAAAGTTACAGTGAAATTGCTTCATAAGCGTATTTATAAGTGGATTATCTTATTTGGACAAAATTTCTGCTATTACTGTCAAAACTCAACTCTGCTCCTCTTTAACTGGTGAGGAAGAGTTTACTGTGCACATAGTCCTCATCATACACAACGGGAAGACAAAGAATACAAGAAATGTGTGTTTGATAAGCAATTTATGCAGGGATTCCCTGAAAGTCACTTCCACACTTAAAGTCATTTAAAAACCATGGCAATGTAGGCAGACCTGGGATCACTCGCAGGAGCTGGCCTGTGGGAGGCAGCAGCCAGAAAGTCCTCTGAGCTCAGGACCATCTGAAGTGCAGCTTCTCTACAAGGGAAGGCTTAGTAAGTGTGAAATAGAACCAAAATAATGCAATCGGTTTCATCAATCATTTCTATACTGAACCACATGCTGATATGGTAATATCTGGGGTATATAACATTCAATGAAATGCATTCTTAAAATACATTCCACTGGTTCCATTTTTTAATGTGGACACTACATTTTAAAACTGTACATGCAGTTTGCAATACATTTCCCTCGGACAGCACGGACCCGGGCTTTGAAAGCTCTTCCGTGAAGGTGTGGGCAAGTGGTTGCCTTTTGCCATAAACCACTCATCATTTAATATTCACAACTCTGACCGTTAAAATCCAGAAGTGCATAAGCTTGTTGTATCAAAATAATTAGGTATCCTGTTCTGAGTCAAATGATCTAGCAATTATTTATTCTGAAGTAACGTATTAGGTCAGAATGATTTTTAACAACTGAGCACGTGACCAGTTCCAGATTTTTGTTTTGTTATGTTTTCACATTTTGAATAATTTGGCTAATCCATGACATAGCAAAATAGGAACATAGAAATTTATATCGGAAGATTTCTCAGTGGAAAAGGAGCCCAAATTAAGGTGGGGACCCCTATTACAGCATTTAAATAATATATTAGGACTCTAGATACTGATTAAGATCAAAGAGGTCTCCTATGCTACAAATACAGTGGTTGGTGTGTTCAACTCAACTTCCCCACAACATAATAATGGAATGAATCCGAAAGGCAAAACGCCACTAACTACTTAGTATTAGGGAATAAAAATTATCTTGCATATTCATGATTATGCTACTGTACTGTTACATTCTCTATAATTCCTGCTTTACTATGTTAGGATCTGAACGGACAGGATCGTTCGGTTTTCTGATATGTGCCTTTTAACTGAGCAAACACAGTCAAATGAACCACTGATTTTAAACGTGTAATGTGATTTAACAAAGTCAGTTCTCTCTGAATTCTGCGGTACCGCATGTATTCTCGCGTTGTGGCAAATGGTCACTTTTCCTAAGGGTCTCGGTTATTTAAGTTGCTTTGATTTACATGGGCGTGGTCTTAGTTGACACATGTGGGCGTATACATGTCCAAAATAAAGAAGATTCAAAACAGTGATTGACCCACATTTCAAAAATTTATAGTCCCATCAACACATGAGGAACACATTAACGCCTTTGAGTCTGAGTGATCAGAACTACATTTGCATAGGACATTGACTCTCAATCTCTGCTCGGGATGCATCCTTCTCGATCAATAAGGTCATTATTCAAGGCACAGATGCATCTCCAGAGCCAGCTATTGTGCCTGTTTCCATCTCCATTCAGAGCTCCTACAGCCACAACTCCTCTGAGCGCTTTGAAATGAGGCCAAAAAAATGTATCTAAATTACACCATTTACCAACGCTAAGAAAAGATCTTTCTTTGGTATGTATTGGAGTTAATAATATTTATTAGGCCTCTCATTTATCTACCCTTGCCATTGAAACATTGTAGGTAAGGTGATAATTTTTAAAGTCTAGACTGCTTTATATTTCTCAATATCTGGCTGTTGGGTTGGTGGGTGGAGGGGGAGAGGGCAGAAAAGGAAGCTGTCTGTAAAGACAGACTTTCAGTTTACCAAACATGCTCAAGGGGACGTCTTGAGCACATCTGCTACATCCCGTGTCTAAAATTGTTGCACGAACAGAGATAAATACCAAATCCAGCATCAAATTTTGAAAACAAGAGTGTTGATACAGGAAATAAAACAAAAATTATAAACCATCAAGTTAATAGCTCAAGGATTGTTGGGTGGAACAGAATTCAAGGTTTTCTTTTTGAGAAGTATTTTGGACACGGGGAAAACAACCCAGGGTGAGCTCCACATGTTTTGTTCACGTAAAATAAGTCTGCTTTCCCCTCTGGCAATTTCATCTCTACCACCACCCCAAGATTTCCTCTCTCATCCAGAATCCTTCCTATGGTGGATCTGCAGAGGGTTAATAGGCTGAGCTGAAGGTCCATCACATAGCAGGTTGCATTATTTATAACCGTGATCTGATCGTAGCTCCGTAATTACTCAATCATTTATTGATGATTGCTACAATGTGCTAATCATTTTTCTACGGCGTGAGGTGCCATAGAAAGGGAAGACACAGTCTCTCACCAGCTGTTTATTTTCTGAATAATTGACTCTTCTACTTTTTGACTCCTTTTTAACCAACTGAATGTAAAGGATTAACAGTCCCTGAGATGTGAATAATAATGTGTGTTGCAGGCAAATTCTGACTTAAATACATTATTAATTAGATAGCATGCAATGTAATAGTTCTGGAATACCATTCCAAGAGTCACAGGCAATAGTCTCTCACAATACACACTTTTATCTAAAAGGCTCAAATTAATATTATTAAATTATTACGGTTTAATTTCCACTTGAGAGATTTTCCTTAAGGAAAATAAACAAAAATAAATAGAATGCAAGATTAAGCCATCGTCACATAACCCTGAGCTCTTTAAAATAATAAGCTTGAACAAATCATAATATTCTTCATGCCACTTATGACATGTCAAAATATTAGACGGTGATAGGAAATCAATGTCTAGTTTTTAATTTAAATTTTATAAGAAGCAGCTGCTAACTGCCAGTGAATTATGCCGCTAGCAGACAACATTCTGTGTGCATTGTCAAGCCATCTCCATCTCCATATAAGTAATAAACTCTATATGAGACTTCACATTATTCTTGCTTTTTCTTCTCCATGAACATCCACTACTGAGATCATGAAAGAGTGACAGTGTATCTTTCAGAGGCACATAAGATGATTTAGAAAGCTAATGATACTGCCCAGACATCAGAGAAATGTGTTCTTCATGATGGCATTGAGGTGGGGGTATGAGACCATTCTTTTGAAAACATACAGTAGACCGAAATACACGGATTTGGGATCTAGAGGTTAGCATCCGCGCACAAAGGAGCAATCATAGGATTAACAATTTTCTGACGTGTTACCTTTTTTAACAATTTTATCAATTTTGGATCCAAGTAAATGGAAGATAATTTTACGTTATCCCCGTATTCTTAAGAGTACTAAGTTGAAAAGACAATTAGCATTCCAGGGAGCAGAAATTTTTCAAATTAACTGTTCTGCCCAAATTGGAAACCAGCCAAGCTGCTCTCTAAAAATATCAATTGAAATCTACTGTTTTCTAAAATAGTGGAAAGAAGATTTTTGTCTAGGGGATTTAGATAATTCCCATGTTCCTAACCTATTTTCATATTCAAGCTCATGTAGTGATAACAGTTCTAATAGTACCGACACCCTTAAGTTAGCAATCTTTTTCTGCATCTGTTCTGTCCTTACTTTTTCCATCTCCTCGAAGGCGCATTCAAGTCAGTGGATAAATTCTATACCTTCCTGTACGTACTGGCATGTTTTCACAGAATAGTGAAACTTGGAGAACGTGAACATTAAATATATTGTTTCAAACTTGAAATTGTGTCACTGCAGTCGCACACCATTTTCTTTGAAAATCCACCAATTCTGAGTGCCCACGATTCCAGGAGCTGTGATTTTTATCTCTGGGTGGGCAGTAGCCTGGGAGCATTCGCCAAGTGAAAGCATGACTATCCCCCCATTATTGGAAAGGCACCACTGGAAAGATTTTGCTCTATGGAACAAAACTATAGCAGTGCTTAACCTTTTTCAAAAATCCAATTTCAGAATTTCAGGTGAATATCACTTCAATAGAGAAATAGGCAGAAATATAGATAAAAGTATAAACCAAGAACTGCACTTTGTAAAACTGCCCACCTGTACACTGTAGAAAACAATGATTAGGCCTGCTCCACCCCACCATTTTGAACTTGGATATCAACACGAGTTTTCTTAACTCATTTTAAGAAAATGATTCTAAAACTTCATATGTTCTCTAGATTTTAAATGGCGATATCAGTTTGGTTTAGCTACATATGACAGCAGAGGGCTGGTGAGCTACGTCTCCTCCTCCATTCTATCTGTGGCTTCCACAACCCCATAAGTTGCCTCATGGTTACTCCTGTCATTGGAAATGTCCTCTTCCTACATTAGAGTTGAGCTCCTGAAGTAGTACCAAAGCGCCATATTATGCTTTCCCGTCCAGTTTCCTAATCCTGACTTACAGCAGAAAACAGAAAATGGTATCTCTCCACATATATGAGGAAGAAAACTTACTAATAAAAATTTGTTTTTAAAAAACATCTTTGCTTACGATTGTTATCTAAAGGCAGCTTCTTTCACTGCATAGCCTTTATTTTATCCTATATCTTTTATCCTATATCCTTTTATCCTATAGCTACATACTGAAATTTTATTTGCCACAGGCCCTTCTTGTTTAATGACAAAGCTGCATATTTGTGCGTGTGCTCAGACTTCCGGTGCATGGTACAGAGGCTCCCATTGGGTTCCGATGGGATTTCCCCCTTGCACTCAGGCATTAAATATCCTTTGGGAGTCTAGTTTCCTTAGTCCAAAACAGAAGAACACCATACTGATGATGTTCTTGGATGGGTGACTTGAGAAAGTGATACAGGGTTTCATCCGAGGTAGGCACTGACAAATGATCCCTATGGTGACCCAAACTCTCACCAGGTAGACCCCAAAACCTGACCCTTACTGCTCACTGGCTTGTAAACAGCGACCTCTGCCCCACACATTTTCTTAAATTCTTTCCAGCTTATCTCTTAACTCAGGCAAGACCCTCCAGCCATCACATCCCAGGAAGGAAGCTGAAACTACCCCCTCAGGCAAGAAGGACTGCCCCCCTGGGGCCCAGACCAACCAGAGCAGTTTAAGCTAAATCCCTGACTACCATCCCTGCAGATGGAGCTTGGAGTGACCCCAGGAGTGATCCACAGTGATCGTTACCTCCTTTACCTCATTATAACACTAACTATCCACTGGAGCAAGAGCCTTAGCCTCATTTACACAACATACAATGTATGTATCAGCATATTTCCTTAAGGCACATGCACAAAATTATGCCTACCTACCTCTATAGATGGATGATGACAGGGCTTCTCTACAGACTCATCTTAACCCTAAATAAAAGGAACCCATTCACCTTTGCTCAGGGAGTCATAGCTTCAGATGTCTCTCCCCCTGATCTCCTTATTTGCTGCAAATACTTTTACTTTGTGCAACAACTCCACCTGTGGTTTCTTTTTTATTTAATACAACTTCATACTTTATTTATTTATTAATTTATTTATTATTTAATTTATTTAAGAGAGAGAGAGAGAAAGACAGAAGAGCAGAAGGGAGGAGCAGGAGAGCAGAGGCTGAGCAGGAAGCCTGATGGGGCTCTATCTCAGGACTCTAGTAGGATCATGACCTGAGCCAAAGGCAGATGCTTAACTGACCGAGCCACCCAAGCGTCCCTCTGCCTGTAGTTTCTCTCTGTCACTCACCAAAGAGAGAACTCACATTAGTTCATTTATAAGACTACTGGGGAAGCCCCTGTGGTTTTTTTCTCCTTTCCAATCTATGTTCTATACATACAAAAAACTATTTTTTTCTCAAGAAGATATTTTTTCTCATGTCACTCTTTTCCTCCAAAACTCCAAAGCTCTGTCTTTCAAAGCCTTCCAAGATCTAACACCATCTCCTTCAACACATGTCCTGACTAGACCAGCCTTCTTCCTCAATTAGGTCAATATCCTCACCATCCACCCTTAAAGTGTCATGCTTGTTTTAGCTCCTTCTATTTCCTTAATTCAAATACGATTCTCCCTCTGCTTTCTACTTCCAAGTCAACCCACCTTGAAAGCCCATCTGTAGCTCATTCCAGTTTTAAAAACATGGCCAAAGGCATTCACATTTGTGGTTTTCTTGATTTCCCTCAACCAATTCTACCTTCAGCTGCTGATTTTATTTCATTCCGTAGCTTACTGATTGGTGCCCAATGTATAGGCATCAATGTTCACCTCTGTGAAATCATATGAACTCTAAAGAACACACTTTGCCTTATGTTCCCTTTATACATTGCACAAAACCAGCCTCCATCTGGACAGGTGTTCATGCCCCTGGGGGCAGAAGAAGGCTTTCCAACAGATACAAAGGAAAACTTTAGGACAACCAATTTGTTTCTTTCCATAAGTATTTAACCTATATTTGATTTGCCTGAGAAAGTGCTATAATCTAGATATTTTGTGAAAATTTTGTCTTTAGCTTCTCTTTTTAATTCATTCTTCCATTTTATAAAAGAAAAGCACATCTCTCACCCATCTGAATGGTACAACGATGATTGTCTGCATGTGCCCAGCAAAGGGTTTAAATAACACATGACTCTAATTTGGAGGCAGCAAATCCTTCGGAAAATCAGATGGTTTTCAGTTTATTTTCAAATAAAACTGAAGGAGGACACCATCGGATTGTCAGATGGTAGATAGCTAGGGATAATTTTTTCAAGATAATTTACTATTCAGTGTTTCATTCAATTTACCACAGTTCAGTTCAAAAGCTGTTTGCTGGATACTTAATGTTCAAATTATAATAGTGGGAAGAAAATGGAAAGGAGTGACCTTAATCATCCCATCATCATTCATTCAACAAATTTCTAACAGCCAACTATGTGTTAACGATTAGGTACTGGGTACACAGTGGTGAATAATATTAGTTTTTCATTTTACAAATGAGAAAGACAGATTCTGAATAAATTATGTAACGTCCAACTTCACACCACTTCAATTTTAAGATAATTTTTCCGATCCAGTCTTTTTGTAAATAATTACGTCTAAGCTGTAAATTCACACATGGGTGACTTAGAAACACATAGATTATCTCCCCAAATGCAACAATGGTCCAGGACTGGCCTTCATGGTAATATGGTGCGGGGGCCAGGAACAAGGTTGTCAGAACACAGAAAAAAAAGAGTTTGTGGAAAGAAAGGGAGGGAGCCTTCCGAAGAAATGGGACGGAGCTCTTTCAATCACAACTCTAAAGGGAAGGCTGAAGTGGCTGCAGAAAAGAATGAAAAGAATGGCAATCAGAAAGAAAGGGAACTTCATGGTGACATAAAACTCAGGAAGTTGAGAAATGTGTGTCACCCTCCCCTCCCATCTCCTAAAACCTTGCCGAAAGAATGATAAGGCATTTACTGTCTACTTATTAAATACTTTTTTTTTTAAATTTTTATTTATTTATGATAGTCACAGAGAGAGAGAGAGAGGCAGAGACACAGGCAGAGGGAGAAGCAGGCTCCATGCACCGGGAGCCCGACGTGGGATTCGATCCCGGGTCTCCAGGATCGCGCCCTGGGCCAAAGGCAGGCGTCAAACCACTGCGCCACCCAGGGATCCCTACTTATTAAATACATAAGCAAACAAATATCTTTTTTAAAGATTTTATTTATTTATTTATTCATGAGAGACACGGAGAGAGAGGTAGAGACACAGGCAGAGGGAGAAGCAGGCTCCCTGGAGGGAGCCTAATGCGGAACTCAATCCCAGGACCCCAGGATCATGCCCTGAGCTGAAGGCAGATGCTCAACCGCTGAGCCACCCAGTTGTCCAGTAACTAAATAAATTAATACTAAATATTGTAGGTGCACCTTTGAGCCAAAGGTGGCTACTAAGGGGATGAATCCAGATTCTGGCTTCCTCTAAATAACTTACCTATCTCTTCAGTGTTTCTTTCTGTCCAATTTATGGAGGGTTATAAACACCGTGGAATAAAGATTTCAGGAAAATGATATTGGGGTACCTGGGTGGCTCAGTCGGTTAAGCATCTGCCTTCCTTTAGGTCGTGAACCCAAGGACCAGGAATTGGACTCCCTGCTCAGTGGGGAGCCTGCTTCACCCTCTGCCTCTGCCTGCTGCTCCACCTGCTTATATTCTCTCTCTTTCTGTCAAATAAATAAATAAAATTTTTATAAAAAAGAAAATAATATTGGTATGTGTTATATTGATTTAACGGTTTACTTCTATTTGTATATCGATGCAATAATTTTATATTGATTTCTTTCATGGGGCTTGAGAATCAACCCTATTTATATTATGCAAGAAAATATTTTGAGAAGTTTAGGAGCAGAATATATAGTAAGCAGAAAATGATTCTTTAATTAGTGACTTCTTGGGAAAGTATAATAAAGATAGAAATCAATAATACTTTTTAGGAAGTTCTACTTTAAAATATCAAGTCTAAAATATATAACTCCCCACACCTTTTTATTTGTAGAAAAGTTTGGGATTTAGCAAAGTAGTAGAATTGGCTGGGAATCATTTAGATGCACTAAATTTATAGATATAGAAAAGCTCTTAGCTACTGAGGACTATAATCATCAGATGTCTACTACTGTGTCCCAAAAGGATGAAATGTAAAATGAAATCAAACTTTTAAACACCATTTTAAAAATGTCTAGGCGGCTGCCTTGGTGATAGAAAATAGATATTCAAATGTCGAGACTTACACAATAAAAATCACATTTCACATCCATGAAACGTAATTCTTTCTTTTCATCCTGGGGCCTGTACACTCACGTTCTTATCAGAAGCTCCTCTCTGACCTCCTGCAGCAGACAGCCACCTCCCCCCCTCCCGGGGCCCTCCCTCCCCCACTGCATGGCAGCGGTGCCATCACACATCTTCCCATCACCAGGTGCCAATCCTGCTGGTGCCTCATGTTCTTGGCTTTTACTCTGGAGTGAGTTCTGGGGTCACTCCGCCCCTCCCATAGCCACCCCCACAGTCCATCCTAACACTTCCACAACCTGCATTTTCCTTAAGCTTCCTTGTCTTTTGCTACTAATTCATCTAGCTGCACATAACTATCTTTTTTAAAATTATTTTATTCATTTATTTGAGAAAGAGAGAGAGAGAATGAGCAGGGGGAGGGGCAGAGGGAGAGGGAGAAGCAGAAGATTCCCCACCAAGCAGGGCTCCATCCTAGGACCTTGGGATTATGACCTGAGCTGAAGGCAGACGCTTCACCCACTGAGTTACCCAGGTGTCCCCATAATTATCTATTTATAAGTGCATCCCCAAATATTCAGGCTTGAAGAGGTGTCCCTCATATGCTCAAACTTTTTCTTTTTCTTTTTCTTTCTTTCTTTTTTTTTTTTTTTTTAGAATTTTTGCCCTTTTTACAACTATATTCTTGCTTATCTTTGCTTCCTCTTTACTCAGAGATCTTTGAGGGCATTCTAGCATCAAGTTTGAAGCATTATGGACGCTACATTCAAAATCAAATTTCCTGGATACAGAATTTGTCTTAATCATCTTTTTAATTACTTCCACACCTTTCAAAGGTACCTTATATCCATCAGATACTAAGGCATACATACATATTCAATTGAAATCTAAAAACGATAATTAAAATTAAAAAAAAACAAACAAACAAGGGGGATCCCTGGGTGGCGCCATGGTTCGGCGCCTGCCTTTGGCCCAGGGCGCGATCCTGGAGACCCTGGATCGAGTCCCACGTCGGGCTCCCGGTGCATGGAGCCTGCTTCTCCCTCTGCCTGTGTCTCTGCCTCTCTCTCTCTCTCTCTGTGTGACTATCATAAATAAATAAAAATTTAAAAAAGAAATAAAAATAAAAACGATAATTATGAATAGATTTTTTTAACAGAAATGATGGGAGAAATCAACAGGTCTTTGAAGATTGATTTAAAAGACACTGGTAATTTGAGAATGAGCCTCGCATTGCTGATCTCTGAACCCATTGCAAATTGCAGCCGCTAGTCAATAAGAAGGCACGGGGTAGGAAACACCACACTCTTACACACTTGCACATGGTGGCATCATGAACATGTAAACATAGGGAGACAAAAAGCCAAAGCTTTGCTTTTTTTTTTTTTTTTTTTTTCCCCCTCTAAAAAGAATCTTTGTCTGCAGTCTGCTGTGTACCAGCAGCAACTCTGTGGCACTGGGGAAACGAAGACACACTACCTGTGGCTCATTCCCTTATGAGCCTTGGCACTTGGCTTAGTTATTTTTATTGAATACTGAAGTAATCTATCTTTCTGGGAGGTAGGTGAGGAGGGAGGGAGGAGGGATGGCGGGAGGGAGGGAGGGAGGGAGGGAGGGAGGAGTAGATGGAGGGAGGGGTGGGCGGGAGGAGGGAGGTTGCGTGGGGGAGGGTTCAGGACGTAAGCGTGAATTCCGTCATATAATAATGACCCTCCTCCATACCTCCTTCCTTCCTACTGCCTTCCTTCCTTCCTTCCTTCCTTCCTTCCTCTTTTTTCTCTCTCTCTCTCTCTCTCTCTCACTTTCTTTTTTTGAGTCTCTTCTACAGAAAATACTTTGGATTTCAGGAGCTCAGTGCCCTTTCTGGTTTGCTCCATTTATCTACTCTTCTCTGCATGAAGAGAATTGATGTTTGCCAGGTACAGCCAACCACTAGTGCATGAGGGAAAGGTTTTGGTATCCCCAAAGCTATTCACCTAAGGCACTGGAGTTCTCCACCACTGCAAAGTGTTCTCCTTACTGATGACTTGGGTTTGCCCCTGGTGTAGTATATCATAAGAAACTAATAAAACAGATGGAAATATAAGCACATCTTACTTCAGAGAGAAAGGAGAGGTAGTTTACAGATCACTTTGTTTCTCTGTTTTTGCGTGTTTGGTCTGCTCTAGCAGTTTTGATGTATGTGTTTGATCTCTCACTTCTTGCCTGAAAATTAGGTAAATAAATTGACTTGTGGCTGAAATTGTTATTTCATGTGAAGAAAAGGCTGATGCACACAACAGGATTATTACAATAATATACTAACAAAGCCATCATAGGTCATATCTTTTAGAGGTTGTGAGGCGCAATGATTAAAAACGTGGGTTCTATAATTGGACAGGTTTGGTACAGAATCAATTTTCTCTAAGACCTTGACCATGTCTCTCACCTCTCTTGATTTCAGCTTTGTTACTAAGATGTGGATAATAACATCACACACCTCATGGGTTTATAGATAAGATGAAATGAAATGATGCATATGAAGTACTTGACAAGGTGGCTGGCACCAATTCCAAGTGCCCAAACTTTACCTGAAAGAATCTTTATCACTATGATTAATACGCTACAAATATTACTATTTACTATGAATACAATTAATAATCAGGCTTTTTTTTATCAAGTGACGAAATCCTGCATAATGGATGAAAGAACACAATTTTTCTATTCTTAGCATTTGGAGTTAAATTGTGCTCTGTCACAATTTTGCAATACTTTACAATAATTTATTATCTGAGGAGTATTTATAAGACACAAATGTCTAGGAATTAATATTTGACAAATTATATATTAAAACTTTGAAAATTCTCTTTTTATTCTTTTTATTTTTTTAATATTTTATTTATTTATTCATGAGAGACACACAGAGAGAGGCAGAGACACAGGCAGAGGGAGAGGCAGGCTCCCTGCAGGGAGCCTGATGTGGAACTTGATCCCGGGACCCCGGGGGTCACACCCTGAACCAAAGGCAGCCGCTCAACCACTGACCCACCCAGGTGTCCTGAAAATTTTCTTTTTAAATAAAAGCATCTATTTATCCAAAGAGCTATTTTACCATCATCTATTTTTGCCAAATAAAATCCATAAATCTATATGAAACCTAACAGGATTTGTAATCAAAATTCTCATTGTTGAAAGAGAAAACTGTGTCCCAGGAAGGTCAATGGAGTCAATGGTATTTATCAAACCACATCATTTGCTGCATAGAATGTCTGGAAGCAATGCAAAGTCTGCTTTCATCTCTGGGTAGCTGACAGTACAGGCTGTTGGCTTCTTATCCTGTCTTTTAAAATGTAAAATTCACAATAATCACGGTCCATATTTTCAACTATGTAGCCAGTTTATCTGGTTGCAGTTTATCACATTCTCCTAAAGAATAACTACCTTCCCATCTCCACTTCTGCTTCTTTCCAAATCCCACAATACATGAAATAAATCATTCACTACAATCAACTGGGAATCATTCCTGGATGCAAGGATGGTTCAATAGTCACAAATCAAACAATATCATAAACCACATTAGCGAAATGAAAGATAATCATATGATCATCCTAGATGGGAAAAAAGCAGTTGAGAAAATTGAGCTTACATTCATGATAAAAATTCTCAACAAAATGGAGTTAGAGAGTACACACCTCAAAACAATAAAGACCACTATGGCAAGCCAACAGCTAACAATCCTCAGTGATGAAAACAGCTTTTCCTCTAGGGCCAGAAACAAGACAAGGATGACCACTCTCACTTTTATTCAATAGTCCTGGAAGATCTAGTCAATGGCAATCAGACAAGAAAATAAATCATCTATATTGGTAAAGAAGAAACTAAACTGTCACTATTTGCCGATGACATGATACTATACATAGAAAATACTAAAGACTCTGCCAGAAACTACTAGAAGTAATAAATAAATTCTGTGAAGTGGCAGGATTCAAAATTAATACCCAGAAATCAATACTGTTTCTACAAACTAATAACAAAGTAGCACAAAGACAAAATTAAAACACACACACACACACACACACACACACACACACACCCAAGTGAATCAAAATCAATAAAATACCTAGGAATAAACTTAACCAGAGAGGTGAAAGACCTGTCTGTATTCCCAAAACCATAAAACACTAATGAAAGAAATTCAGGATGGCACAAACAAATGGAAAGATACTCCCTGCTCATGCATTAGAAGAATTAATATTGTCAAAATAGTCATATTATTGAAAGTAATCTAGATTCAATTCAATCCCTATGAAAATGCCAATGGCATTTTTTCACAAAGCTAAAACAAATAATACTAAAATATGTGTGAAACCACAGAAGATCCCAAATAGCCAAAGTATTCCTTGGGAAACAAAAGTAAAGTTGGAGGTACCACAAACCCAGATTTCAAGATAAACCACAAAACTGCAGTCATCAGAACAGTATGGCACTGGCACAAAAATAGACACATAAGTCAACGGAACCAAATAAAATCTCACTTATATCCCTTGTTCCCAGCATACCGTGCTAGCTGAGGGATAATTACATATACAAGAGACGCATGACTTTCACTTTGCATGGAGAAATATTGGTTTCTATTTTCATATGTTTCTGAAGGTTGTTTTATTTCCTTAACCTTTAAACACATTTTTATTGAGGTGTTAATGTGAAAGAGAAGCTGTGCTCGGTGCAGCTGATATGAAGGAAGGTGAGTGACACTGTGCTTGGGCTCACTTTCTAATGTCACTGTGACAATTGCAACAAACATAGTGGCTTAAAACAAGACCATTTATCATTTCACTGTTCTGTAAGTTAAACATCCTACAGGGGGCCCATGAGGCTAATATCAGGGTGTTTTCAGGTTGCATTTCTTACTGCAGGCTCTGGAAGAGAGGGTGTCCAGGCTTATGCAGGTCTTTAGCAGAATTTAATACCATGGGATGTATAACTGAGGTTCTAATTCCTTGAGGACTATTGGCTGTGGTTTATGGTTGCTTTTATTTTTTTTATTTTATTTTTTTTATTTTTATTTTTATTTATTTATTTATTTTTTTTTTATGTTTGCTTTTAGAGGCAACTCTGGTTCCTCTGCCCATGGTCCCCTTCTGTGTTCCCCAAACCAGCAGCAGAGGCATGAGCACTTTGTGGCCCCTTTCGACTTCATCTCTGCTGCTTGTCCTTCTGCCACATATTTCAGATTCTATCCAGAAGTTCTCTACCTTTAAGGGAATTGATTTTGCTCTGACGTGATATGAAATGGATGTCACGTGGTGAAAGTCCACAGTGCATTTAGAATAATGTTTAAGACTCCATGTAGAAACAGAATTAGATCTCATTTTGGAAGACTATGCCACTGAGATACCATCTATAAAATAGAAGTATTTCAAACAAAAGAAAAGAAAATGAAGGAATTTGTGGTATCTGATTTTCATAATTTAGAGATAGGGTACTGAGATCCAGAAAGTTTAGAAAGTTAAGGATACACAGCTTAAGAATAAAAAGGATATGGAAACAGGAATAGAACCTTCTATGTCTGAATTCCAAACCAGAGATTTAGCATCAAGGTTAATAATATAATCACCACAGATAGCTCTTGGTTTCCAATAATAATCATGGCAATGGCGATGGTGTTGATAGTGATGATGACCAATGCTGAGCACCTGTTTGCTCTCAAAAAATTCAATGAGAGTCACAATATTTTTTATTTCAACTTTACAGGTGAGAAAGAAGCTCAAGCAGTCCATGCTCATGCACATATGCATTGCATATAATTAACGCACTATGCACCTAAGTATTCTCACTCCAAAGATAGGATTTTTATCTACAGCTTGGTCTTCACCTGCGTGTAAACTCTTGAATGTGCCCCTAATTGATAGGAATGGTGAGACTTCGGGTGAGGAAATTTTCAGATTAAAAAGAAAAAAGCATGCAAAGACTCATAGCAAAATAAAGCATGTTTCTGGGTTTGTTTGTGTGTTTTTTGGAGTAATTAAAATACTCTCCACTGCAGACACAAGTTTTATCCTGACTAGACAGAGAAAGAGTAAACAAATGAACGGAGATTAAAAAAATAAGCACAGATGTGGGGGTGGATATGGGGAGAGGCATCCCTCAACCATGAAAGGCCAAGACTTCAAGGATTTCTGTTCTTTCTTGAAATTAGAACACTAATCAGTTCTTTCAAGAATTTATTAAGAAACTGTCTTTTAAAAACATCTTTAAGTATCTGACACATTTTTATGAGATGAATGTTCATGCTATTTTTTGTTTTGTTTTTCTTTTATTTAAATTAAATTAGCCAACATATAGTATACCATTAGTTTCAGATATAGTGTTCAATAATTTATCAGTTGTGTGTAATGCTTGTTTTAGCCTCATTTCATTTGTAAGCAATGCAAGACACACTTATGGAAATTTTAATAAACAACAAAAAAAGATAAAACAAACATATAAAACAAAGAGCAAAATATCTAGAAAAATATAAATGATTTTCCTTGATGTAGAACAATTTTAATATTTTTATCAAAATACTAATATTTCAGTTTTTAAAATATATATAGAATTTTCTATAAATATTCTGGATGACTTTGTCACCTGGAATTGTGTAAGATGGAAACTGAAGGATTCATTTAACTTTTGGGATTCATATTGCTATGGAACAATTGTAATTGAAAAATATTTCTGGCTTATTTACTAGACCTTGTTCATGCTCTTCTGTTGCTCTAATCTTGTGATGTTGTTTAGCAATCATTTGGCATCTGTTCTTCAGCTGGAAAGGGCAGAATTTTTGGAAATCTACTAGAAAGGCAATAGGTAGGTCTTTCTGTGGCAGATGATGCTCCATCCACCTCCTCCTCACATGAAATTTTATAGCCAACAACAAAGGAATAATTTTAGTAAAAGTGCTCAATGACAGACAAACAAAGTATTTAAAAAGCTTGAATACCAGGAGTAAAATGATTTATTAGATTAAGGAATTTGGTTTGTTACTGTTTACTTCACCACTGTGCTGCAATAAATTTTTTGCTTCTACCTTTATTTAACAGAAGACCCACCCACAAGAACAAAACCCCATATGACAGAATTATTGTTGAAATCATGTCTATACATAGCATAACATATAAAGTATTGCCAAGTTTTCTTAGTCCATCCTCATAGCAATGCAATTAACCTTCATTATCAGTCTCAATCTGTCTATTAAACAGATTCAGGAAAGATTCTAAAACACAATTCAGATATATAAAGAAAGGAGGGCTAACATGGAGCTCCTGGTTGAGCTCCTGCTATTTCCAACTACATTGTAATGCCTATTTCTTTCTGATCTAGCAGAAGGTGGCTTGAGGGAAGGCAGTGTATTTTATGTATGTGTTTTCCCTCACAGATATGTGGCACAACATATGCATAATAGATGCCAAGATAACTTGTTGGATAATTTGAAATTATTCTTTAAAAGAATAGGATTCAGCATACGGGAGAAGAGAAAAGAAGACGGCAGTGCAGTAGGAGGACCCAAGGCTCACCTTGTCCCATGAATACTACTAGATGACAATCAAATAATTCCAACTCCCCCAGAACTTGACCTGAAGACTGACAGAACAAGCTCCACAACTAAAGGGAGAGAGGGAACCAAATCAAAGATGGCAGGAAGTGCAGAGACATGGCTTAGAGGAGAGACAGATCATGGTTGCTGTGGATGGGAGGCATCCATGGTCACAGAGAAGGGTGAGAGATAGAAGAGCACACAGGAGAATGCACAAGGAGAACATTTCCCCAAAGCCATTGGCTGGGAAAACAAGAGTGGCTGAATTTCATGAGTTTTTGCAACCAGAGGGGATTAAAGCCTGGAATTTTCAAACTCAGCTGGCTTGGCTGGGATAGAGTCCAGTGGGCACTGTGCTGCTTCTGGAGAGAAGGCAGACAAACAATACCGAGATAGACAACATGGAAACATTGATCTGAAGAGTGCCTGCGAGCACATGGGAGATTATTCATCTTCTCAGAGCATGTCCCTGAGAGGCAGCATTCATGGAGACACCTCTTTGGGAACAAAGGAGCTGGCCAGCACCATTTCCCTTTCCTTTATGGAGCAGCACAGCACTGATGCTGGCTGTCTAACTTGCTTATACCAAGCCCCAACCCCCTGCATTCTGGTGGGACTGCCCTTTTCTGTCATGCTTCCTTCAGTCCCAGGGTGGAGCTCACCTCCCCAGAAGATCAGCACAAACCCCTGCCCACACCCCATCTCCTGAATAGAGAGTTCCACAGGGCCTCAGTTCTGCTGGAGGTGATGACAGGTCTCATTTTGCAGGTAGACCAGAGCACATCTAGTTGAAACTCACAACATTCAGGCCAGTGACTGAACACTGCCCACAGCAGGCAAGTAGTGCCTCTGCAGATGATTGGCCTGAAGAATAGAGTACTCAAAACACAACAGCAAAGCACATGCAGCACATAACAGAGATTCTTCCTGAAGCCCAGGTCCTGGACACTATTTGATCTCTTCTTCATAAAGACATTACTTTGAGGAGCAGGAAATATAACTGGGTTTTCTAATACAGAGAAGAAGGCAGAGACTCAGACAAAATGTCAGGACAGAAGAAGCTATCTCAAATGGAAAAAAAAAAAAAAAAACAAGATAAGGCGACAACCAGACATCTAAGAAAAACAGATATAAATAATATGTCTGATGGAGAATTTAAAGTAACAATCATAAGCATACTCACTAGGCTTGAGAAAAGGAGAAACCCTATTGTGAAACCCTTACCACAGAGGTAAAAAAATAATCAATCAGAGATGAAGAGTGAAATAAACAAGATTGGAAACAGGCTTGACACAATGACCAGCAGGCTGGGAGAAGCAGAGGAATTAGTGGCCTAGAAGACAAAGTAATGAAAAAAAAAAAAGAAAAAAAAAAAGATGAACAAAAGAGAGAAAAAACTATTATGCAACAGAAGAGTAGATTTAAGGAACACAGTGACTCCATCAAACAAATCATTCATATTATAAGAGTCCCAAAGAAGAAGAGATAGAAAAGGGAACAGAAAATTTATTTGAAGAAATAATATCTAAGTGTTTCTCTAACCTGGGGAAGGAATCAGATCTTAAGACTGAATAGGCACGGAGAAATCTCATCAAAATCAACAAAAGCCAAAACCAAGATATATTGTAATAAAATTTGAAAAATACAGTGATAAAGAAAAAAATCTTAAAAACAGTAGGATAAAAGGCCTTAACTTACAAGGGAAAACCAATAAGGGTAGCTAGAGATTTCTTAACAGCAACTTCACAAGCCAGAAGGGAGTGGCATGATATATTCAGAGTACTGACAGGAAAAAATCTGAAGTGAAGAATACCCCAAAATAGGGTAGCCCGGGTGGCTCAGAGGTTTAGTACCACCTTTGGGCCAGGGCATGATCCTGGATCCTGGAGACCCGGGATGGAGTCACACATTGGGCTCCCTGCATGGAGCCTGCTTCTCCCTTTGCCTGTGTCTCTGCCTCTCTCTCTCTCTCTCTGTCTCTCATGAATAAATAAATAAAATATTTTTTTAAAGAATATCACAAAATACAAAAATTCAAAGGGATACATGCCCCCTGATGTTTATAGCACCATTATCTATCACAGCCAAATTATGGAAGCAGCCTAAGTGTCCATCCACAGATGAATGGATAAAGAAGATGTGTTACATATACACAGTGGAATATTATTCAGCCATAAAAAATGAAAAATTCAGCCATAAAAATGAAATTTTGCCGTTTGCAATGGCATGGGTGGAGCTAGAGAGTATAATGCTAAGTGAAATAAGTCAGAGAAAAACAAATACCATATGGTTTCATTCATACGTGGAATTTAAGAAACAACACAAAAGAGCAAATGGAAAAAAGAGAGAGAGGCAAACCAAGAAACAGATTCTTAACTACAGAGAACACACTGATGATCACCAGAGGGGCAGTGTGGGAGGATGGGGAAAAGAGGTGATGGGGATGAAGGAGTGCACTTGGTGATGAGCACCGGGTATTGTACAGAAGTGATGAATCACTATATTGTACACCTGAAACTAATATGACACTGGGTGTTAACTGGAATTTAAATGAAAACTTGAAAAAATAGATTGGAAGTCATTATATCTTAACTGGAATTTAAATGAAAACTTGAAAAATTGGATTGGAAGTCATTATATCTTAACTCTCACAAAGGGGAAGTATCCAAAAATCATAGCAGTTTTTGCATATACATTCCATTATTTAATTCCTATTAAACCCCCAAAGTTTTCAATTTTATGCAACATTCACTTCAATTTTAGGCAACATATTAATAGTTAATGGAAAAACACAGCAAAACCCCAATTTTAACAATGAAAAAATTAAATATAACATACAAATAAGATAAACTCCACATATAAAATGGCCTATATAGAAAATGTATTATTTTTATTTTGATTCAGTTATGCCAATATTTCTCTAGATATTTTTTCATGTGATACTCTCCAGGGCTTCAGTGTTGCTGCCTGGCAACGCATTTTACTAATTTGATATTCTAACACTAAAGGTCAACAAAGATACTTTATTAAACTCTAGATGAATTTACTATGTTGACTTCCTAATCATTGAAGATTTTAACACTGTCCAATCAATAAAACGACAGGACTTTTTTCTTTTTTTACGTGCACCTCCAAGCTATTAGGTTATTGAAATTATTGGGGAGATGGTAAGCTATTTGTTTTACGTTAAAGTATTGAACTATATCGTACAATCAGGGTCACTGAGAGAAAGCAGTGTTTTTAACTCGATGTGAAAACAGTTCTTGAGCTGACTTAGGACTATTTTTTAGCATTCACATGTATTTTTGAAGAACATGCAATAGGAAAAAGTATTAAAAAATGTTCTAATATTGAAAATGTGTCTTAATAAACATTTTCATAATAAAGAAAATGTAAAGATTATAGAATGTGTAGGAGTAGGAAAGAAACCATAAAGAAGTGTCTGTGAAAAAGGTTGCACCTGAATTGAATGGGCTTGAGTGTTGGGCTCAGAAAGATGTGTGGATCCAGGTAGGTCAATTCTTCTTCTTTTTTTTTTTTTTTTAAGATTTTATTTATTTATCTGACAAAGAATGAGAGAGAGAGAGAGAGAGAGAGAGAGAAGAAGCAGGCTTCCTGCTGAGCAGGGAGCCTGATGCCCGAGGCTCAATCCCAGGACTCTGGGACTGTGCCCTGAGCGAAACACAGATGCTCAACTGACTGAGCCATTTAGGTGCCCCCAGGTTGATTGATTCTGATGGGTTTTAGTGCTCCTGATAAGCATGCCAGCCATCCTGAGATTTTTGTGTCCCCATTTCTTTATTTGAGATACTAGTATTCCCTCATTTGACTTGTGAATGTGGTTTGTGGCTAGTTTTGATTCATTTAATGAATTGTAGACTTTAAATCTTTTACTGATGATAAATAAAGTAAGAAATTTGGTTTCTTAAAATATTCCATCCCCTACGTTGCTGGCCTATAGAACATTAGCATTTAAAGGCATACAGGCCAGCCTCACTTCTAGTGCGAGCTAATGATTCAGAAATGCCCACACCAGACTTGCAGTTGGGTTTCACTATGGTGAATTCCTGCCTTCAAAGGTGACTGATGCTTTTGGGTCCCAGAAAATCAGAAATTAACACAAAATCCCAATAGCTTCTTGTTGTTTCTGGAATAGTTGGCTTACTGATGCCCTGCTGTTCTTGGGATGCCTGGCCAGCCCTGCACAAAGATTCTTTGTGTTCTAGGATACAGAATTTTGTTGGGCTGCTTCCTCGAGCAGTTTCTACAATTCCGTTGAAAGAAAGTTACTTTTACTTTCACACTGAATCCTCCTTTCTCATCTATGGCACAGGAAGACCAAGGATTCATTGATAAGGCTTCTTTCACTTGTTTTTAGGTTATTGCACTGGTGTTCAATTGCTTGTTAGGGTCATTCTTAATACATTGGTGTATAAGCTTCGTTATGTTATTATGAACATTACTGCACTCCTTAAATACTAGTGCAACAGCATCAATGATGAAATTAGTATTAATGATATGCAGACCAGGTTATGAATTTCCAATGCCAAAACTTAAAAAAAAAGAAAAGAAAGAAAGAAGGGAATTGTAATTGTATCACTATTTTAAAGTCCTCCATGCCCACCTCCCAGCAGTTGTCTAAAACAAAACTATTTTTCCCTTGTTCTTTTAAACATTAAGCATTTGTGAAGGGAAGTAACAATATGATTTGAGCCTTGCTTTTCTGAGTGAGTTATAGTAATTAAATATATGAGGGTAGATCTCTCAAAACTGATGGAACACAGTAAGAAAGATCAGAGAAACATAATTTCATTTGATTCTGGCTTCTTTTGAAAATATCAATGGAGAAATGTAAATTAATCATGTTCATAAGTATAGGAGTCAAATGATGCCATTTAGGTACTACGTCTGATACTGACGGGCATATATGAAATAATAGAGTAAGCTAAAAATACTTTATCCCTACAAAGATTTGTATTCATATAAGAAATATAAAATAAAAACAAAATTTAAGTTTGGGAATTAATTAAGTATAGTGTGTGAAGATTTATAAGAGGTCTTGATATAACAATGAGCAACAGAAAAGAGTTAATATATCCAAACAGAAAATAACCAGGGGATCTCTGTAGTAATTAACTCATTATCCTCAATTTAGGATAGAATTTCATTCTTTCTCCAATTTTGGGACACATAACTAAAGTACAAAAGAAAGCATCTGAAGATGAATCAGAGAAATACCAGAAAAACTAAATCAGACCACGTACAAAATTTTTAAAGGAATCAAGGGCTTAGGTAATAGAACATAGAGGAAGGGACTACTACATATTTTTTTAATGGAAAAATGGTATTCCAAGATAGTAATATTTAGAGTTTCTGAATTTCCTCTGAATAATGGAGTAAGAGTAATAGGACCTATCAAGTGCATGTGTGTTTATTGCATTCAGTCAGAATAAAAATATTAAACGGGAGGGAATAAAATATGTACACACTTGTTGATTATTCTAGAACTTCAGGGACTCCTGTCTGAAGGATCAGGATTACAGATGAGGAACAAAAGAGAAACTAGATACAATTTTAAAGCCAGCTAATCAATGTTCATTGGAAGAACACTTTCCATTACACTGTCTTTTTTTTTTTTTTTTTCCAAATAATCTTCAGGTCTGTGTAAAAGACTGCTGAATCTAGGCAGGGGGCAGAACGATCAAAGGGATCTGGATGTGCATTCCTAGAAAATATCATACTACCCGTGTTTCTGTGCAATCCTTTGGGGAATGTATGTTGGGAAGGGGTCTTCATAGGTGTTAAAATCCACTAAGAGTTCCATTTAATTTTGAGAGGATGACAACCCATGAATCTAACGTAGCAGAGAATGAATAATACAGGTGCAGGGAAGATGGAGAGAGGCGAACCGTCACAGCCGTCGGTGAACTAGTAAGCACATTGGCATCAACAGCCAACATTAAACAGGGCATCGTGGGTGCAGGGATCAGAGCATCCTCAGGAGCACCTTGACAGAGTCCAATACTTCAAACACTGAGAACTTACCATTGTGGTACTGAGTACTTACAAAGTGCTTGCTGAGTACTTACTAAGTCTGAGTACTTAGACCTCACATTCCCGGGAGTGTGAGCCAGCTCAAAGTGGTCGGACAATCAAGGACCAAAGATCAGAAGACCAAGGTACAGGGGAATGGAGATAAGCACACTCGATCAGAAGAAAGCCTATTGCCATGGCCACACCAGCAAGTATTTCTGGGAACCTTCAGAAGTGGAAACCTAGACTTGCTCTCAAAGACTTCCTGAAAATTTAAGTGAACAGCAAGAAAAATGTAATAGTAATACGACTAATTTTTTTAACAGCTGCACAGTGCTGCTACTTTATATACTGGACTCTGATCAGCTTTACGGTGTCCCTCGTGAATTATTAGGATCTCTATTTTATATCAGACAATTCCAGGGCTCAGGGAATAAGAAGCGGGGTCATGATTCGACCCAGCGTGACTAAGTCTCAGGGTCCCCTTCCGAAAGATGCCACCATATTTCTGAGAATTTGTGCTGTAGGCTGCACCACTCTCAACTTCTGCATAAAGTCCCAAGTTAAATGGTACCTGCGGGTGCCACCCAGGGAATAGGTGCTTAGTATGTGATGAAAGTCAAGATTCTCCTATCTGAGCGGCCAATGCGGGTAATCAGGGAACACCGACTTAACTCCCTTCTCAGTTTATTACAAAATGCCACACAGGACACTAGGCTAGGCGATGTATCTTTTGCATCTGAAGGCATTTTAGAAACAGTTGTGGAGGTACAATGAGTATTCTTTTAGAATCAGACGATCTCAAACTTAATTCTTTTCTTCCACCAATTGCCAGTTCTACAACCTCCGCGAATCGCATTACTATTTTCCGCTGATCTTCACTGTTAACATGAGAGAGTAACACTTCTTTCACAAAACTCCTGGGAAGACTGAAGGCATCGGCGTTTGCAAAAAGCACTTTACAACCTCGCAGTTGTTTATCAGTATGAATTTAGCTTACCCTTCTCAAATGTGCGACTGGTTTCTACCTCGTGATTTTCTGCGTTGTGTGTGATTCGCTCCAGCCTCACCGAAATCATCTTGCTGAAATCTTACTGAACTCATTTTATTAAGATTGGCCCTTCGTAATGACGCTGCCAGACAGTATATTCATGTTGAGATGGATAATTAAAAAGAGTTGATTCAAACTTTGTTTTACCTTGTGGTTGTTATTTCACCAAAGAGAGCTAAACCGTACTGAAAAACAGAGCATCTCCCAGGAGCAGGAGGCAAGGCAGTGAAAGAGACAATTAAGCCTAATTGACTCAGCAGGTGGATAAAGCCAGAAAACTGGGTCTGGTAAATGAGAGAGTGTCCTTGGTGGATGAGCCGTCTGGGTTGGAGCTGGGGAATGATGCAGCAGGAAGCAGTGGGAGGGGGGGACCTCCCAGAGGGCGCTACCCATGAGCTTACAGTTGTCAGGGATCGATGTGCTGAAGGCCCCGTTTTAATAAAATCAGACTCAGAAATAAAAGACATTCAAACAACTGTTTGCAAAAAATCCTAAACACAGAGGTGTTTGTTATCAACTAATCCTAGTCATACAGCAGGAAGGTACCCTAATTCAGTTAAATCTTAGAAGGGTTTTCTTCCAGGGGCGCCTGGATGGCTCAGTAGGTTAAGAGACTGACTCTGGATTTGGCTCAGGTCATGATCTCAGGGTGGTGAGATCCAGCCCCCTGGTTGGGCTTGTGCTGGGTGTGGAGGCTGCTTGGGATTGGGATTCTCTCTCTCTCTCCCTCTCCCTCCCTTCCCACCCCTCCCTCATTGCGACTTCTCTCTCTCTCTCTCTCTCTAAAAAAAAAAAAAAAAAAAAAAGTTTTCTTCTAAAATATTGTGTATTTGTGTTTTTATCGTAAATGCAACCTACGCACATTTATATTAAAAGAAGCCAGAGTAAAATTAAACAGGAAGTCATGTGGTCTTCTAGCTTCGTATTTTCAAGTCTCAAGTAGGGGCAGGGGTGCACTTCAGTTCTGACTCCCTCATTAGTATCTCTACTCAAAAAAACAACCCATTTCACTGCAAAGGGCTCTCCTCCATGGTACGGTTGTAGGAACGTGTGGCAAGCATCAGAGCTTAGCCTTTGGCTTCATGATGGCAAATTCAAATACATCCTGGTTCCACCGGCAGTGCAAGGTTAAAATTCAGATCCATCACCTACCTTGATCATATTTAAAATTTAGTATACCCTGCATATAAATATATAATACATTTTATGTGTAAATTAATAGAAATACAACGATATAAATATCATGTATTATACATAAATATAAATACGTACTCAGTATAACATTTCATATCTCATTATGAAATTGCCATCCCATTATTAAAATTACTTATGAGAATTAATATTCTCATTTGCAATCATTAATGAATTATCTAGATCAAGTTTCAGCAAGCCGTGGCGCATGGGCTCATCATCCACTTTTGCATATAAACAGCCCCGAGAGCCATTTTGATGATACACTGTAGTGGCCTCCAATTCTCAAATTCTTCTATTCTTCCTGAAATCTTGATTCTGTTTCTTTTTTTCTCTTAAACATTTCAATATATTCATATTGATGCCCCCGCAGCAACTTGAAGCACTCAGAATTCCTAGGTATTTTCTGTCTTACGAGACAACGTATGCAAAGTATTTAGCACGGAAATTGGCACAGGGTGAACGTGTAGCAAACCATAATTTTACATATCAATAATATTTTCCGCCCAGAAGATGATCCTGAAAATTCTCTGAGAGGGAGAGGATGCGCAGGTGACCCTCCTGTCACTGCTGCTGACCCTCTGGCCTTTCTGGGAATGATCTGCATCCAGATCCCACAGACCAGGAGAGGCACTGCCAATCGCGGGATCTCTGCACGGGCCTGCACCAACCTCAGATCACGCTTTGGCATTAATCCCTCCCATTGTGGTTTGTCTAAGAAAATCTCGGGCACTTTATCTGGGCTAATTCTGTTGCAAAATGGGTCTAAGAATCAGCATTTGGACAGCATCCACTTTTAGGAACTACTATAAAGTAGAGTTTTATGTAGGAAAAGAATCAGGAAATTTCAGAATATTTGGAAGACATATGCTTTTTATGTGAGATTTTTTCTTTTTTCTTTTTTTTTTTAGATTTTATTTATTTATTCATGAGAGACATAGAGAAAGAAGCAGAGACACAGGCAGAGGAAGAAGCAGGCTCCCCGCAGGGAGCCCAATGTGGGACTTGATTCCAGGACCCCGGGATCACGCCCTGGGCTGAAGGCAGACGCTTAACCACTGAGCCACCCAGGCGTCCCTCGTGTGAGTTTTAAGTAACCATAATGCTATATTATAATGTTTAGAATGCATTTATAACTGGGTATAAATATTGCAGTAAGGTACGCAATAGCCAGAATGATATTTTTTCTTAACTGATATCTGATGGATTGATACCAATACACAGAAATAAATTCATTACCAGGGGCTCAGTTGTCATTTCAAAACTACTTTCATTATTTAGAGTTTTCAGTACCCTTTCTTAGGAATTAACTGGAGTCTTATGTTTAAAATATTTTCCAGTAGTGGCAAATATATGCTAATTGGCCTTGTTAATTCTTTTATTTTAAAGTCGTCCGGCTGCCCCTGACATTACTTTTGCACCCCTTACATTTATATAGTCCTACAGGGTCTACCAATAGTTTCATATATGCATCATTTTTATTTTTTTTACAAAGTCAAGTGCAATTGACTCAAGCTGGCTCCCAGGACAGTTTTCATAGAAGAATTCATATGCCTCACGAAACATAAATTACTATGAGAAAGGAAGCATTACTAGTGAGGAAGCAATAACTCACCAGAACAAATGTATTCCTTAAATGTATTAAGGAAGCTCATTAATTTATTCGCCCTTATTTCCCTATCCATGGTCCTAACCCAATCCAGTTACAGAGAAGGAGCATTATGCGAGGGTCATAAATGTCAAGAACAAAACGGATATCATGTTTAGTTCAAAGAAACACAGGGAGCATTAGCAGCATGCCACTAGCAGTATTTTCAGGCTTCTCTGGCAAGCCGGGTTGAGCATTTTTATAAATAGTCTCCGTTGCAACATTTCATCACTGAGAAAATCCAGACGTGAATGTATAAAACCAAAGGAAAGTGTAAATAAGAAATAAATCCTGTTAATTGAGGTTTGCTGATGCCAGAGCCTTTCAGCTCTGACGACCCTGGAGGTTTCCATGGCTCGGAAGCCGATGAGTCTGCATCTCTCACTTCCAAACAGCACAGAATATTGTTCCCCTGGCTCATCCCTCCGGGCCATTGTTTTTTCTTTTCTTTTTGTTTTTTGTTTTTTTTTTTCAATAAGAAAATAAATACACCTTTCTTCCTCTAACCAGTTGTTAAGGAACTCCTTGCCTTTTAACCCAACATCCTTTACTCTTCCCCGTTAATATCAAGGAGTGCACAGAGTGATTCAATCTGTGGCCCTCATTGGGCCTTGACTCAAGCGTGTCTATTGAATACAATACACCTGTGCATTATATTTCTCAAACATTTACTCTAGTCAAAGACTCACAGCATAATTGACGAGACATTCAGCATCTTTAACCACCTAGGGAGTTTACAATAAGAAATTATGCATTAAAAAAAAAACAGATAAAATATCCATGTTTATGTTTATCCTGCAGACAGGCAGACACGTGCATTCGGTGAGCCCCATCCTCTGTTTCCCTGCCCTACCAAACCGAGCCTCTGGCTCTACTACATTATCTATAACTGATTATCAGTCAAATATCACAAGCCTGATGCTCTGGAACTCAAAGCACTTCATCCTGCTACTAATATTTGTTGCTTTTGTTCATAGCTCTTTAAAACTGGGAAAAGGAGAAAGGACTCTGCCTTTGATCTGTCGTGGCCAAGACCTGTTCTAATTGTTTTTTAAAAGCACAAGGCATAGAGCACTTGGGTGGCTCAGTGGTTGAATATCTGCCTTCAGCTCAGGTCATGATGTCAGGGTCCTGGGATGGAGCCCTGCATCCGGCTCCCTGCTCAGTGGGGAGTCTGCTCCTCCTTCTCCTCCCTGGTCGTTCTTTCTCTCTCCCTCTCTCCCTCTCTCTCAAATAAATAAATAAAATCTTAAAACAAAAGCACAAGTCATTATAAGACTTAAGTCATGGCCTACTCTTGTCATTACTTCCTCACTCAAAAGAATAACTTCTTACTCTACGTGGGGCGACACTCATCTGCAGGTAGAGTCTCCTGCCGCCAAGACAGATTTCCCTTTGCTGTGCTCTCTTCCTGTTCAGACACATTCTTACCTCCTCCCATCCAGGACTGTGCCTCCAGTCATGGGTGCTGCTATTACTCCAAGTCCTACAATACTGGCCATGCTCTTCACCTAACCTAGGGACCATGTCTCCCCAAGAAAAAAAAAAAAAAAGCAGACCGAAAGGTGACAGGTGGTGAGGCAAAGTGACCAAGGCAGGAAAATAAAATTTTCTCCTAGCATAGCCCAGCATGGTAAAAACAACAACCACCCCCTAAATATATTTTGGCTCACATTATTATTCACAACCACTCATGGTACAGGCCCTCTTTCTAGACCTCTGTCTTCCATAGTTGATTATCTTTCTTGTTGTTGTTCCATCCAAGAGAGCATATTGCTCAGTTTGCAGGAAACTGATTATCACTTTAATTCATGTTTATCAGGAAGGCAACAACATGATCCCAGAGTTGAGGCTTTTTGAAAGAGAGCACATGAAGAAGAGAATAAGGCCAATAAGGGAAAGAAAATCCAGTTTGGGGGGTCAAATAGATCTTATTTCAAACTGAGGCTCTTTTTGATGATTAATTTGTGGCCTTATCCTTAATCAAATTGTCCCCAATTCATTCAACTGTAAAAGGATATTGTTCTTGAAGAGGTGTTGTAAGAGAGCAGGAATGCAAATTTCTTGGCATATTATACATGCTTACGATAGGGTAACCATTATACATCACAGCAATTAATATTTGAAGAATAGCTGCCATGCACGCTCTCACGTCAACCAGTAAAGCATGTTGGACAATGATTCCCACATATAGTTCACATTTTGAGGGTTGGCCATGCTGAGTGACTCCTGCAGGAGCTCAGCTAGTGAATGGAAACCAAGATGTAAACAAGTTCATCAGCCACTTGGGATGGTAATCACATGGTTTCTTACAAAACCGAATATACACTTAGTACACTACCTAACAACCATGCTGCTCAGTATTTACCCAAAGGAGTCGAAAACTTATGTCCATGCAAAACCTGCGCACAGATGTTTATAGTTTCTGTATTCATAATAACTTCCCAAACTTGGAAGCAACCAAGCAAGTGCTTCAGTAGGTGGATTCATAAGTACACTCTTGTCCATTCAATGGAGTTTATTCAGTGCTAAAAAGAAATAAGCTATCAGGCCATGAGAAGATATGGAGGAGCTCTAATGCATATTACTAAATGAAAGAAGCCAGTCTGAAAAGCCTACCTACTATATGATTCCAACTCTATGGTCTTCTGGAAAAGGCAAAATTATGAGCACTGTAAAAAACAAAAACAAAACAAAAACAAAACAAAACAAAACAAAAAAAACAGTGGTTGCCAAGGGGAGAGGGGAGAGAGGGATGAACAGGTGAAGCACAGAAGGTTTTTAGGACAGTGGAAACACTCTTGTTTGATACCATAATGATGGATGTATCTCTCCAAACCTATAGAACACTGAACACTAAAAGTGAACACTAACGTAAACTATGAACCTCGGGTGATAACGCTGAGCTAATACAAATTCATCGGTTGTAACAAATGCACCACTGGGTGGGGGATGTTGATAATACAAGAGGCTATGCATGTGTAGGGGCAGAGCTATATGGGAAATCTCTGTACATTCTACTCAGTTTGGTTCGAAAGCTGAAACTGCTTTACAAAAGTCTTAATAAAAAACAAAAATAACAAACAAGGTCTTCAAGAAAACAAACACTCAACAGCAAAATAAACTCTGGCTTCACAATGCCAGAGTTCCACTCTTGCCTGCTTGCACTGTGTTTCTCAGTCCACGCTCACAGCCCATGCAGTTCCAATATTTCAATCTCAATACCACCAACAACGTGGCCACGCTCTTCAAAAAGACATTGGTGTTTCATTTTCCTTACATATAAAATTTTGAACATTTTCAGTTTAAAGAAATCTCACTTGAGGATTAGAATTGTAGATTTTTGTCTATCTATAATTAAACCAGAAGTATATTCTAAGACATTTTAGCTTTGCGCTACTGAGCTTAGAAACACCTACATCTCATTTTTTTGGTAGATATTGAAAATAAACTCTGCATGTACAGCTATTTTTACTGTATAGTTTTGCACAATGTAGCTCTTCTGTGACTCATACTTTTGCAGATGAGCATTTCATCTTACTTTAATTTGGAAAGAAAAAATGTGGAAGGGCAGAAAAACAATGTGGAATTTTGGCTAAAACATTTTTAGTTAATATCAGTCACTGAGGTTCCTGGTTCTGTGCATTTCGACATGGTCCACCACGTCACAGTTAGAGAGCGCTTACGTTTTTTCAGTAAACACACTGACCGCAGAAAGTTTTATGATACATGGCATGATCCAGTTGAAGGAATGTCATAGGACTTAGTTCTCTAGGTCTTGACTTCTCCTGGACGATAGTTCAATGCACATGGAGAGTATCAGTTGCATGATCAGATTTGTGTACTTGGGTGCACATTTGTTCTTACAAAGGGGGGGGGGTTGCTGTCTGTGACTTGTGTGAGCGTTTTGGTCTGTATATGGTAATATATAAAGTCAAGCTCCAGCCAACATGCTTTATCTCCCTCTCCTATCAGCCAATGTTCAGTTCACCATTCAATATTAAAGGATACAGAATTTTGTTCTGGAAGATTCTTCCTACAGGGTGATTTAATGGACTGTGTTACTTTATAACAGAAATAATTACAAAGGGAAGAAAGAAACCCAATAGTCCAGTGGATTTTTTTTTTAAGTCTATGAATAGTGGCTAAAATAACCCTTGCATTGAAATTTGTGACTGCTGACTCTTGTGGCATAGGTCAAGTATCTTTGATTGATCTCAGGAGGCTGTTCCCTTTGACCTTTGAACCTTTTGTCTTTTCTAGTGGACATTTTTCTCCTTTATAAGAATTTTATTCTCCCTTACATCTTTTTTCCCCCCATCACTGGTTTTCAATATCTGCTACGCCTCTACTGAGAAAAAGGGACACGTCTTTTACATTCAAAATGACCTAGTAGAAGAGGACAAAGGTAAAACGTTTGTATCTTAATATTAGATTTAAATGAAGACCCATCTGGAAAGATCTTAAGCATGCTGCTCTCTTCAGATGACGTGAAGAGAAGAATCTAAGCAAAGGGTGCTGGGTTGGCAGGGAGACTAGAAAGTTACGATGCCATTAAAATTAAAATTATTAAGGTCCTTCTTCAGCCCTTGTTCAGATCTCATCCTGACAGCATTGGAAATTTATGTTTGTAAAGATGACTAAATTAGGCTCATAAGTGGTAAAATATTCAACAGTGAAATGGAAGTCCTCAAGTTTTAGCTGATATTGGAAATTCTGAAATCAATTCTGGGCACAGAATTATGAGAAGTGGATATTTATATAACCAGCAGGCAAGAATGGATCTTGAGAGACCATGGGTGCCTTCCATCTTCCTTCATGAGAGTTTTCATACCACATGGAAAGATAGGAAAGAGCTTCTACAGCCACTGTTGAACACGGCTCCCATGCTAGCCTGGCCCATCCAGCTGCTCACTGGAAGATTGTGGTTAGGACTCACGAGACTTAAGCCTTGGGATGGGTGATTTCTGTAACCAGACCCCCTGGGTTAGCCCACTGTGAGCAAAGAGTGGATGGAAATGTCCTAAGTGTGATGGTGATTTGTGTAATTCACGCCAGAGAGAAAGGGAGCTGGTGTTGAAAGGTTACCATAGCTCAGAAGGAAGGGATGAAAGGCAGCCAGGGACCAAGAGTTCCCCAGGCTGTGCTACCTATGCTCTTCCTACCTACTGCACTCTGAAGCCTTGGAGCTTGAGGGAAGATGTAGAGTCCTTCGGCCCTGAACGTGGCCAGAACCGGGTTGCTGAGGGGCTGAATGAACCCTGTCTCTCTCCTCAGCCTGCTCCTGTTGGAAAAACTCTCTAGATTCACAGGTCCTGGCTCACTTCAGCCGACATTGCCTTGCTACCACTCTGTCCTACGCTCAGGTCATAGACTCTGTTTTCAGAGGAAAACATAAAGTGTGTCACAAACAAAGGGGAAATGAAGGAAGGATCCTCCTTCATAGAGCATGTCCTTTGAACCCATTGCTTAGGCATGGTTAGAGCCTTTTAATTCTCTGAGAAAGTCTACGAGCTGGACGTCAATGCCCTGAATTGATCTTGTCTGGGATCCTAAGACACTGCAAGGCCTGAATTTAAACCCCAACACTGACAACACCAACAGTCAGACTTTTCCTCAGCCCTTCTCCTAAATTAAGGAAAACATCCAACAATTCTGCAAAGGGCGTACCATGTTATAGGCAGGTTAGTGTGGCTTATCCAGCCATAACAGGGCCAATGTGAGAGGCAGAAAGAACTGCCAACACTTTTATACAGATAGAATTATGCAAATGTCAATAAGATTGCCATTATGCTGCGAGAAGGGTGAGATGGGAGAAAAATAAATAGTCCATTTGCTTCTGAAAATGGAGTTCAGCAACCACTCCTAAACCCAGACAACTGGTGCCTTCCACCACCATGCTCTTAAGCAAGGGTTTTATTTCACCAACCCAATTCACCGAGGAGTTAAAAAAATATATCCATTTAGGATTTACTTCTGGTTTTCTTTCTTCGTTCTTTGTTCTAGAAAGTAAACACTCCCAGAATCCCATTCACTTCAGAAAATGAATATGGCTACAAAATTTTAGATTAGACTGCTGGTTGCAGAAGAGGCATTTGTTAAGTAAATTAATAAATACCACTTCTGATGAGGAATCTAACACATTCATTATGCTCCCCACTGGTTTTCTGTTTAACATCACAGACACCTCATTATATTTTATTGGCAATGAGACAGAAGTTGATGGTTGGTAGGTTTTTTGTTGTTGTTGTTTATTTGTTTTGTTGTTTTGTTTGTTTTTGCTGTTAGACAAGATACCTTTAGAGAACACTTAAAATACAGCAGTTTGGGGCAGTTGAGAAATCAGTATTAGTATGGTGTTTTTTGGGTCTCTTTCTGATCTGAGCCTGAATGCAGTATAGAACATGTTCTTTAAAAAAATATGTATATTTATTTATTCATGAGAGACACAGAGAGAGAGAGAGGCAGAGACACAGGCAGAGGGAGAAGCAGGCCCCATGTAGGGAGCCTGATGTGGGACTCAATCCCAGGACCCCAGGGTCACTCTCTGGGCCAAAGGCAGACGTTCAACCGCTGAGCCCCCCAGGTGCCCCTAGAATATGTTCTTTTAAGAGATTCAGCTCTACCTGCCTTTCTTCCAAACATGAGAAGACTTTAAAAATAGGATAGTGTACTTCGTTTTTCTCATCTTTAAACAATCTTTTCCTTAAACTAGGAAGCGTATCTGGATTTGGCAATTTATCCTCTAAGACTGAAGTCTACGTAATGCAGATCACAAAAGATAATTACAAGAAAAGAGCAATTCTTTCAATGAAATGTAAGCAGTAAAAGAAAAATCACTTAGGTAGTATTCCATTTAAGAGATGCTTTTATCTTAATGCTTTCTCAAGCAACGTCTTCTGTATATTGTCACAATGCCTTTGTATATCGTATATATGTCCCACTTCTTTCTCTAATGTTATGAAAATTAAAAGCATAGCGATGTTGAAAATTCCATGACGTATTGCCATTGACTAGCAAGAGTGTTAAAGTCTTGCTGTTGTGATATATCCTTCATTTACTCATCAAACCATGGTTGATTTGCTGCAGGATTCCCTAACTCGATGAGACTTTATCTAACGTGACAGGAAGAAAGTAAGAGAGCTGACCAGAACCCACTGTCTCTGCTGCTGTTGATGTGGCCAAGATGTGGTTGAATGATGACGTAGAGAGAAGTTCTCCCTTCTAATTGGAGAGCCACAGGGATGCTGGGCCCCAGCTTCCTCCACTTCATAATGGGAAATATCACGTTTAACCTAGCATGATGCTGTATTTCAAATGCTGTATAAACTTTGTAAATTAAACCATAGAAATTCTCCCTATGCCTCTCCGGATGTCATGGTAACACCTACATGGAGTTCCCAGGTGCCGGGATCAGTAGAATCTAAAAAGAACTGAATGTGGCAAGGGAGGGGTTTCCGGACACAAATTGGGAAAAGGTGGCCATGAAACAAAATGTCTGGGGATCAGCTCTGAAGTCTGGCTGCCTGGTTTTGATCCAATGCCTTGCCCTGCAAATGACTTGCTTAACTTCTTGGTGCTTTCGGAATTACCACCTGGAAAAGGGGCTCCTAAGAATACTAGCTCACAGGATTCTAAGAAAAATTCACTAAGATATGAAGTAACATGCAACAAGCTTATACTAATGTTTGGTACAAAGTAGATATTCAAGTCATGTTATCTGTGTTACTGTAAGGATGTCCCAGTTCTATCCTGTCGCTGAGGTTCCTACGTGGAGATGCCTTACCCTACGATGACGTTTTCCCTGGGCTTTATGATTCCTAATATAAACAACAAAGTTTGTAGTTTAGAAGCAGCAAGATCCACGTGATTAAGTGTGAATTTTAGCTAGATTTCTTTGTGCTTGTCTTGACTTGAACCCTTCTTGTGCATAGCCTTGTGTCTGAAATTGATAGTAATATGTATTGGTAGAGCTTACAGCATAACCCATTTAAATGTGTGGGACCTGGTTTACATTCAATAAATGCTAATCCTGTCTCTCCTAAATGATTGTAACTGCCTATATCCAGGCTCTATCATTAGAGACTCTGCTTATAGTACCCTGGGGTTGGGAATCAAGCATTTTCCTTGAGCCAGTGTTAGCTAGTTTGTGTTGCATTGTTTAATCCTGGCACATTAGCTGGCTGTCAGAATTTATTGTATTCTAGAATTTGCTTATTGATGGTCCTATATAATTAAAATAAAGATTGATGGTCAGTAATGCTGATAACATTATTCACATAGCACATTATTTTTAAAGTAATTATTCTTACTCTATAAATCCCAATATCATTTGGCAAGAGATACCATTTGGGTCCTTGCTATTTTGTTTATTGAAAATAAATCTAAGTTTCTTAATTTCTTTTAGCATTTCTTTATCTTTCAGTCCTGCCCAAGTAATAAAAATCAGTGGTAGCCATTAGATCTATTCTGCCAGAGAAAAATGAGCTTTAAAGTTGTACCCTAAAAGATGCTTCTAGTCTTGCCTTTATATGTACTTCAATAGAGGTTTTTACTAAAGAGAAAAAAAAAATGGTTACTTGTGAGTCTCCAAAGAATTCTAGAAGGAAAAATATTATGGGAGTTTTGAGGGAAAACATTAAGCTCTATCATTAAAAAAAGTCAATACTCAACTTTGTTTGACTAACAAATATGGAAAACGTATATGGTTCAGTCTAGTAATACTATTCTATCTTTGGAAGTTTTAAAGACTTTTTTTGTCATTGTTATTTGAGAGAGAGAAAGAGAGAAAGAGAGAATGCACAGAGGAGAGGGAGAAGCCAATTCTCCACTGAGCAGAGAGTCCGACAAGGGGCTTGATCCCAGTACCCTCAGATCATGACCTGAGCTGAAAGCAGATGCTTAACCTGATGTGCCACCCAGGTGCCCCTATCCTTGGAAGTCTTAAAGTTTGAATTTTATTTTATTTTATTTTATTTTATTTTATTTTATTTTATTTTATTTTATTTTAAGTTTGAATTTTAATAGCAATGTTCAGTTAACTTGTTGCTCCACTGAAGTTGAAATCTAGGATCCAATAAGGTAGATATCCAAGCAGAATAATAATACTTAATATATAAACATATGTTGTCAGAATTGTATTCAGTAAAATCTGACTTCAAGAAGGGCAATTGAGGGCAATGACTACCGTATGGTGGTCTTTTGCAAATCCCTCCATATTTAGGCTCATTACAGACAGGGTCTTATCCACCGGCACCCATCTAGGAGTCTAGCATGAACCCCAAACTGAGACACAATGACCTCATCTTCCACACCTGCCCACTATATTAATACAGCAGTGACACTCATAACTAAAATCAAGGAGAAAGCCCAGGAAGAATGGACTTTGGGGAAAAAAAATAAAAGAGGAGAGCTCATATGATAGTTAAAATTCTCTTTTGCCCTCCTCAGAATATCAATGATAAAAGTGTGAGAGAGAATGCAAGGGAGAAGATGCTTTGATCTGGCACATGAAACATAAGTGTTGGTTTCATAGAGATCTAGATTCTAAGTCATCCTAGAAATTGAAGGTAAAGGCATAAGATTTCACTGGGACTTCAAATGCATTGCCATATACATGTAAAGTATAAGAAAGGAAGATCAAGACAAGCCCTCAGCCCCATAAGCAGAATACTTATGAGCCACATCACTCCGCATCTCTTGTACTGGCATATGGACACTCGCTCCAGGGAAGCTGCCTAGTGCTGTATCCTTCATTTGTACCCCTGTCCTTACTCACAGGAATCCTGCAGAGACATACACCAGCTTTGTGCATGCAAGACACAATTACCTTTGAAAGATCTAGTTAGGCAGATGGAGTATTTTAATTTTTAGTTAAAACTTGAAAGCTTTAAGATCTGAAGTGATCATCCTAAAGCAACCCAACGACATGATTAGTTAGAGAGTTACATAACCTCTTTAGCCCAGAGGGATTCAATTTAATCAACACCTCCGAGATATCTACCATAATATTGTTTGAGTCAATCTGGGATTAACCATCCCTCCTTTATAATACCTGAAGGAGACGAGTCTCTCCTAAACATGCACACACACTTTAGTTTATCTCTCCAACGCGTTACTATCACTTTTTTTTTTTTTGCAAGAAATTCTCTCAAATGACAGGTGAGTCCTCCTTGAGCAATATTGATACTTTGCTGCTCCACCAATGATTGACTTTACCAGACGTTAGACACTGGCGATAACAACGTCCACACTCGCATGTTTCATGTGGCTGGAGTTGTGGAAGTATACATGGATAACCTGGGAGACAAGGAGAGCAGGTTGGGGTTGTGGATTTTACAAGACAGAAGAAAGAAGGGCACAGAGATGAATAGATGAGACAACACTTGGCTTGCAGGGTTAAGGAGGTTTAAGAGAGAGAGAATATCTGAAACATGGGTACTCCCTGGGTCCTAATGGTGTCCCCTTTCCCTGCTACAGGTTCTCAGGAAGGCCTGCCTTAGGCCCGTGTGGTTGTCTTAACACCTCTGGGCATGGGCTTCTGTTGTGCTTACCTCCTCGTCATCCCCACTCCCTTCTCCCGGCAATGTATTCCAGTGTTCTTTGTGGGACTCGGACCCCAGTGTCTCTGAAGTTCATGTGTTCAGGGTGGGATTACGGCATTTTCTATAAATGAAGCATGTGACCGTGGACTAACTAGAGAGTGAACCAGGTTCCTCATCTCAGTGTTTGGTTCAGGGAAGAACGAACAACCAAATCCCCCGAGCTTGTGTGGGGACCACTCTTTTTCTGCCAGAAATTAACCTGAGGGGATCTAGAGCTGGGCCAGTACAACCATGTTGCCCACAGGAGGGTTGAACTCATCCACAAAGGGAACCAACACAAATGAGGCCAAGAATGAAAGGGCAAGAGGAGCCGGGCCCAGTGCCATCATAGGAAACAGCAGCACAATCATTCCTGGGGTCAGAACCCTCCTCGCTCATTAGTGTCACGTGCTAAAATATTTACTTTCTCCTGTTTGGGCGGGATTTTTCTCTCACAATGACCTACAAAACCCTACTGGACACCCCTTCTGTCTTATTTTATTATTATTTTTAGGCTTGCATTGAGCAAGAGTTGACTTCTCTTATTTCCAAAAGTGGCTTAATTTAGATTCTTCCTGTTAGCTTTCTTGTTCTTTGCACGAGTGTGTTTACACAAGAGTTCTATATTCTGTATGTCCCAAAGGTTACCCATGAATCCCACCTCATTAGAAGACTCGTGACGTTCTCAACCAAGACCTTTGCCTGAGGGAATCTCCTCTCTCCCTCCGGCGTCCTTCTTCCTTCCTTCTGCCCCCTCTTTCCTCTTTCTCTCCCTTTCTCTCCCCTCTTTCCTTTCTCTCCCTTCTTTCCTTCCTCCCACCCTTTTCTAATCTTCTCTCCAATAAATAAACCCAATTAGCCAGACACATGACTAGAAGTTAAATGTATACAGCTGAAAATAATACTGTGAGGAAACATGAAAACATTCTTCCCCCCATAAGTAAAACTTCATGGTCCCCAGCAGCCCCCAACTTCTTAAAATTGCACACATAGCATACTAGTCCACTCGCAACAAATAGTTTGCTTTTCTTTTTTAAGTTACCACCCAAGTTTACTTCCAGACACGTTTAGTCTTTGCATATCTACTCGAAATTGAATGGTAGCACATCAAATCAATCTCTTTGAACTCATCAGCCTTTTGGAATTTTCTTAATGTTCTCTCTCTTCTCCTTGGGTCCTTGTTGCTGCTGTCATGGCTGAATGTGACAGCTCACCCACCCTTGGCTCAATGCGCCATCTCCGTTCTTAGTCCTGCCATGCAAGGGACTGTGGAGTAGCGTGCCTTACACCACTCTTACACCACTGTTCTCTAATCTTTTGTAATTATACGGAAGACTCAAATTATTATCAATGGGTTCAGAACTAAAAGGATCAATTCTGGGGAGTACTGCCAAGAAGCTGTACTCAATTACACAAATGCCCTTTAGTATAGGATAGTTTGTCTCTCAGCACCACGAGTTCCAGCATCATTTGCGATGTTTAAAGGAACCAAGCATTCCCCGGGCTAAATTTGAATAGCAAACCTTTACTGCCCACCTGTTTTATGCTCTTTGTCAGCACATTTAAGTCCATACGGGGTGCAGTACGATTAAAAAGGATATCTAAATTCCTTATAGAAATCTGTTTTTACTATCAAATGATTTGGCATTCAAGCATCTAAATGGAAAATATTATCTGGGTAATGGCATATAAAACTTTTCCTGTTATCTTAGAAATACAGGAGAATATAAAAAAATAAGCAAGACAGCCATCACATTTTTTAACCTTTAAAGATCTTGAGCATTTAGCCATTGCTGGTAACTCACAACTAAAGATAGCACCATGGTGTCCATCGCAAGCTTACGTTATTTCATTGGTAGAGGGCTTGGCCTTTGCATCTGTTTTCAGTGGAAAAATAGATCACATGATAACAAGGAGAGGGACCCTGTATTATCATAAATGTTAGTACCTTATCCCTTCATACCTTCCCTTCTTATTCTGTCTTTCTGTCTCCCAGACACCCAAGCTAAGTAATGTCTATAATGGTTTGAAAAAAATATTTCTATCATTTAAGGATGCAAACTTATTGCGTTGCTTTGGGGAATTGTTCATGATCCTGTATTTCACAGGAGAAACAAAGCTCTAAGGATTGCTGCCAATAGTGACTTTGACTCGTATGCTCGGGAGGAGAAAGCACACACACATAGGTCGACGGCTCAAATGTTCTCTTTCACAGAGAAAGGAAATTCATTGGGACACAGACATTCATTTCACTGACTCTGAAGAGATCTTCCTTTTTTTTTTTTAGATTTTATTTATTTATTCATGAGAGACACATAGAGAGAGAGAGAGAGGCAGAGACACAGGCAGAGGGAGAAGCAGGCTCCATGTAGGGAGCCCGATGCGGGACTCGATCCCAGGACTCTGGGATCACCCCCTGGGCCAAAGGCAGGTGCTAAACCGCTGAGCCACCCAGGGATCCCAGAAGAGATCTTCCTATGACAAGTCATGGCTGCAGGTCTAGAAAGTTCTTAGCAGCCCCAGACTGTGCGAAGCTCTGCTGATTAGGAGTTTGTTAATAAGGATGCTAAGCTTAGCACGTCTAATTAAAATGTTGCATAAGTTGAGGACTGTGTGATAATTAAAGCATCCCTGATAGTAAAAGTAGTAAAAAGGCTTAGAGAAGCATTTTGCTCATATTTCAAAAGCAGTACCTTATAAAACTATTTCTCTTAGAAATAATGTGCTCAATGTTGGATTTCTATTTTTTTTTCTCAAAACCCCCTAAATAGACATAAGTCAGAAGAAAACTTTTCCCCAATATATTTTTGCTCCTGTAATAAATAATGACGGTAAACATTGGTATTGTCCTCTTCAATTCCTAAATACTCTATTATCCTTATACATGTTTTTATTGTGGGATCATTTTGATCACATATCTGTAATATTTTGTAAAATCCCATCTTATGTGGGCTCAACATCTAATATTCTTTTTATTTAACATTAATATTCTTCCAATTGTGGTTGCAGCAAGTATTATGATTTCTTTAGAAATTATTGACGATACCTCATAGATGGCCAGATTATTATTAAGGAATTGAATTTCCACACCAAAGACTGGGGAGTCTCAAGTACTATGAGCACAAGCTCCAGAGTTCTGAGTTGGACTGTGGGAAAACGTGCCCTGAGCGTTTACTGCCTCAGCTGCTGCTCTAGGAGACGGAGTCAGTGCAGGGGCTGATCACTTGGAAATGTGGGCAGTGGGTCCTACTGTCTTCATGATGCTGTGGAGGCAGAGGAGAGGAAAGAATGGTGTCTTACCAAACGGGGTAGACAAATCAAAGAGGTGTGTGTGTGTCCCCAGAATTCCGTTTCTTCCCTATATCTGAAGGGAAGAGTGAACAAAGTGGATGGAATAGATGCGAGAACCAATACCAGGAGGAGAGGCAGGTTGAAAAAGAGTTACAGGACTGGGCTGGCCATGTTTTCACAGGCAGAGAGAGGCCTAATCCTTCCACCCGTTGGCCTCTCCCAGAACACATTTCTAGGTTTATTGGTGCCACAGCTTGTTTGCTTTTTGTTGCTGTTGTTGGTTTTTGTTTGTTTGTTTTTCCTTTTTTTTCCCGTAGCTCAGCTTTCAAAGCGATATTTCCAATCTTCTATTTATTTGAGCACAGCCATAAACATTTGCCTTTCTGACAGGAAATTCTAGAATAAATGAGTAAAACAGGAAAACTAATTATCTGTGCTGAGCTGGGATCTCCAATTCCAGGCAAGGTGTCCTGGCATGTCCTCCAGTGTTCTTCCCATGACTTTGGTCTCACATATGCCTTCAGGTACTCAGAGCACAATCCATAAATCACATTAAGTATTGTACTGAGGCAGGCGTTCTTCAAATTAAGCACAAATGAGCTATAAATGGAACCATGAGAAGTTGTTCTCCTGGTAAGACACACTGAAAGAATTGCTGCCAAGGGAAACCTGCCCGGCTCTCTAAAGCAGTCACTACCGGGCAGCGCCGTGGTATTCCTGTTCGGCCTCTCCAACTTTTCAGAAAATACACATACACGCAGACACCCCAGATACAGTTCGGGGAAGGCTTCAGGTCTATGAAATATAGCACTCACCGCAAGAGCTGCTGCGGCTGCAAGGGTGAGTAAGACGTCCCTCTTCCACGGAGAGCGCCCCGTCCGTGGGGACCACCCCCTGCTTGCTCGGAGGCTGAACGTGGGCATTGCAGGTGCCGCTGGCCCTGGTGGCTCCTCAGCTAGACTGAACGTTACACATGCTTCTTACTGACTCTACTCTCTGCCTCCGGCCCCTCGGTTTTGTTTTTGTTTTTGTTTTTTCTTTTTTGAGCA